>NW_018127882.1:8700682-8710581 GCF_001952655.1 Monopterus albus | reverse complement strand
TTTTTCATTTGTTGATCTTTCAGAATAAATACATCTGTTAATTACTCTATTTTTATGTTGTGCTAATTTTCATCTTTTTTCCATCTATTGCTTTTTGATACAGGCATTTTATAGTGACATGCTTCTATTCAATTATTTTATGTCCCACAACTCTCCTAAGAATTGCCTTAGATTAAAGTGAAGGGGCATAGACACAGTGATGCTGCCACTTTAAGAGTGTCGATCAGATTCCCTCTCATTGGGTGATGTAAATGGTTGCTGTGCACCAATAGGATTCAGAACTGTACAAAGCAATCTAGACCCTGCCTCCATTCAGGCGCAGAGCTGTAACACTTACAATGGAATGAGATGGAGGAGAGAGCAACGAGCTTACATTTTACAACATCAAAATTTATGTTTCAGTTTATAGTCATGCTCAGTCATTTGTAAAAAATGTGCTATGGGTATGATAACTGTAATGACGGATTTCGGGGTTTTTCTATACACGGTGTCGTTTGGAATTAATGTCTTATAGCGGACCAAGGATGACAAAGAGAATAGGATACCGAGACTGGAGATGGCAGGCTCTGTGGTGGCATCATTTCTTTCTCTTGTGGAGTACAATAAACGGACAGACTCGTTACAGCATCCCAGAGGAACTAAAACAGGGCTCTGTGGTTGGAAATCTAGCTAAAGATCTTGGTTTGGGGCTGTCTGAGATTTTTGACCGTAAGCTGCGAGTCGCCTCTGAGGCTGGTAAGCAGTATTTCAGCGTGGATGCGGGGAAGGGCGAGTTGGTGGTGAATGACAGAATAGACAGAGAGGCTCTGTGTGGACAAAGCGCCAGCTGTGTGTTGCCACTGCAAGTAGTAATAGAGAACCCTCTACATCTTTATAGGATAGAGGTCGAAATAAGAGACGTCAATGACAATGTCCCTAATTTTCTTAGCAAAGAAAAACATTTGAAAATTGCAGAGCTGACAGCGGTGGGTGCGCGCTACCCCCTGGAGACCGCACAAGACTTCGATGTGGGTAGTAATTCACTAAAATCTTACAGTCTTAGCAAAGATGAATGTTTTAATTTAAAAATTAAAGAGCTGTCCAATGGAAGAAAAGTTCCAGAGCTTGCATTAGAAAAGCCGCTTGACAGAGAAAAACAAAGCGTGCACCACTTACTGTTGACAGCGTTAGATGGAGGAAATCCTGTAAAAACCGGAACGTCAAAGATCGTAGTGACTGTTTTAGACAACAATGATAATGTCCCTGTTTTCAAAAAGGCCTTATATAAAATTAGTCTACCTGAAAATAGTCGAAGTGGCTTCATAGTAGCAAAAGTAGAAGCAACAGATGCAGACGAGGGTGTTAATGGGGAGATTGAATACTCATTTGCTGACCATACATCTGAGACATTGTTGTCTACTTTTCAGATAAACTCATCAACAGGAGAAATTTTTCTTCTAGGACAATTAGATTATGAAAACGCTGCAACACATGAACTAGATATTACTGCTAAGGATAAAGGGATTCCTGAAATGGAAGGTCATTGTCGTGTGCAGGTCGAGGTAATAGACATGAATGACAACGCTCCAGAAATTGTTTTAACGTCAGAACCAAGCCAAGTTCCCGAGGATGCACCCAGTGGCACAATAGTGGCTCTGCTCACGGCTCGAGACATTGACTCAGGTGATAATGGAAAAGTGACACTGCAGCTTCCCAAAGATTCTCCTTTAACTCTTAAACCTTCATTTTCTAATAATTATGAACTAGTTACAAAGGGTGGTCTAGACAGGGAGAGTTTCTCACAGCATATCATTGAGATAACAGCCACTGATTCAGGTGCTCCTCCTCTGTCCAGTAAGAAAACTATACCTGTCACCATCACTGATGTCAATGACAACCCTCCTGTATTCACTCAGCCCTCCTATATTGTGTATTTAAAAGAGAATGGAGTACCAGGCTCCATACTGTACTCAGTATCAGCATCTGACCTGGATTCTGGAGAAAACGCCAAAGTTTCAGATTCAGGTTCAGGCAAAGGACCAGGGCTCTCCGTCTCTCAGCAGCAACGCCACAGTCCATGTTTTTATCCTGGACCAGAACGACAATGCCCCCACTGTTATTTACCCCTCCTCCGCTGCCCTGGCCTCCCTCTCTCATCAGAGGATGCCCCGCTCCGCTAAAGCAGGTCACCTGGTCACTAAGGTGACGGCCGTGGACGCTGACTCGGGCCATAACGCCTGGGTCTCCTACAAAGTGGCGGAGGCCACAGACGCCTCTCTGTTCACTGTCAACCTGTACACAGGGGAGGTGAGGACTAAACGTCCTGTGTCCGAGCAGGACGACTCCTCCCAGAGGCTGCTTATAGAGATCAAAGACGATGGGGAACCGGTCCAGTCCGCCACCGTCACGGTGTCCATCCTGCTGGAGGACGGTCTCCATGAGCCCATCTTAGACCTCCGACAGAAAGTGGTCGAGCCCAGCAAGAAAACTGGGAGAATCACCCTTTATCTGATTCTGTCTCTGGCCTCGGTGTCCGTGCTGTCGCTGCTGACTTTTCTCATCTTAGCAGTTAAATGCATCAGGAGCAGCAGAAGCAGCGGAAGCTGCTGCATGAGACGGAGCGACTGTGATGATTACAAGAACCCCAACAGAAACCTGCAGATTCAGCTCAACACCGACGGACCTATAAAGTACGTGGAGGTCCTGGGAGGAGACATGTTGTCTCAGAGTCAGTCCTTCAGGTCCTGTATGTCTCCAATGTCAGAGTACAGTGATTTCACTTTGATCAAGCCCAGCAGCACCACTGACTTTAAGGAGGTCATCAGTGTCCTGGATGCGTCTTTACCCGACAGCACCTGGACCTTTGAGAGCCAGCAGGTGAGCATATACAATAAAATAACATATGCAGATTTGTAAGACAGTTGCTTATGAACAGGGTCCCCAAAGGAAACAAAACCTTTTCTTTTTGTGTCAAATTATTGACAAGGCATTTAAATAGATTGTCAACACTCTGGATGGTTTTTAACCTTGTTTACTCGATATGCTTGAAAAGAAAATATAATAATTATATAAATTATGTACAGATTAAAACTACCAATTTCACAAGCTAGCTTCTATAAAGTTCGTGGCACCGTGACACACAGAGCTTAATAGTGATTATCTTCTCCAGCTGAGAGTTTCAGCACCACAGGGACGGACAGCGACTCTGACCCATGACGCACGGGGCAGGACAGTAGATGATGATGTTTTTGTCAAGGGACAAAACTGAAAACAAGTGAGCATTTAACTAACTCAGGCAATAAATATTTTGATTTATTATATTTACTTGAGTTATTGGCTTACATACATGATGACATTTACACACTCCAATTTGAATCCTAAGAATATAATGTTATTGTGGTGTCAGTGAAATCAAATTTTAACAGTAAATATATTTTATGAGTTACAGGCAGATTTAATGCAGTAATTTCACATTTGTATCAGGTCAAAATGTTGAAGGTATCGCTACATGGTGTTTCATCTTCTTTTTCATGACGGTGCAGAGTGGTTTATATCTCTTTAATGGAGCTGCTCTGTGTTCTCCTTATTGGATGTGAGAGATAGATACTGTGCACCAATAGCATTCAGAACTGTACAAAGAGATCTACTCCCTCCCCCATATGCAGCTTCAGCACCAAAACCACGGTGCTCGGAGTAGGGGGAGAGTAGGTGAAAGGTTTATACACTTGGAATACAAGGTTATATTTTAATTTTATCTTTGACCATGATCAGACGTCTTTTTACTGGAATTTGTCACTCACCCTCTCGGAATATGTATTTTGTCTACATGTTCTCTGTTCCTGTCGACTTGAACTGATATTTTTTCATGAATCAGGGATGACAAAGAGAATAGGATACCGAGACTGGAGATGGCAGGCGCTGTGGTGGCATCATTTCTTTCTCTTGTGGAGTACAATACAGGGACAGGGGCGTTACAGCATCCCAGAGGAACTAAAACAGGGCTCTGTGGTTGGAAATCTAGCTAAAGATCTTGGTTTGGGGCTGTCTGAGATTTTTGACCGTAAGCTGCGAGTCGCCTCTGAGGCTGGTAAGCAGTATTTCAGCGTGGATGCGGGGAAGGGCGAGTTGGTGGTGAATGACAGAATAGACAGAGAGGCTCTGTGTGGACAAAGCGCCAGCTGTGTGTTGCCTCTGCAGGTTGTTATTGAGGACCCACTACAGTTACATCGAACTGAGGTTGAAATAGGAGATATTAATGACAATTCTCCAAGTTTCCTTTCAAACGAATTATCTCTAAAAATAGCCGAATCAGCAGCGGTTGGCACGCGCTTTCTTTTGGAGAGTGCAACGGACCCGGACGTGGGAAGTAATTCACTCAAATCATACACTCTGAGTAAAAATGATTGTTGTTCCCTTAAAATAAAAGAAATTGAAGGTGGTAAAACCGTTCCAGAACTAGTTTTAGAAAAGCCCCTAGATCGAGAGAAAAAAGCTGTTCACAAAATATTACTAACAGCATTAGATGGGGGGTCTCCAGTAAGATCCGGGACCTCACAAATAACCATAAGTGTGCTTGATATAAATGATAATTTCCCGATGTTTGAGAAAAACGTTTACAAAGTAACCCTGGATGAAAGAAGTATAAAGGGAACTGTTATTATCAAACCCAAAGCGACAGATGCAGATGAAGGTTCAAATGGTGAAATAGAATTTTCATTTGGCTCTCGGACACCTGATTCTGTGTTGTCAGTCTTCGATATTAACCCCTTAACAGGTGAAATCACTCTCAAAGGGGAGTTAGACTATGAAACTACCAAGTCATATGACATTGATGTAATTGCAAAAGATAAAGGCAGTCCTGAGATGGAGGGTCACTGTCGTGTGCAGGTTGATATTAGTGATTTCAATGATAATGCACCAGAAATTGTTGTCACTTCTCAACCAAAGCCAGTGCGCGAAGACGCACCAAGTGGCACAGTGGTGGCTTTGATCAGCGCACGAGATCTTGACTCTGCTGATAACGCCAAAGTAACATTACTACTCACCGATGGTTTTCCCTTTAATTTGAAACCATCATTTTCTAATAATTACGCGCTGGTTACCAGTGGTCCTTTAGATAGAGAGAGCTGGTCAGACTATAACATTGAGATAACAGCCACTGATTCAGGCGCTCCTCCTCTGTCCAGTAAGAAAACTATACCTGTCACCATCACTGATGTCAATGACAACCCTCCTGTATTCACTCAGCCCTCCTATATTGTGTATTTAAAAGAGAATGGAGTACCAGGCTCCATACTGTACTCAGTATCAGCATCTGACCTGGATTCTGGAGAAAACGCCAAAGTCTCTTACTCTATACTGGACTCTAAAGTGCAGGACGTGTCTGTCTCGTCTTACGTTTACATTAACTCAGATAACGGCAGCATCTACAGCATGCACTCGTTTGACTATGAGAAGCTGAAGGTGTTTCAGATTCAGGTTCAGGCAAAGGACCAGGGCTCTCCGTCTCTCAGCAGCAACGCCACAGTCCATGTTTTTATCCTGGACCAGAACGACAATGCCCCCACTGTTATTTATCCCTCCTCCGCTGCCCTGGGCTCCCTCTCTCATCAGAGGATGCCCCGCTCCGCTAAAGCAGGTCACCTGGTCACTAAGGTGACGGCCGTGGACGCTGACTCGGGCCACAACGCCTGGGTCTCCTACAAAGTGGCGGAGGCCACAGACGCCTCTCTGTTCACTGTCAACCTGTACACAGGGGAGGTGAGGACTAAACGTCCTGTGTCCGAGCAGGACGACTCCTCCCAGAGGCTGCTTATAGAGATCAAAGACGACGGGGAACCGGTCCAGTCCGCCACCATCACGGTGTCCATCCTGCTGGAGGACGGTCTCCATGAGCCCATCTTAGACCTCCGACAGAAAGTGGTCGAGCCCAGCAAGAAAACTGGGAGAATCACCCTTTATCTGATTCTGTCTCTGGCCTCGGTGTCCGTGCTGTCGCTGCTGACTTTTCTCATCTTAGCAGTTAAATGCATCAGGAGCAGCAGAAGCAGCGGAAGCTGCTGCATGAGACGGAGCGACTGTGATGATTACAAGAACCCCAACAGAAACCTGCAGATTCAGCTCAACACCGACGGACCTATAAAGTACGTGGAGGTCCTGGGAGGAGACATGTTGTCTCAGAGTCAGTCCTTCAGGTCCTGTATGTCTCCAATGTCAGAGTACAGTGATTTCACTTTGATCAAGCCCAGCAGCACCACTGACTTTAAGGAGGTCATCAGTGTCCTGGATGCGTCTTTACCCGACAGCACCTGGACCTTTGAGAGCCAGCAGGTGAGCTGAGAGTCACAAGGCACTGTAAGAATCTGCGTCTGTAAACATTTGCTGAACGGAGTTTTTTTTTTAATTAGAAGTTTTTTTCTTTAGTCTAATCTGTTTTATTTTAGATTCACTAACGATTTTCTACATGAAAATTTATCTTTCAGTTTATAGCCATTTTCGTTTTGCACTTCCCCGCTTGACTGTACATAATATACTGGGTATTTTTCGTCATAATGAAAACCAAATGGTGCACACTCCAGTTTTCATGACTAGTGGGGGTATAACTTTATTAAAACTAAAGTTTATTCTTGTGATAATACTCAGTAAAACAACTGAGTGTTTGCCTCAGTTAGGGCGGCCTGGTTAACGAATATTAGGTTTTCATCACAAATTTTCACTGTACTCATTTATTCAAATTTTAATAAAACACATTCTTATATATTGTTTGCAACAGTTGCAGTGTTTTGCCGTTCCCCAAACAAAAATCGGCAGTTTAATTTGTCCTACGTGGCCTGTATCTTACAATTGGTTGTTGCTACTTTAAAACATTTTGCAGAGCGGATTAGCTTTATAATAAAGCTGCAGTTCAAACTGTGATTGGGACAGGCTGAAAGCTAGTTTGGAAACTCTGCCCCCCTGCGGATACAAATGGTATTATTCTAAATAACAGCTGCTTCATACACTGCTTAGTTTTGACTCTGTGAGCACCTTTTTTTAACTGCATAACACTAAGATGACATCTGCCCTCCATTTGTTTTTCTTGGAATATGTAAAACTGCATTTCACTCTTTGCTGTTCCGTTTCTATTGTCTTCTCAAACTTAAAAAAAGAACGAGGTTTATACTTGCCTGTCAGTGGGAGTGGAGTCAAAAGTTTTCACTGTCTGTGTGAGTGTTTGTGTGAGTTGTGGGGCATTCTGGTCCAGTCCTATCTCCTAATGAGAGGGACGGACTCTGTGGGCTCTCCCCGCCCATGAGAGGAGTGAGGCAGAGCGGAGACAGCAGCGTTTCGGTGAGAAAATGGTTCGATTTTCATCATAGTTTTCTGTTCCAACACGTCCGTCATGGTCACATCAAGACTTCCTATCGCTCTTTTCAAAGCGGAAATGTTTCCTGTCGAGCCTAGTCGCCTCGTTTTGACACTACCATGGGTACCATACGGTGAAAGAAGAAGCTAGAAACTTTCCCATTCTCCGATCCCCGGAGCGCCGCACAATGGACTCCAGACAGAGAACGCGCTCCGGAGGAGGGAGGCTGTGGAGGATTTGCTTTTATCTAGCTTGCCTCTCCCGTGCCTCCGCTCAGCTCAGTTATTCCATATTGGAGGAACTAAGGCCTGGCTCTGTCGTTGGGAATATCGCTAAAGATTTGAGTCTTACTGCTCGGGAGAGTGTTCAGAGGAGGCTGCGTCTGACCTCGGAATCCACAACGTCGTACTTTGAGGTAAAGCAGACGACCGGCGATTTGGTTATTAAACAAAATATTGACAGGGAGCAGATATGCGAATTAAGATCAGCTTGTTCACTACACCTTGAAATACTTTTGGAAACCCCGTTAGAGATTCATCGCGTCGTGGTGGACATTCTGGATGTGAATGACAATGCACCGCTGTTTTCAACCAGCAACATTTCTTTGGAGATATCGGAGGCGGCCGCGCCGGGAACAAGGTTTCGTTTGGAGAGCGCACACGACCCAGACGTGGGTACCAACTCCTTACGCACTTATCATCTCGCAGCAAATGACTTCTTTATTTTGAATGTGGAGAGTAAAAGTGACGGCAGTAAGTTTCCAGAGCTAGTGGTGGATAAATCTTTGGACAGGGAGACGCGGGCCTCGTTTCGCCTGTTGCTCACTGCTGTAGATGGGGGTCAGCCGGAGAAATCTGGCTCAACACTTCTGCTCATCAGAATCCTGGATGTAAATGACAATGCGCCCGTCTTTGACGAGCCTGTAAAGAAAGTTAGGCTATTAGAAAATGTTGCACGGGACACTTTAGTAACGAAACTGAACGCAACTGACGCGGATTCGGGTAACAACGGAGACATATCTTACATGTTTAGTAAATACACTCCGGAACGGGTTCTCAAACTTTTCACAGTGGATTCTAAAAGCGGTGAGATCCATGTGAAGGGTGATGTGGATTATGAGAAAGCCACCTCATATCACATCACAGTACAGGCCAGAGATGGTGGCTCTCCCGCCATGGAGGGCTCCTGTAACGTCATAGTGGACATCATTGATGTGAATGACAATGCACCGGAGGTGACGCTGACGTCACTGACCAGTCCTATCAGAGAGGACTCAGCACCAGGGACTGTGATTGCACTCATAAGTGCACGGGACCTGGACACTGGTGTGAATGGGAAGATTACATTGACTGTTCAACCAGGTTTACCATTTAAGCTCAATTCAGCTTTTGACACACATTACAATCTTATCACTTCTGGCAGCCTGGACCGTGAGACTGTCCCGGAGTACACAGTGGTCATCAAGGCCACTGATGCTGGGTCTCCTCGCCTTTCATCACAAATCACCTTTGTGGTGAAGCTGTCTGATGTAAATGACAATGCCCCCATCTTCTCTCAGCCTTCATACTCTGTGGACATCCTAGAGAACAATGCTCCCAGTGCCCCCATTGCTGCTGTTTCAGCCACTGACCCAGACCTTGGTGACAATGCTCGTGTCTCTTATTCCATTCTTCCTAGCACGGTCCAGGGCTCACCACTTTCTTCTTATGTCTACATTAACCCAGAGACTGGCCACATCTACAGCATGCGCTCTCTAGATCATGAACAGCTCAACGCTTTCCGTATTGAGGTGCAGGCCCGTGATGCTGGGGTTCCTCCACGGACAACCAATGTCACTGTCCATGTGTTTGTGGTGGATGTGAATGACAATGCACCAGTGCTTGTACACCCCTCCTACCCAACAGACAAAGGATTACAGCTCACTGTGCCCCCATCTGCCGGCCCAGGGCACCTCATAAATAAACTTGTAGCAGTGGATGCGGACAGTGGGCACAATGCATGGTTGTTTTACTCCATTTCCCCTGGGCCTAATGCTGGCATGTTTCGTATTGGGGCACACACTGGGGAGCTCCGCACAGCCCGCAAGTGGGCAGAGGAGGAAGTGGGCTCCACTTATGACATTGTGGTCATCATTCAGGACAATGGTGACCCATTGAAGTCCAGTTCTGTGAACATCACAGTAACTGTGGATGAGAAAGGTACAGCCAATGATGCTCCACCAAACCCTCGCCACACACCCTTCTACCATCGCACTGGGATGTCGGACATCACCCTGTACCTCATCATCGCTCTAGCCTGTGTATCAGCGGTGGCCTTTATCACCCTTGTGGTCCTCATGGTACGCTGCCTAAGGCACCATGGTCCAGGGCTGGGAGGCTCTGACTGCTGCTGCTACGGTCGCCACAGGTCCAGCCGCTACCATCAGAGGTCCGGCAAGGACCTGCACCTGCAGCTCAACACTGATGGACCCATAAGATACATGGAGGTAGTGGGAGGCCCCCAGGACCCACACACTCACACCTACAGGCCCTGCTACTCCACCATATCCAGCCGAAATGACTTTGTATTTATTAAA
>NW_018127882.1:8685683-8700473 GCF_001952655.1 Monopterus albus | reverse complement strand
TGGGAGAGCAAGCATTGCACTGGTGAAAAATACCATGATGGGATGAGACCATTAGTGTGGATGTCTGAGTTTTGAAGATTTATAAGTATCTAAAATGTATTTAATAGGTTGTTTTGATATTGTAATGGTTCATCTGTAAAGGTAATAGGTTGGTAGCATAGTTTTGATGCTTTGACACCTTACAGTAGAGTGATGACATAAATTTCCTCCATCACATACCTCTGCAGTATTTTGTCTGAAGCCCCACTTGTTTTTGGTGGAAAGCATTTAGAGTTTTGTTCTTTCACATTTGCATAGAGTGAAGACAAATGTGGTTTTAATCTGTCACTTCCAGTAACTAAATTGGCAAATAGGAAAGCTACAGATAAAGACAAAGTGAGGCTGAAAGAAGATAGTTGAAAATAGTTGAAGAAATGGCCAAAGAATTGGGGAAAAGATAAGTGCTTCTAACAGATGGAGAGGAGGAGACAAACAGATGAAAATAGGTCTTGCAGTGCTGGCTCATTGGAGTGGCTGGGAGGCAGAGGGGAACAGGATGACAGAGAGAGAGATGGGGGCAGGGGTAAAAGGGCTGGGGGGAGAGCCAGAGAATAAAGCAGTAGCTGAAAAACAGGAATTCATGGGGTCAGTGGTGTGAACCCCTCTTCCTGTTGTCCACTAAACGTCTGGTGATTGGTTCCAGGATTCATTTAACAGGAGTGAGGCAGTTCTAGCTGTGTGTGCAACCATGTCTAATTTTCATGCACAGATCCCCCTTTCTGTGCACCCAGAGAGCAAAGGAAGGCTAGCCAGAATTCACAGACAGCCCATTTAGTGGTTTAATGCAAAGGAAGCACTATCAGGGATAGAAAACGGCTGACAGTGCTCTTACCAGGATTAAGATTTTTTGTGGAATTTAATGGGGAGAGCAGTGGTTTTCTTCTTAATCCATGCAACTTCAGGATTCATTCTGTTTGTTTCAAGTTTATTGTAGAGCTGATGACTGAAAGTTGTTATTGTTTCTGTGGTATTTTGGATGTTTACCTTCTGTGCCTGCTTAATATCTATGAAATTCTTCATTATCTCATGACACAGACTCTGTGCTGAATTGGGTTGCTTCTGAGCTCAGCAGGGTACCATCTGTCTCCCTGCTCTAGTGACACGTGTGCAATGAGGACAACAGAGGAAAAGAAATAGAAGGATAGATAAAGGAAAGGAAAATAGCCTTACGCACGTGTGCCACAGTGACAGACGGAGGAGGGAATAATGGCTTTAGAACAGCAGCCATCACTGTGGGTGTTTATGTGCGTGTGTGTGATTGTGTGAAGCATCAGGCATGAGGAGCCCTCCAGTACTGTGTAATTTTAGCAGGACCCTGGGGCATTAGTGATTTTTCCACTGCCCTTTTTTTGTATCTACTATTCATTTGCATTGTACTCTTCTGGTACACTCTGTGTAACCATGTGCAAACACAAAGTATAGGAAAAATACTAGTGAAGGTTTTTCTCAGAAGCATTGGTAAATAAATTAAAGACCTTTGGTTCCAGTTGGACTATAACATGAAAGTATTTGCCTTCAAGAACAATGTTTGCAGTATCAAGGAAGCTTTTAAATTCAGGAATATGCCATTTCATATTCATGTCTTTGTCTAAGTCTTTGCCTTTTTCATGTTTTCAGTTTATCACTTTTCTCATGATCGGAATATTCCTATGACAATGAGCTGGCTTTTCAGTCTTTGGGAGTTTATAAGGGATGATGTTTTATGGATGATGTAGCTGAGACAAACTGGCTCATGCAGTGGAGCTATCCTCAGGGGTTTTGTCAGCTGAGTCATGATGTTTGTTTAAGGAAGAGGAATATTAAAATCAAGCACCGCACACTGTGCTTTTCTCTTGTGTCCGTGCTAAGCTTTGCCCTTATAATGACTTCAGTGTAATGGATCCAGCATTTTAGAGGTTAAACGTCCTGGTTTCCACAAGCATGATCAATACGTAGTGCTAAAAAAACACTGTATTTGGAGGGGGTGAATGTGTAGCACTCTATGTGCTGAAGGTTGTATGGTGTAGTGTGTGTGTTTGTGTGCTAAAGATTACCAAAGCCACAGAACATAACTTCCTCTTTCCAGGCAGAGCACCAGGTGCATTGCAGTCACAGTTCTTTTAACACCAAATATAATTTGTGTGCATGTTAGGAAACTGGATCTTCCACAAAGAGAACCAGGTAGATTTGAATGTGTGAATGAAGTGTGTGCACGTCCTGTATTGTTCACAGAGAAAGAAAAGAGTGATATATTGATTTCCCTTTGTACACCAACATGTGTGTATCGTGATAGGTATAGTAAACCAGATATTTTAGCAAAGCTAACACTCGTGCTTACAAACATGCTGGATGGAGTCAGCTTTCAGCTTCAAGTTATAAGAGAAACAGAGACAGTGTTGAAATCTTCCAGGTTAGTGTGAAAGTTTTTCTGATGCATGAGAGTTAAAGCCCAAAGAATTGTAATCCCCTCATCTGTCTACATTGCCCAGATATGGCCAGGTAGTCTGGCTAACCTTCTGTCTCTCTCTTCTACCGTTAAATTTAACTTGTATTCTTAGAAAAGAATTTGTGCATTTTGAATACCTTGGTTTCATCATAGGTGACGAACTGACTTCAGAGACTTTGTCATAAACAACCAACCATAGCCAAATCTGCTCGGATAATTGGAGTTAGTCAATTAGACTAAACCTGGATTGGGATTTGACCTCCGTGATAATCGTTAAACCATCTTAACTGTCTGTGGTTTGGATGAGTATTTGAAAGTCTGATGAACACACAGCCAGACCATCCATAATGAAGCCACAATCATACTGTAACATCACATAGCACATCAGCAGTGGGCCCGATATTCCAGCACAGTCTGCAGTGGGATCTGACCTGAAATGAAATGAGAAGTGTGTCAATGTGTGCGGTGAGGATGCGTCACACAGCTGGAATGCTGGGCCTCTCTGTGGATGTTTGCTTCTACTCAGTGCCCATCTTTTTCTTCGGCTACCAAAACTCAGACAGATTTACACACATATACACATCCGAGTCCTTTTTAGACTCTAAACATTGACCTTGAGGATGAGCTCTTCCTCATCCACTGTGGTTTTATGTCTGAAAAGGAACAGTTTAAGAGCTCTGGTATTGCAGTTTGTTGTGAGGACATAACCAAGCAGACTTGTGACCACCAAGGTCAATGGGTCCTGTTGTAAACACCATTGAAACATAATCCATTGGCAGCTATTTTCACTTAATACTAAATACCTTATATGTAAAGTAGGTAACTATGCTACATCCTCGCACTCCCCTATTTAAGTTTCTTTCATTGTAATTCCCTTTTCATGGGGTGGCAGTCACTTGTTTTGTCATGGATACTGAACTCAATTCCCCATTTCACTTTTTAACAGCCTGTGCACACCCAATTATTGTTCTCATGCAATCATTAAGTCACCATTCATTAGTGCATTGTTCCTCATTTAACTGTATTTTAGTAGATGATGATAGTCACCAATTTATCACACAATACTCTTCTTTTTGTTTAGGTATTTCTTAGGGATTTTCTCTTTGTTTTCTCCTTGCCCTCTTGCCTCTTCCCATCATTCCCTCAGGGAGAACAGCTTTTTTAATAATGCAGCACACCATCCTGCTGGCCTTCCTCTCTCTTGAAGCTCTTGTGTCGATTAGGCGGCAGAATCTGGAGCCAAGCCAAGAGTCTATTCACTGCATCACTGCACAACAAGAGAGCCTGGGAGAGAGGGAAAGCGCTAGAGAGATGGAAAAGACATGGTGACATGGCCAGTGAGGTAGTGATGGACATGAGTGCAATGGGCTTGAAGAATTAATAGAGAGTGATATATAGAGATGAGGGAGGCTTTTATCACTGCTTAGTCACCACTGTAGCCTTATCTACATAATCAACATAACAAACTGGATTAACAGGACTCTTCATAGAAGCTCTGTACTTACTCAGTTAGCAGTGTGGGAACTGAACTAGTCTGTCAGTGCAAGTTATAGTTTTGCTTTGCCTGCATTCTTTTGTTCACTTGTCTGTTAAACTCTGTATTGTAGACTAATCGTTGTATGTCCAGTGAGGGGATCTCTTTCAGAGGCAAGTGCTTTGGACATCTGAGTCCATTTCTGGCTGCATTTGACTGTTACATAGCTGATTGTTCACCTATGTGATCATGTAGTTCTCTTTGTGATGCTCAGTCTGAGTCCCCTTTAAAAAGCAGCATCCCAGTTTGTGTGTGTGTGCACTCTACTGCAGCACTTTATGCTCTGCAGCTCTTGGAGCAACATGGATGCCTGAGCATACACACATTTGTTGCCATCTGCAACCTGTTGTTGATCCACTCTGAAAAACGGAGAATGTTGTCTAGTTCCCACACAGGCACACAAAAGGATTCACATGGATAAACACACAATCACACACAGATGTCTTACATCTTATAAACCAAATGGTTCATCTCCGAAACTCACTGTTGGTGTAATGAAACTCTCACTTCATGTTGTATGTTCTGTTCTCTTCACAGCAAAAAACCCCCAACAATGACTGGCGCTTCACACAGGGACAGAGACCTGGACCTAGTGGGTGAGTAAACTGACACACTCCCACACACTGATAAAATGCCCAGTAATGTCAAGGACATGTGGTTGTGCTGCACCAGGCAGTTGCATTGTAAAGACAGAGCAGTGAAGGATGAGAAATAAAACAGAGGGAGCGGTGGTGAGCGCTGTAGCCATAAGAACTCCTACACCACAAATTTTATAGTACTGATGCCATAGAAATCATAAAGCAACCACCATTGATGGTTTCATTTTGTTGCATGATCCTGCTCAGTGAATTCAGATTCCTGGATGAGCATCTCTGCCTCTTTCCAGGCTGCTTTATAAAATGGCTGCTGCAGCTTCCACCCCCTTCCCCTCCTCTCTGCACTCTCTGAGCCTGTGCACCATCACTCAGTACTACTGATGAGAAACAGGGGGCCAGAGCTAGTGGGGGGATGGGAGAGCACATGCATCCCTCCTGCTCTCCCTTCATTTTCTGGTTCTACTGACTGAAGTAAAATTTTTGTCAGTGGCTTGCAGGTTATTGACAATAGATGAATTGCAGCTGTGTGCTTTCACGAGCGCGTGTTGCTAAAATGGAGTGCGTGTGATAACAGTTTTCACAACAGTGATTGCACAACACCCTCTTTGAGTCGAGGCTTCTCTGTTACATACCAGCTGGGGCAAAAGGTTCTGTTGAGCCAAATCAGGAAAATGTTGGACACAGAAGCACAAGCCACCAAAATATGTGAATACCACTGGGATTGTGGAAACATTGGACGTAATTCCCGTTAGTGGTCAAGAAAAAGAAAACTAACTTCCCATCTCTGGCATTTTAAATGGATATGACAGAGACAACATCTTTTCCACTCAGAGCTAGAGCACAATATTTTGGTATTTTCCTTGTTTTTCTTTTTTCAACATTTAGTCAAGTACACAATGGTTCTGTCAGACTGTATAACTTGTTGTGTTTTTAGTCCCCACATGCCATACGGTACACACATACGATGGACGCCGAAGAGTGGGACAAGGTACTAATTTAGAAGTAGACACTGTACGGTCCCTTTCTGTCCTTAGCAGCTGATCAGTTTTGTCACGGTTCGGCTGATAAGGCCAGAGAGAGGCTACACTCTGTCAGGTAGTGCACTACAGTCAAGTGCTGTACTGTGTGTAGATGTACCTAACCCATAGCTTCTGTTAGTCTCCCTGAAAGTTTGATGGGGTTTGTTGATCAATGTGCATAGGCCACAATGCCTGCTGTGGCGTAGAAAGGACTGTGGCACTTTTAAGTTTGTGTGCAGTGTTTTGTAGATTTGCTATGCCTTGTATGTGTGCTCCACATATAGTCATTAGAGTCTGAGAGCTCGTGTTTTCTCTCCTTCTAGGGGACCGGCTTACCATACAGTGTTGCCTTTGATGTATGTCTGTGATGGTTGTAGCTCAACATCACCACATGTGGCTTTTTTAAATGTGATGTCACCTGGATGATGGCAAGATAGAGACAGTGAACACTGTTGCCTCATACGTAACTGATTGCTTTATAATGTCTGTTAGAGGTTGAACAGTTCCTCATTGGAGTAACAGCATGTGACTGGCTATATGGGCTCAAATTAAGTTTAAAGTTAATGTCTAGAAGGCTCTGTGCCAAACAACAAGGAGAATTTTCCTTAGAGATTAAAGAGAGATAAACTGTGTCATGTAAGACTGCAGCAGAAGAAACAAGTAATCAACCGAGCACATTCCTCTGGACCACATTTCCTAATTTTGCCTACAAGAAGCAATAATCCTGACCACAGGAAGCACTTGACACTACGTTAAGTACATAGATGTCAATTTAGCACAAATGAAGCATTCCCTTTATCTGACCTGTTGTGAAGACACACAAAATGGCTGCCCTGGCTTTACTGACCGTGCTTTTACCCGTTTCTCATTGGCTGGCTGGCACAGGAAGTACATGTTTGTCTTCATCAGTCTGTCTCTGGCACAGAGTTTTGGCAGTGTGATCTGGCAGCCTGCTCCTCAACAGAGCCCAGTTTTTGTGATAGAATTCCTTGTTACTTCTTCCATTGTTGTGTTCTTTACTTTCTCTGTTCCCTTGAGCAGACCAATTTGTCCAGTGCCTTTTATTTTGTTGGTTTTAAATAGAAAGGAGAGTGTTCCTCTTAACAGTCCGTATATATAACACATTGTCTATCTACATAAAGTCTTGCTTTCCTTGTTTTAGCCTTTGTTAGCAGTAGGTCTTCATTGTGCTCATGTTCCTTGATGGGTCTTGTCGGGTCCCTGTAGAGCTTTACACGCCACTAGAACATTTTGCTTATGTCTGTGGGCAAATGATCCTATACTAAGTGTTTATTTGGGTGGTTTGTTTTTACTCAAAACAATGTATCGTTCATACACACAGTTCAGGAAGTTGAGAGAGTTTCTAGATTCATATGAGACACTTCCATTTATTAGTGTCTTTTCTGACAGTGTACCACTAGCATGACTAAAACCACCATCTAAGAAAACCTTGGGCTGGAGGTTTGTTAGCACTTTGGGAACAGGAGCAGGGCCAGGATTCAAACATTGTGACAGAGTTGTCAAGTGTGTTGTTGCTAGTTGTGAAGCATGTGTTGGTGTCACAAGGGGAAGAATGGAAATAAGTAGGTGAGCGTAATAGACTGCAGGTCTGTTTTGTCCTTTGTTGCCCCCAGATGCAAATTGCAGACTTTAAATAAATAAGCCTTTGAAGGGGAGGTTTGCCCAGATGGAAATGTTTGGTGCTCACTTAGCCGAGCGCTGCATGTGTGACTATGCAGGCAGCTATTTCCTTTAAAGGTGGAATCATTAAATATTTATCAGATTTACTACACAGTGCAATGCTCATGGTCATACCGGAGAGTGTGAATGTGCAAATGCGCTTGCAGCTGTGTGTCTGTGTGCAGACACATTTGTACATGCCTGAAGAGAGTGTGTTTGACTGAGACACACCCTGTCTTGTCAACTACATATCCTTCTTGTTATCCTTGCTGAGTTCTCCTCAGGCCTGTGTACTCTACCATCAGCTGCTTTGCCTTTACATCCTAAACCACTGTCAAATCAGTGAGCTAAACACAAGCATCCACACACTGTAGAGGACAAATCACCAGATATTTACAGTTTTTCTTTACTCGTTTTTGCTGCAGGGCAACTGGAGGACCTGAGGTTGCCATGGGAACAGGCCCCTGGCCCCAGCCCCCTACTGAAGCTGAGCAGCTCCAGGCGCTGATGGCTGCAGCCAACGGTGAGTCCTATACCTTGTCATCTTGCTCCTCCATCTTGTCTTTTCTAAATCCACTTCTGTCTGTTAATCAGCTCTGCCAGTGTGTGTGGGCAGTGGTGCTTTATTTAGATTCCTATTTGGGCAACTAGTCAGACTCTCTCATTGATAAAACTCTGTCCACACTGATGTTTCCATGTAGCGGCCGTGTCCTGCTACAGATATGAACCCTGTGACATTACATGGTCCTGTAATGTGATCCTCCTATAGACAAACACAATGGGCCTCAATCACAAACAGTGCGTACCCACAAATCTGTGCATACGACCAATGTACACACAAATCCGGGAGTTTTCTTACCTAAAATTAGTTTCTACTCTGCGAACAAATGTAGAACTGCCTCAGACCATATCTGAACAGTGTTAACTGGTAGTCACCTGGTTAATCTGCAGCCTATTAAAAGGCACACCAGATCCATAAATGATTCAAATGTAACTCCAAGCCAGTGTTAAGATGGCATATGGAGCCTTGCTGGAAGATGACGCAGCCTGTTCCTTCAGAAGAGAGCGCCTCTCCAGAGGCTGACATAATGTATTTGCTGAGAGTGACGTATGGCTAATCAGCCATTCCAGACAGGTTTTGCTGCAGTTATACAATTACCTGGAACAACAGGTTAGTCATCAGACACACTGTCCGGCTTTTCTCTCGCAACTTCACTACTTGTTCCAGGAGCCACCTCTAAGCAAATGTATTTCCATATATAGAGAAATGGGGCGTGACAGTATGCTAATTACAAACCACATCCTTTTTAGAATGATTCTGATTTACTAACATATGCACAGTGGTAAAATTGGCCAGTGCCCACATCATGAAACATGGTCATTTTGTGTGCAAGGTGAGAAAGTTTGAGCCCATATTAGTGAATGAGGCCCAGTGTGCTTAACTTAATAAGATTCAATAACCATAACAATATGATGCGTCTTCTTGGCGCACTCATGAACAGAGATGGTAACCTGTGACTCCAGTTGTTTCACTGATTAGACCTCAGATGTGCTGACACCTGACTCCAGCTTGTTGATGTTACTGGCCAGGGGGTTCACAAATGGGATGGCCATTTTCTATATTAACAGTATTTTCAGCACTCTCCATACAGAGACCAAAACCAGCAATAAATCGCCTCTGCTCAGTTCTGGATTAGCTTATTCCTCTGTGCCACCGAACTCCATTACTAAAAACACAGCACACGAACACTTTGCTGCACTGGGTGACATGTTTCCTCATTACGAAACACAAGACCTTAACATCTGTTAAAAATATCCAGAGGTCTTGTGCATGTGCAGTTGACTTTGGCCTACTTCAGCTGCTGTAAAAAAGTCTGAGCCTTTGGACCAACTTTTTAAACAGATATTAGGGTTCTGTGTTTCATAACAAAGAAGCTTGTCACACAGTAGAGTAGAGGCAAATTCTTGTTGGTTTTGTTCTCTAGAAATATTATTACTATAGAAAATGAGCGGCCTTATCCTTTAATATGAATACAACTCTTTGTATTATTAGCTGATTCCCATGGTGTCCAGAGGGTGAATGTAGCCACCTGCAGGTCTTGATACAAACAGTATTACAGTTGATGTGTTGCATTCAATAACATGACTGAGACCTGTTTCCATTGTACACACTGATCACATGCACAGTGTTTTTTAATAAGCAGGAGGCCACATACACACTTTACATACAACCTTCAGGCTCCTGCACATCTAAATATTCTCATATTCCACACCCCACCTCCTCCTTGTGTCCCGATACACATACAGTTGGCTTTGAACGCAACACTGAATATAGGCAAACATGGAAATGGTGGCGAAAAACATTTATTTCCAAACAGACTCAAGTCATTGTTTCCACGTTTATTTTAATCACTGACACATCATAGCTCCACACACACCCTCCCCCTTCTTGGACACGACAATGGATGCCGGGTGGAATTTTTCCATTGGCGTGAAGGGAGAGACAAGGCTGTGTGATAACCTACTTGTCGGCACAAAGTTAGTGCAATCAGGAAGGACAGAACAAACAGTGCATGTGGTTAAACACTGAAGGTTGTCTGTCCATTAATGTCACTGTTTGTAGATTTTCTCCTGTGTTAAAGTCAATCAGTTAAAGACCTGTGTGAGAACAGAAAGACGATTAAAAAAGGTTTTCAGTATAATCAGTGTGGCTCGTTGGAAGCCAGTGCAGTTAGCAGGACAGTTTTTATGTGCATGTTTCTATAGGCTGAGAGGACTTACAGGAGCAGGGAGGGAGAGTGTGTGTGTCTGGCTCTGCAATGCAGGCGCTGTAGGAGCATCATGAGCTGTCAGCTTCGTCACGCGCACACAGACTCACGGCATGCATGATAGAAAACCTGAAACACACAGGAGAATGCTGGGGAGGCAGTTTCATCATTCCTGTTAAACATCTGTTACACAATCAGCCATTTTGTAACGAACTCTTCTGCCAGTTTTATTTCTTCTACTAAATGTTTTCTCCCTTTAATCAAACACCTCATCCTTTAGAAGTTTGTAAAGTAACAGTTTTAATCTCCTTTTATGCCCTGTTGTCCTTTCATCACTGTCATACTTACTAAAAGCTTCAGGATCTTCTCTAACACGTTTCATCCCTCTCTCTTCTCCCTCTTCACCCCTCATTCCCCCACTCTGTCTCTCTTCTCCCTAGAAGTGAGCGAGGCTACGGCCACCCTGGGACCCGGCACCATGGGCCTCAGCACGCGCTACAGCCCCCAGTTCACTCTGCAGCACGTGCCTGACTACCGCCAGAATGTCTACATCCCTGGCAGCACAGCCACCCTCACCTCCAACCCCCAGCAGCAGCAGGCCACGGCCCAGCAGGCCACCCAGCAGGCCCTGCCCCCGCCCCAGGCCTCGGCCCAGCCCGAGCCCCCCAAGGCCGCCCAGACCCCTGCCTCCAAGAAGAAGTCCACCAAGAAGGAGAAGAAGTAGGTGCAGATGGAGAGAGAGGTGGAAGAACGATGGACCCGGCCTGCTCTGATGAGAAGTTCAACCCCCCACCCCCTCCCAATAGGTATCTTACTGCTCTGTTATTCCTTATGCTAGCCACAGTCAAAATAACGACAGCAGGTCACACGGATGATGCTGATGGTTCTTTGAACGGATCTCTAGAAGAATCTGAATGTGTTGGAGGCTGCAGCTGGTGCTGATAACCTGTGCTGTACTGAAGGTCTAGTATTACTTATCCAACCTTTGTTGGTAGATATGTTTGGCAGGGGATGAGGGGTTACTCTGATTTTATTTAGTTTTTCCTTTATTTCTTTTTTTTCCTAGTAAAATGAAAGAGTCAGTGTAAGTAACCTTGCTGGGATGACAAGGCTGATGTATTCAGAGATGTACCGCTAAGGTCTTTCATGTTGGATTTTTTTTTTCCCGGAGGAGGAAAGTTACTGTAAAGTACGCTAGCTGCCATCCATTAAATTCCTATATAGGGCCAGCCTTGCGGCATTGTAAAGGCTATAAGGCTGCTGTCTGACAGGTATTACAAACTCTTCTGCATGCTCTTTAAGGTTCAGACCACATATAATATAGTTTAGAGTTGCAAACTATGCATTGCAAAAGCAAAGAGGAGGATGTCCTGAGTCTATCATCCTCCCTCCAAGCAGGTCAATAGAATGCACAGGTAGCATTTACTTGACACACAGTGAAAAATACTTTGTAATCATAGTTTAAAAGATAAGATTTTAACCTCCTGATATTTTGTATGACCTGAGCATGCGTCCAGAGGCAGAGGAAGGGCTGGCAGTGGCAGGGGAGTGTGTCAGAGAGTCATGAGCCATGCTGTCTATGCAGGTGGTAGAGCAGCAGGGACTGGCTTGTGGCCCAACACCTCCAGCTGGGTGCCAGCATGTCCTGCACCCTCCGCTGCCCCCCCTCCACACCCAGCTCCCGTCCTTCCCTCATTCACTGCCCCGCATTGAGACTCAAACAAAGAGAAATGCACAGTTTGTATTCTGAAGATAAGATGACGTAGGGGTAGTAATCACTTCAGTCTTTAGAGAAACACATAGATGTGGTAAACCTACGTGCTTTGGTGTTTCTAGACACTTTGCAGAGCTCTCTGGTCTTGACAGAGTATTTTTCTTCTCCCTATCCTGAAGTGTTGAAGAAACCTGTTGATGTAACACAGTAACATGGTTTTATTTCTTTGGGAGATAATGATTCAGTAGCATAAAAGAATTGTCTGTATAAGATATGAAGTCTTTACTGTCCACCTTTCCAGATACAGCTGTAGGAGAAAACGGCAGCTTGCATGCTGGGTCAGGGGGAACGGAGGGGTTGTGGTGAGGGGTACAAAGCCTGAGGTGGCACCTTTACATGAACCAGGGGGTGGGAATCAACCTTGGCTCCACCCACTGAATGTACAGAAGAGCCACTGTTGACCCACCCACCTCCTTAACCTTCTCTACTGCACTGATGGAGGTAGAGATCCACAGAGCCAAGCACAGCTGCCCCTGTTGGCAGGGAGATGCCACTCCACCACTAAAATCAATGGGAAACCTCAGCCTCCCTACCCGTCACCTCTCCCCTCCACTCCCCAGCCCCTTGAGGCTCTTCCCCACTGTAAATAAACACAAGTCCTGTCAATGGTATGAGCCAGCTGTTTGTATAGCAGGGACCACGTCCAACATTTTCAAAATAAAGTCCCTCTACACAGGGCGTGGCTTGCTACTGGAATGTGTTGCATTTTGTTTTTCAAGAAAAATAAGAAAACCAGAGTTTGAAAAAAAAATCAATGAATAAAAATCTGAGATGTTCTTCAGCAGTTTGTGTTGCAATGTAGTAACTAAGCACCATGAAAGCCAACTAACTCTTCAGTGTAAATAAATGAATTAAAGCTAACTTTAGATAAGTAAAGTGAAACACGTAGACTAGTTAACTTGTGATATGTGTTGCGCATATTTTTGTGTTCATTTTCTCACTATCTTTTATCATCCTGTAAAGAAACAAACAAAAAAAAATCTGGAAATGTTTCTATCCTCCTGTAACCTCTTAATGTTCTTTTGCAGTGATTTTATCTTGTGCATTTGTGAAAGAATGCCACTCATTCTCTTTCTGTCCATATGAACAAATGATTATAAATATTATATATGTGTATGTCTGTTCCGCTGCTGAATTAATACTACTCTATCCTGCTGTATTATCTTTCTTATCAAATGCTTAGCCCCCACGCTATAATCCTGTGTTACTCTTATTTTTATGCTAATATTTATATTGCCGTTTTATTTTCTCTTGGACACTGACATTTCAAATAAAAAGATTCTGAAATCATAAAAACAAAACTGGCTCTGTCATTTGTTTGTATTACAGTTTTTCTATTTATTATTTATTACAGTGTATTTATACTAAAATAGGTAGCTGCTTTCTAGTAAGTTAACTTTCTTTATCGTGCACACTGCTGAAACTCACCAGAGGCAGGTGTTAGCGGTGGGGCTTCTGGTCAGTGTGCGCAGGACTGCAGCGGTCTCAGTGAAGCTTTGCTCCTGCCTCTGGTCCATCTCATGTGTGGCTGTGAGGCAGATGAGTCAGTGTTGTTTCAAATTAAAATACACTTTGCATTTGTAGAGTATTTTATATAACTTTCATTTTGATCATGAAAACTTGGTGAAAGAAGCAAGTTTCTTGTATTATTTGTGCAGATATTATGCAGCTCATGCAGGTATGTCATTGGCACAGCAATCTGCCTTCAAACCTTTTGCTCAAGCAGTTACCGAAAGGTCTAAACAGAAACAAAAAAAAAAAACACCCCCATCTTGCACAATACTCGACCTTAGATTTTGTGACATCTGCCATGTCTCAATATAGATAACAGACTAATAACAGAGCATTAGGGAAGAGTAAAACATGTCTATGTTTATGTAAGTTGTTCTGCTCAAACTCCCTGTCTCCTCGTCTAGAATCAGACTCGAGTTCTTTATCTTTCCTCTCAAGGCCTGGAGAGAACATGGGAGCCTGCTCAGGCTCTTTGTGCCTTTCACAAGGTCTTACACAATAACATACATCCCTATAAATAGCCCATGGGAGACATCACTAAGCAAAATAAAAGGCTTACCGCTGCAGATGTTGGGGGATGGAAGAAAGGACCGAGGAGCTGAAGGAATGGAGATGATGTGGCTGATGCTCATGAATCCATTTAAAGGCCAGCTGATAGAGGAGCTCTGGAATGGAAAGATTAAACAAGAAAAACATCAGCAGACCTGAATAAAGAGGTTTTCATTCATTTAAAACCCCCACCTGATCATTTTCAAACTAAATATTTATTTTGGTTTTAAACATTCCTTCTTTTAGATCAAATAAGATCTCAGCAATCCGGTTAATCACACAGCAGCGTTCCCACATCAAACCCTGCAGATTCACATACCCAAAATGGCCGCCTCCTCTCACTGCGTTATGTGGTTGCTATGGCAACTGTCATCCCCTGTGCTGGATGCTTTTCTCTGGTCTCCACATCTTCATTAGGAATCTATGCAGTGTCCATTATTGGCTCTGCTCAGGGCCTGGCCGAGCTGAATGACCTGCAGGGAGACAAACGTATTCAGCCATTAGTCAAACCTGGCAACAGGGAAAGACGGGAGGAGGAAACGTGGTTAAGCTGAGCGAAGAATATCCCACTCACAGACACAAGTGGTGCGTCAGATGTAATAACACACTGTGGGTTTGTCCCAGTATGATTCACTGGAGAGCAGCAATACGAGCCTGTGTTTGAGAGCTTTTCTCATTCCGGGCAACAATCAAAGGAAAGTGAAGCATTACTCATGCACACTGTGTACTAGGCTTTATAATGGCCCTAGAAATTACTTTGTCAGCTGATGTTTGTCATCCTGTGTTTCACACAGACTCCTGCTGTCCTCACTGTCCCACTGTGGCATCCACTTCCTGCCAGGGAGACCGGACAGAATGAACATGCCTTTCTTTTACGGCCCCCCTTTACATGCC
>NW_018127882.1:8683840-8684755 GCF_001952655.1 Monopterus albus | reverse complement strand
ACTTAATTAAATATATTCCCGCTGATTATACACACACACACACACACACACACACACACACACACACACAAAGATATACACGGTAGAGTGACATAAAATCTCACATAAGAAAAAACCTACAGCCAGTGATGTACAGCAGACTGGATGCTGTAGCAGACTGGAACTTGATAACAGACTGTATGTGTGGTTATATCATTAGTCAGAGTGACAGGCATCGTCACATCCTGAATGTGACGCATACATGCAAGCAGGCATGTGGTAGTCCACAGGCGCGCACACACACACACACACACACACACACACACACACACACACACACACACTGCTGAAAAGCACATTATGTGATCATTCTAATTTGACTAGATTGTCATCAGTATACTGGGACAGGAAGCAGAGCTGCCTCTCTTCTCTCTTAGCATGCAAACCTGAAGGAAAAGGAAACAAGGATTTCATTGCAGTCCGAGCAGAATCACCTCTGACTCATGTGAGGAAAGAGCGGGACATGATGAAACAAGCTGTATGTGGCGGGACAGGAAGTGAGTTTCTGTGCCTCTTTTACCCCCACCCCCCTACTCAGTAGTCCAGCAAAAGGAAGCAACCCTCCCCCCATCTTCCTCCACTGATTTCCTCACTTCCTCCTTCCCTGCCTGCTCCCACCCCCCACCCTCTCCTTCCTCACATCCTGCAGCTGTCTCTGCGGCATGTTGGGTCACCACATGTTGGAGGACAGAGTACTGCTCTGTGGATATGCACACTGGAAACAGTGGGGATAAAGACTGGCTTAATCTGGACTTTAACAAGGAACAACTCTGGGATTAAATGTATATACAGTGGGTACGGAAAGTATTCAGACCCCCTTAAATGTTTCACTCTTTGTTATATTGCAGCCATATACTAAAATCATTTAAGTTCATT
>NW_018127882.1:8647298-8682780 GCF_001952655.1 Monopterus albus | reverse complement strand
AATCAGTATAATCAAACACAGCTGGACTCAAATGAAGGTGTAGAACCATCTCAGGGATGATCAGATGAAATGGACAGAGCCTAAGTTAAATATATGAGTGTCACAGCAAAGGGTCTGAATACTTATGACCATGTGATATTTCAGTTTTTCTTTTTTAATAAATCTGCAAAAATGTCAAATTCTGTGTTTTTCTGTCAATATGGGGTGCTGTGTGTACATTAATGAGGAAAAAAATGAACTTAAATGATTTTAGCATATGGCTGCAATATAACAAAGAGTGAAAAATTTAAGGGGGTCTGAATACTTTCCGTACCCACTATATTTGCAACCAATTTAAGCAGGACCTAAATCCAGATGACACACTTTCTGGAGATTATATTTGAAAGTTTCATTGGTTACATAAGGTTAATGTGATTTCTTCTCAAGCAGTGCAGCGTGAAGAAGACGGATGTTAAAAATTACAAAATTAACAGTGAGAGAATTAACAGTTAGAGAAAGGGATGGAGCCCTTTTTTGTCGGTCCACTCAGGTCCAAAAAGAACCCCTTATTGTCACACACAAAAAAAGTATCAATAGTCAAGTGAAGGCTTTTTTTTTTGTTACAGCCCAGAAAAAAAAACACACTAATTTGCCTCAAGGGGCTTCACAATCTGTTCAGCATACAACTTTAGACCCTTGAATAGGACAAGCAAAAACTTGCTTTAAAAAAATTGTAAAAAATCTATGATCATGGAGGACGAGCAGCTCCCAGGTGCCTCCGACAGACCTGGGCCCATCTGGCAGAGTTAACAGGGAGTCCAGTTGTCTTTGGCTGAAAGAAGAGGAGGCAGCCACTGGGCAGGAGCATTGGAGCAGTGGAGCCTGAGCGTTACTAAGGCTAACACTACCCTGATTTAAAGAGACACAGTAATGCGCTGGCTGCTGGCTCAACTAAATCAGAGAGACAGAGCTGCAGCAATGTGGAGGAACACAAAGCTCCCTTTCTACACAGCAAACCCTTTTTCTCTTCATCTGAAAAGCCCCCTCTCTACTCTCTTTCTCCAGCTCTCTTTCACCCTCTCGCCGCATTCTCCTTTGCCAAGAGTTATCGCGCCTGTTTTCACAGCTGGGAGGATGTAAATCAGACAGTGGGGAGACTGGGAGACTGGAATGAAGGAGGAGAGAGACGGAGGAACAGTGACAGTGGAATTTAGGGTGACTGAAAAGCAGGTTAACTGCTTTTAATGCTTGTGCTTCAGAGTGGGTACAACTAAGACAACAGGATCAATCACATGCTATTTTACTAACAGTCATTCACAGATTACAAGTCAGGGGTCAAGTGTGGAACACAAACAGAGGCATCAAAGTCACATGACCTCCAATCAAAAAATAAAAAACACTGTTACACTGCTTTATGCTTCTTTTGACAAGATATGTGGATTCAAACCTTCCATCTGGTGCAATGTGATTTGAGGGCACCCTCTACCCCCACCCTGTCTCCCTACTCGCTCCAACACACACACACACACACAGAAACACACACAGACACAAAAACCATAACCATAATCCATCTTTACAAGCCATACACCCTATAAGCATCCCCTCCCCCTATACAGTGCACAACCATACTGCTTCCACACCCCAAGCACAGTGCAGAGTATCTAATCAATTTCCCCCACCACTGCGGTTGTCATGGTAACGCAAAATTCCCCATTTGAGTGAGGAGATAAGGAATGAGGAGAGAACAGAGGAAAGAAATATGCAAGGATGCAACAAAGGAGCCTGACAATGTTCGTTCTGCTTTGGTACGTCATCATCATTTTATTAAATATGGCTGGTGTGTGTATGTGTGTGTGTGTGTGTGTGTGTGTGTGTGGCTACATGCTGGCATCGATGTCTATGAAGCACAATGTGCTGCATGTATGAGATTGTGTGCATGTCAGGACATTAGTCGGGCAGCTAGATGTGCGTGTGTCCTCAGAGGTTGGACACGCTGTGAATGTGCAGCACCTCAGACATGCAGACACTGACACAGAGGCATGTCGACAACTCAGCGCCATGGCGACAGGTGTTGCTGCAGAAATGGTGCAGCTGCTCCGCGGATATTTCAGGCTAATAAGCGTGCACTGTCGAGCTTCTCTCTGCTGTGCCTTCCCTCTCCACCGCTCTGCTCCGTTTCCTGAACCAACACACCCCTGTCTCATATCGGAGGCTGGAATGTAAACTCAGACGGGATGCCATCTTGAACATACAAATGTATTTAAACTGTGTTATTAAATATTCAGCTGGCTGTTGGAAGACAACCAGATGCAGAGGTACAGCAGAAAGTCTAAACTAAATGGTAGCCATTTAGTTTAGACTTTCTGTGGGCCAAAACATCTTCAGCCACTCTAAGTAACTGCCTTCGGGAAAGTAAAACTTCTAAACACTAAACTTAAGCCCTACAATTCCAAAAGCACAAATATTTCACACCGTGCAAACATTAGGACTTTAAAATCTAGCAGGTGCTAGAGCCAGGAGGCGATTAGTTTAACACAAACAATGAAGGAAAGGACGATCCACCCAGGTTCTCTAAAGCTCGGCATCTGTATATCTTTGCTTAATCCATATACAATATAAAATTAAAGGTACAAGCTGTGTTTTACAGGGAATAAGTTCTGCAGCTATTATTCCATGACCAGTCTGGCTATTTCAAACCGCAACAACAGTCCAGCAAGTCTAGTTGTGTGGCAAGTAAACTAATAAGATTGATGTTTATCACTGATCTTTAGAGGTGCTGGTACATTGTAACTGTAGAGCTGTTTAGGACTTCCAGTCCTGAAGACCTCCTGCATCCAGCTCCATGTTTAACACACAGAGAGGAGAGTGGTGTTGAACTGCTCATCTAACTCTCAGCAAGAAAATAAATACCTTTAGCTCTAACATAATTCATCAACTTGCTTTCAGTGACTAAATATTAATGATTAAAAGTAACACTCCCAGTCGGATAAACACCCTTATTAATTATAGTCATTAAAGCCTCAGTTAATCTCCTTCTTCAGGACGGTGTGGGTGCGGTTTCACCGCACTGACCACAAAACGGTACAACCTCACTTCTGTCCACACATCCTGACTCCTATGCTGACTCGAGTCCCTCCTTTGCCACACTCGCCTCCAGCCCATGAGAATCACTCAGACAAAAGACAAATACAGAAAGATCTCAGGTGAAACACGCTTTGTCAGAACCTATACTCATGTCGGACCCAGTTACTCACAGTAGAAAACAAGTGTTCAGGGTCAGCAGTCTGCACAGCAGTATGCACAGTTACAACGTCTGTGCAAATGCAGACAACAATAACCTGCACAAAAAGACACAGACACTTCCACACTCTGCCGTCTCATTCCCAAGTCTTCTTTAATTGCACAGGGACATGCCAATTTAAGAAACCCATGAGTGCACTGGTCAAGAAGTTTCTGTCCCTGTGGAGCTAAAGAAGAACGGAGAACAAAGCAGCAACATGTCTGATGTTCTTTATCCAAAAAAATGCCACAAATGTCTTCAATGAACAGACAACTAAGTAAAAAACACAATCCTCAATGAAGAGCAAACAAGTCAGTAGGCACACACACACACATCCCACAGAAATTATATGAGAAAGTTGCATATTTTGAAACACCAGGGAATAACAAACTGGACCTAAATAAAAGAAACCAACAAGGATGACCATGGGAATATTTACAGAACAGTGGTCTGAATGGCAGCAGTGCTGGTGGGATACGAGGACCTCTGGGACAGGTGTTAAACCCATCAGCAGCAGAGGACAGGCACAAAAAACAGCTTAATGACATGACAGAGGTTTAAAGTGACTGTTGTGACAGATAAACATGTAAAGGGAAAAGGTTTCCACTGGATAAGGCCTGTTCCATTCTATAAACTAAACATATTGTATCTTAACTGTGAGCCAGTGAAACTGAAGAACATGAGCCATATGTGTTCTAGTGTCTGTGCTCTTTGCTGCAGCATAGTCAGACTGTGCACAATTAAACTTCCGAAGTCAGTTCACTACCTCATTGGAAATCAGCATGACTGGCTTGTTTGTGTTATCAAGAGCAGGCAGAGGAAACAGCCCTCTGAAGATTAATTAGAAAATACTGCAGGATGTTCAGAGGAATGCAGAGGAGAAAGAGGAAGGAAGCGAGGACAAGCCAGCTCTCGTGCCCTGATTTACTTCTCTCATGGCTCATCAGCTACCCTCCCCGACCATCTCTGCATTTCTGTCCGCACACACAACTCGCTACCTTGGTCAAAACCTGCTCTATACTGTGCAACATCCATTTGCTCTCCATCTCTGTTTTGCTAACCAGACACACTCTGCCCTACATAAAACGGCAGTTTGTTTGTCAGACCCCGCCTTTCCTCCATCCATCCATTCCCTTCCTTCCTCTCTTCCTTTAGTGACCTCTCTGCGGTTTCCATCTGAGGCAGCACAGCAGTCGGTGTCATTTGTCTGCCTGTGTTCATAAAGCTCAAATATTCATGTGCCCATTTCACACAGCAACCGATGATGTCGGCCGGCAACAGACTCCCAGTTTCCATAGTAACCGCTGCCAATCCAATTCCCCCTCCTCTCTTTCGACTGGGTGGCACAGAGGGATGGTGGCGGCGGCGATTACCTTTCTGGCAACATGTAGCAAAAAGTGGACACAAGCTGGCATTTCAGGGAGCAGATCAGTAGGAGGTGAGAGAATACAGTGAGGAAGGGGAGGAAAGGGGGGAAACTATATGTTGACCACAAAAGAAACAGAAGACAAAAGGAAAAGGAGAAGAGGTTTGGTCATTGTACGTTAAAAGGATGATGAGGGGACGACTCCAAAACGAGTCTCCCCATCCTCCTGTCTTCCTGCCAGCTCAGCTTCCCTCCTGGTCTCTGTGTTGCCTCTGGCCATTCTCCGCCCCCCTCTACCCCCATAAAGAAGCCACACAGACTGTAAGCTGCTTACTATAATAAAGCTGCACAATGGCTTCTAATACTCCCCTTTTACCCCCCACCCTGCCTCTAAAACGGACTGTAATGCAGCACACTGGTCCCTACCCCTGTGCATGTCTTTACAGTGGATGCTTCTGGGATGCAGCATTTCTAAACAGCAGCACTTCAACCCTTCCATTGTGCAGAACTGCACCGCTAGAACAGACTTTAAATGGAGCACTCGATCCATCTGTCCTTTACACTGGCAGTATAGAGCTGCGAGTCCACTAGTCTCAGTCCAGTCACTGTTTACAGGCCTGGTCTTTTCTTCTCATTGCGTCGGCTGCTTGACTGAGCACCAGTGTGGTTACTACCCACTGCTTAATAAGCCTTTTCATCTGCAGCTATATGTTCACATCTGTGTTGTCTTGGTCTATGTGGGTTATCTCTGCGGTATCTCTACATCATGTCTACTCTTTCCTCTGCTAAGTCCAGCTCAGCCTCCATTGTTGGGTAAAAAACAAGTGGGGGGGAAAAACCTGCAAGGCTTGAAGAAGAAAAAAAAACAGTCAATAACGTTGTGAGAAAGAAAAAAACAAGGATTGGACAAAAAGGACATGGAAGAGAAGGAAATGCACAAATGAGGAGGATTAGAAAGCATGGAAGTAAGGAGGGAAAAAGATGGGAGTAGAGAGAGACAGACACAAAAGAGGAGACAAAGTGCAGAGCGAGTGAGGAAAGCAGACGAGACAGAAGGAGGGGAAAAGAAAAATCAAGGAAAGTCGGGTATGGGTGCTGATTTTGCCAGCAAGAGGTAAGTGTAACCATGGTTACCAGGCAGAGGAGTGATGTCATCGCCTCTGCAGATTTAGGTCTGTCTTCACCCTCAGCAGTTTATTGTCTCAAATCAGGAGGAAAATGGTTTAAAAGAGTTTGAGTAGCAGGAATATCCCGCGTTTCATTTAACCCTGTCAGGTAATAATATACAGATGGAGGAGACGTTTCCAGCACGAACCAACTTCATCATCATCACTGCAACACCAGAATCAAAGGACTGTGTGTGTCTGATAAAACAGGACTGATATGAAAACGATTATTCACTAGAACATCTGCCCACCTTTCCATATAATCACATAAACCAAACCGCCGACAGCAAAGACCCTTCAAAGCATCACGATGAAGATTTAGTGATAACTGTCTCCATCTTGACATGGGGTCATACCTTATATTGGACGCGCACGCACGCACGCACGCACACCCACACACACACCCACCCACACACACACACACACACACACACACACACACCCAGAAATGTACTGCTCCAGAGGACAACAGGCTGCTGCAGACTCAGCTAATGTAGGTCAGGTGACCGACAACTCCAGTACCTCCAACAATGTGTCTGGACAGATAGGGGACAGGAGCTGACACACACACAAGAAACAGTCTCTCTTCTTTTTGATCATCCTTCCACCTTACGAGTGTGTGTGTGTGTGTGTGTGTGTGTGTGTGTGCATGGGCACAAGCACACAGTAAACAAACAGAATGTTCTCACCAACTGGGTCAGGGGCTCAGGCCTGGTGATTAGAGATGGATTAGTCCAAACACCACAGCCTTGGGGGTTCCATGTGGATATCAGCATCACTGTCACTTCTCCCCATCACGGTTAATTATCATCTCCTGCACCCCCACACCCTGCCTTTCTCAAGATCCACTGTACTGTATCTGGAGATCAAGATAGAACCTCAAAGGTTTGTCCCAGCAATACTACCTGTCCATCTAAAAACAGCTGTAATCACCTCTGTCCTGCACGATCAAGTGATTTATCCCAACACAGCAAAGCGCCTTAAGGACCAGTGATGTCGCACACATACAGAGCAGCATTATGATTTCTGGATCTCGAGGAACAAGCAGTACCTAGTTGTTTTATTGGAGTGTGTGCAGGGACAGAATCATTATTGAGCTATTGCAAACCACAAACATTCAGTAGCAGCCACAAGGCATCTCTACTGCTCCAGAAAAAATCACCTAGGGATCAGTTGTGTCTGTTCACTTTAAGTGACTGGTTGCTAAACACAGTCTGGTAAAAGGAAAGGACCCTTTAATACAATATTAATTCATTAATATTAATAGGAAAGAAGTCCAATTGTACTGACAGTTGATGAAATATTAATGGAAACAAAGATACCACAGCATGTTGTGGGTTTGAATCCTGGACACTTACATGTATCGATTCACATCAGTCAGTTGTCACATTAACATGTCAGGACTGTCAAAACCAGCAGGAACCATGGCTCACACAGATGATGACACCAAACTATAAGTTGTCTGCTTGTCATTATAAGCTGTGTGTGATATTAAATGTGCTCGCAGCCTGCTACTGATACCAATACCTCCAACAAGTGGATTTGTATTTGCTTTTCCAGCAACAAAAACTATCATTGTCTCTAGCATTTGTTTATATATTATGAGCATTCTGTTAGTATTCCAGACTGTCTGTGTGTGTGTGTGTGAGAGAGAGAGAGAGAGAGAGAGAGAGAGAGAGAAAGACACAGAAAAGTCTTCCTTTTCTGTGTCTGAGATAAAGAGAGAGCACTGTGGTCATGCATGTGGCTGTGTAACCCCTGGTGCTTATTGATATTCACTTTGCGTCAACCTTCAGCAGAGACAGACATTTTGGGGGAGAAATTCATCCCCGAAGAGAAATGATGATCCGCAAGGATGATCCATGACATCATGGATCAGGAGCAGGAAATGCTCAAAAATGAAAATTGTAGGCGGCAGCAGGATTTGTGTGTTGAAGTAGGTTACGGATTGTGGGGTTCATGCTGAATGTAGGCAGAGGGAGATCAGTGTGACTTAAAAATCAAAGGGGATTTTCAGCAAAAAATGGTAAACAAGTCTGGTGTTTCTCAGATTCATCATGGCTGCAGAGGATAAGGCCAGTCTGCCTCTGCTAATGATGACATCGAGAGAAAGGAGGCAGTGGACAATGTGTAAGAGAAAAGGTGAAGAGGTCAAGGAAGAAAATAAAAGCCGTCTTCGTATGAAACTTAAAATCTTCCGGACTTTTTCAACAAATCCACAGAGACCTACTTTAGATGATTAACAATTCTCTTTACAAAAGTCCCATCTGCTCTGTAATGGGATTTAATGCTTAGGCGTCTTCAGGTCTGACACACAACAAAGTCCTTTTCACGACACCATGCCAGCTCACTCTGAGAGCCAAGACAAATCAAATGACGGGCAGATATGGACCGCTAATCAGTGACGTAGGAAACAGAAGAAGTGAGACAGAAAAACAAAGGAGAAACTATTATATGTTTATGAGCAGGCAGGAGAGCAAACTGTGAGACAGGAGTGGCTCAGACTCGTGCATGAGACAGGCAGACTGTTTTTTATCTCCGATGCACCGTGGAGCGGACCGATGATGGAGATGTCATTCACTGTGATGGCACAGCCAATCGGTTGACACTCACCGGCCCATGTTAATTGTCGGTTAATTGTGTGTCACGTGTAGAGTGTTATACAAGCAGCCGAGTAATTTGATCAAGGGGATATCATTAAGATATGACGACTGAAAAGAAGCAGCCAGATGAACATTTACATACCTTGAGGCTGGTGTGTGAATTTACATACTCACTTACAGGTAAATTCAAAACGATGCAAATGAGCACACAAATGCACAAACACGCATTCAGTGCATATTCAAATCCATATGCACAACCATACACATACCATCATCAAAAGCATCAGTTAAAGCCCTTTTTTTTGCATTCATTAGCAGTAATCCAAAGCCTGTTTCTCTGGAGACTCAATGCCAGTGTTCAGTGTATTTCTCTCTCTAACCAGCATGAGAGCTGAGACATGGCCAGTCCAAACAAATAAAGTGAGGTTTTAAGCCACAGTTCTCAGAAACTGAGACTGGAGCCGTGGAGTGTGTAGCCAAGTTAAAGTCAAATGAAACACATTTATTTCAGAGCACTGGCACCGAGGATGCTAACAGCGGCCAGAGAAATGCACATGCACAGACAAAATATCTGGGTCAGGAGAAAAGAGAAAGCGTTTCATAGAGAAGGACAGAGGACACATAAGGAACATAAACATGTTCTGTGTATTTAAACCTATTGTTTTCTTTGCTCCACAGATGAGGTCACATCTCCAAATCTAACACTCCCTCCCGTCTCTGCCTCTCCTCCAGGAGGCGGCAGGGTGGCAGATAAGCTGAGGTTCACTTCGCTACCTGGAGACCGACAGCCTCCCTCGGTCAGCCAATCAGAGGCTGTGAAAAACAACCTTCTGCTCTTCCATTGGTCCACTGCTCCCGGGAACTCATTCCACCATCAATGGCTGTGTCATTCTGTTGTCTGGCAGTGCTGAAACCAATTATACTGCCCCCTTTCTTTGTTCAGATCTCTTTTCTCCAGCAGACCCCCCTTTATGCTTATAAGGACACAGATGATCGCGCACACACACACACATACAAATCTCCCTCAGCTCCCCTGAATGTCACAACCAGAGACTGAGGGAGTCTGGGAATCGGGAGGACCTGAACCTCATAGTAATGAGACATCACTATGGATCCCACCACAATCCAGCCACCAAAAAACATCACAACACACACACACACACACACACACACACACAAGGGGAGAGCATGCACCAAATTCTAGCCAAGCACCGTCTGCTGTCCTTTGCCTCCCTCCTGTCTTACTCAGGTGGAGGGATGCTGACCTGCCCACCCATGACTCAGGGATGTTAAGCTTGAATCTTGAGAAGATCTATTACTCAGGTTGTAACTCAAATAAAAAATTTCAAAAAGGTGTGGGGCCTGTTTCTGCATTATTTTGATGAACCCCTTCTTACAGCACCCTGCAGCTAACACAAACAGGATGCACGCAGTCATGTGAAGTGTGTAAACACAGTCACAAGCACGAGTGTAACAGAATATAAGCACACATTCGGACACGCCCACAAGAACACGCCTACAGATTACATCTACTCCAGAATGAAAATGTGCCACACAAACACAACAAAGAGGATGTGTACACAGCAGGCACCAGAGTCCAGGACGTGCACACACGTGCAGGCCTAAAAACACTGTTCTCAGCTGCTCCCACGGTGCAGCCGGTGAGAACAAAGTCAGCAGCTTTTGAATCTGCAGACGGGTTGTTTGCAGGCTAATCACTTCATCGTGGCAACATTTCCTCCCAACTACCCCTCCCTGTTTCCATCCCTCCGCCTCTTTTCATCTGCTTTTCCACATGTACTGGATTTCATTCATAAGTGTGACCCTCACCCTCTTGCTAATCACTCAAGCTCTCCGATTCAGAATTCAGAAGACTTCTTGCATGTTGGTTTACTTTTCACTGTGCAAATCATGTTTGTTGAGCTTTGTAAAGCTACTGTACAGACAAACAACCAGGTCACTAGGTTAAAAAGTAAAAAAAAAGAAAAAGTAAACTGCCCGGTTTGATGAACAATCCCACATGTATCCTTGGATTTAACAACGGAGTCATTACAAAGAAGCACTAACAATATATTTAACATGTCCAAGGTGATAATATCCATGGAAGTTTTTTTTGGTCATTCCAGGGAAAATGTGTCCAACACAAGGTGGCACAATAAATATTAATGGGAATGTGTGTGACTTTGTTCCACAAGAAGCTAAAAACAAACTCTATATGATGCATTATGCTCTTCAGTCAGGCCTCATATTGGCGATTCAAGTTTAAAGCCACTTAATCTTAGTTATATTTGGGTTATTTTTTTCTACATTGTCAAAGCACAAGTCAAGGAACATGGATAAGAACATGCAAGCACTTTGAAAGGGTCATTTAAAAGTTTAAGACTTTATATTTGTCCTTGTGTTCTTAGTGTTACTAATACTTATGTAATATTAAAATTTAGTCAAACACAGAACTTTCTCCATAACATAACATGACTGACATGGATATTCCCCATGCTGCCACACACACACACACACACACACACACACACACACCATCCCAGCAGCCTTTATGGAAAACATAAGGAACACACACACAAAGAGACACTAGGAAAAAGCAAAGAGCTTCTGGCTCTGTTATAACTGACTTTGATTAGGATCAGATACAGGACAGCAACTGCCTGTTATTTCTGTCTTCAAAGAGACACGAAGAGTGACAAGACACACAAAAATCCCCAAAACTGATGCAAAGATATTTTGACCTTCGTCAGCGTGGAGCCAGAGTCATTACTGCCATATGGCCGACATGTGTGTCTGAGCCCAGAGCACGATCGTAAACAATGGAAGAATTTTAGGGCTTTCTGGTTAAATTAACAGGAGGTGAAAGGCCACCAGAATGAGCTCAGGTTCACTGAGGAGCAAAGGCCTTCTCTCACAGTGCACAGGAAAGCCTGTGGGAAATGACTTCCAAACACTGAAACTCATTTTCTTAAAAACTGTTACGTCAGAGATGAGGTAACACTAAATGTGCATTTAAAGAGCATTTTTCACAATAAAACTACTTCTAGCATTAAAATTAAATTGTGGATCATTTTGAAATGATAGATTTTAAGGTATAATTTTAGCCACAAATAAGTTCATAAAAATCTCTAATAAAACAATTCAACTGTGCTTGTACTGGGATGCATTATCCACAAACTGAGTGCTCCATTCAGCTTTAATGGAGAGTTTCCTGGGAGGTTTCATTGCCCAGTAAACACCACAGATCAACACTGGCTTTCACAACTGATATGGACACACTTTATTATCCTTACTAACATAGGCAGACCTGTACACGGAGCAAAGCACAATAAAAATAAATTCACTCACCAGCTGGATTTAACTTAACAGTATCTTCACTGCCAGAGAGTGATGGGCATGATACATGCTCTCTTTATGATTTAAATAAAAAGCAGATGCAAAAGTTTCAGTTTGACCACTCCAGTGATGAAATCCTGACAGAAACTGTGAGAGATTTAGGAGATGTGGAAGAAAAATGGTTCAAATAGAGGACTCAACTCACCACACTGTAGAAAGGTGAGGCCAAGGAAACTTCTCCAGTTGGTATCTGTGATGGCTGCTAGGACACAGAAGGGCATGTTCTTGGTTTTTCCAGTCAGGACAGGCAAAGGTTCCTCCAGATGATGTTAGCTGAGTCAACGCTACAAGTTTACATGACCTGGGGGACAAACTGGGTGAGTTATAAAGAAGTGAGCTTACCTGACATCTGTAGTTTACTCAACATCTTTGCCTGAGGGTAGCCAGTGGCTCACGGCTACATTAGCTAGTAGCACAGCACACCTGAATCACTGATGGAGGTGTTCTCGATTCAGATGCATTGTGGGTAATGTAGGCGCTAGGTTTTGACAAGGAACAACGGTGATTACATGGACGATATCCCTGGTTCTCCTGCATGCCTTTTATCGTTCAGCATTTAAAGTGTTTTAACATCGGAGCGTCCCGACAGTGTTATAGGAGTGCAATGGAAAAAAGCTGACAATAGATCTCAAAGGGGCCATTTTATTTTTTTAGGATGACCTAAAAATGTTGGGTGAAACGAACTAAAAAAATTTAAAATGGCAAATTTAGGCCATTTTTAGTTGTGGGACAGCAGTTATCCAACTTAAGATGCCAATAGCATACACTTAAGGAAAAGGGGACATAAGGAAGTAATGTTTAATGATGGCAACATAATCTTTTGACTCTGGCAGCGGCGGCAACAGGGTTGTCCAATCAGATTCCAGGAAAACAGAGATGGAAATGACACACAGTGGTGTTTAATCACATGAACACATCAGGAGATGTGTACACTAGCAGCAGATTACATAAAATCTGACCAAAGAATGAGCCAAACAAGTTATTAAATTACTCAGCATTTTTAATAGTCCTGTGTAGCAAACAATGACAGCATTATTCTGTATACATAGATCAATGGAAGAAAAAAAAAAAAATCAATTCATATACATTAAAATAAACTGTAAAAATCCACATAGAAAACAACCATTTAAAAAGAATCAATGAACCAAAAGAATGACTCAAATTAGAAAACAAATATTCCAGTGATGTTCCTTGTATTTTTTTTTTCAGGCTTTCCCCTCCTTTATTGCTGAAAAGCCACTTTTCAACATCTGGTACACACAGTCACCTGGCACTGTGCACCTGGAGACATGGACAGAATACAGCACACATAAAACAGCACTTGTCTATTTTGTGATTGTGTTGTGTTTGAGAGTAGGAGCAGCATTTTATGGGTATGCGCACATTTATACACCTGTAACTTGAAGAACCTCATTTATCTTTTATCTAGTTTAAGTGCCAGTTCCTCTGTGTCCAGTGGCATTCAAATGTTTACAGAGGATATCATGTAAATGCTGGTGTTGAGAAAAATCAGTACATTTGGGGATTCCTGAATGTTTGCAGCTGTAAATAGCTTCTTCAATCACCAGCGCTATGAAGCACTGACCTTGAACCACAAACCACTGACCTCCACCCCAGGAGTTTTTACATCCAGAGGACAGCTGGTTATCAGGGCTAGAGTGCACACTACAGTATTTTGTTTGCAAAGCAATAAATATTGCATGGAGCAGCTGACATCACCTCTCAGGATTCCTGTCAGACATTACACCATAACATCATGGCAACATGGATGCTGATGGCTACTGAATACAAACAGAAGCAAGGCCAGGCATTCATAAACTACTGCTGCAGTTGAGTGGGAGAGAAAGTGAGGGAACAACAAACACATACTTGTCTCAGCAGTTTTAGGCAGTTTCCAGTGTGCTATATGCACAGCAGAAAGACCGCAAGGCTGTTTATGAAACCTAGCATTTATGACAGCATGATCAGTACTGTGCAGTAATTACAGATGGCAACACATACGCAGTCAAACGTACATGCACAAGCACACACACGCACGCAAACAAAACTAAATTTAGGCTGCTTATTTCACACAGGCATCTCATACACACAAACACATAGGCATGCACACTACTCAGGCTATGTTCAAATGCAGACACCCTTTTAAAAAGCAATGTTGTTGGTTTAGAACTTCTCCTTCCCATTTGACTCTCCTTCCCTCTAGGGTGCATGTTTCTGTTTATGGATAAAAACAGGTATTCTTAATATAACTGCTCTGGGCACGTGTGGCAAAATATCTTAGCTATCGTGTAAATTATCCCTATTTTTGTGTGAACTCTAACATACACAGCAGTGAATTACATCTCTTCTCAGATTAAAAAAAGAAATGTGCACGCTTTCAAACACCCAGGTGACAACTGGTCCACAAAGCAGTCCAGTGCAAACTGACAAACCCTGAAGTGAAATGAAAAGACTGGATTTCTATTGGTTGGCACTTTTTTCAATAATACAGCAAAATGATTGACATTTACATAGTGACATAAATCAGACAAAGCAACGTTCCAAACATTAAAAAAAAAAAAAGAAAAAAAGAAAAAAAAAAAAAATAACACATATCCGAACACTAAACTCCAAGGGAACAGAGCGCTTAACCAATCCCCGTTCCACCCTCCACTGCATCTGAACTTGCAGTGAAGGAAAACAAACAGCCATGTGTCTGAGAAAGTCTTCGGAATTACTCAAGATGCCATCTGATGAATGACAGGTGAACTAAGTGATGTAGAAATACAGAAACACAGACAACAGTACATAAGCAGATATGTGCACATGCTGAAGAAAGCAATTACATTTTTATGACAATGGCAAAGATCCAACATCTAGGAGTTGAGGTGAGAGTTCCGCCTTCATCCCCTGCCTCTCACTGTCCTCCCTGAGTCGATGCTACCCTAAAAGATGGTCCTGTTAAGACAAGGGTCGGGAAAACAAAGGCCTTTTTTTTTTCAGCAAGCTAATCTCAGAATGATACAGGCCCCTGGAATGCCTAAGATTTATAAATGTGTGTTTGGATATCACTGACTATGTGGGTACAAACAAATTCTGCCCCGGCTGCCTAATTAGACCGAGGGGGAGCCGCCTCCAGTAATTCCTCTAATGACTCTTCTTCTAGTGTAGGCTGCTCTTTCTCCTCTAACTTTGTCTTCTTTCCAGCAAATTTACTTGACGAAGGCGCATCTTCCTGCATCAGCTCTTTGGCCAGGATGTTAGTCACTGCATGACCAGCTCGTCTGTGGTTGGCTGGGAAAGAAAGACACAAAGTTAATGAGAGAAATAAAAAGACCATAATAAAGCAGATGTGATAATATCATATGAAACTTGCATAGATATGTCAGCGCATGCATGAAGTGACATATCTGATGCATGTACAAAAAAAACACACAAGTAAAAACAGCTATACAACTAAACACTGGACATTTTGCACTGCAAACGGTTTAGCACACCAGCTACTGGGTTGCACACTCCTATACCAGTGTGTGGCAGAAAATGCGTGTTTTGAATGACAAAACAAAATGGATGCTCGCCTTCTTTCCAACACACACACACAACCCATGACACAATCACACAAACAGCTGAGTAGTGTAGCTGTCTATGTAGATTAGAGCAACTCACAGTGAATGTCAGATTCGACATACACATGACAAAGTGGGAAAAATGAGGAAAAGAGAAAAAACTGGTGTAGAAGACACTTAGAGGAAGACGAAGTGGAACAGAGATGGTGACAAATTAAGGCAGGGAGGGAGGGAAGGTGTAAGACGAAGCGTGAGACGCCATGAAAAGCAGGATGTTTCATGTGGGAAGATTAAAAAGTCAGAGGTGATTATAAATGAGACGAACATGGACGGAGAAACTAACTCAGTAAGAGGAGGAATGAGCTGTGAGGAATAACAGAAATAAGGATGAAAATACAGGCAAAAAGTGAAAGCAGTGAGCCAAGACATGAGATGCACAGGGACAGACAGAAAAAGAACAAATCTGACAGACTGTGCCCTGAGGATGCTGTTTTTATGCTTCTACCTGCTCACTCTGTTATTTCCTCTCCTCCTCCCACACACATACACACTAGCATTAGCCTTCCCTCCCTCCATCCTTTACCACACATCATTCTCCTGCAGCTGTGCAGCAGCAGCCATTTTGAAGTATATACTGTAGGTCAGTGGGAGATTGTGTGTTTGCTGTCATTTTATTCCTGGTGTATGATGAGAGCTCTTCAGTCTCTGAGCAAAAGCTGCTATGAATCAAATGTTAACATCAGTATAGGAGACGTCTGACAACAAACACACATACTGGTGCAAAGCATTCTGTGCTACTGATGGGGGGGGGGGACAGATCAATCCGGCGATGTCATGAAGCAAATCAATATGAATACACATGCAACTGAACCATGGCAACACAAACAACAAAGCTATACTTGACACATGATTCTGATGCAGCACAGCACACACAGTTACCGAGCAGGCTTCCAGAAGTAGCTGTGACAAAGACACAATTGAGTCTGGGGAGAAAGAGGAGGAGGATTTGGAGATTTAGGGTCATGATCACAGTTGACTTCCCTTCTTTGTATGCGAGCCTCAGCTGGACTGTTCAGCGCAGACAGCTGGGGTGTCAAATTATCACCTCACACACACTGATTTCCCCCAGTACATGACAATAAACACTCTCATCCACTCTCACATAAATCCTTCATAACTATTTTCAGCCTTTTCTAAACCCCCTCTTACTCATAAAAGTACTAATTGGAAATTATGCAACTGACCCAAAAACAAAGTGTGATTGTGCGTTACTGTGGGTGATATTCCATATGTATGTGCCAAGTTCATCCTAAAAAGATCCAGCCCAAAGAGAAAAGCACTTCAAGGGCTGTCAACCCGGCTCCTCTCCTCTCTCTCCTCTCATCCACTCCCTTTTGTGAGAGAAGACAGGAGTGAGACAGGAGAGGATAAGAGTCAGCATCAGAGAGGTGCCCCATAGGAAGCAGCAGAAGATTAATTTAGACAGAAACCTGCAGATTTAAGTAACATTTATAATACAGGAGTTTGGGAACTAATAAATCACCTGACAGACGAGTTCACATCAAGTATTTTCTTTCCCAATGACACAGATTACATGAGTCAAACAAAAGATAAAATCTGGTTTAAGTTTGAGGCAGGCGATAGTCCAATCTTTGTCACTGGTATAAAATCCCATAAACAGACCTAAAGCAGCAATGCATTAATCTATCACAAAGCTTTTACTTTCCCACCCTGTTTCTCAAGTCAAAGCCCAACAGCAAACATTACTTAAACAAGAGTAAACAGTGCATTTACTAGGGACCTAAACAAAAAATGTATCATATCACCAGACTTGCACTCAGGGATGGCCCTGGGATAGACCACAGGTAAAAGCTGTAGCCCCAGCTCTCACTTTACCTTTCATTGGAAATGAGGCGTAACTGCTCATAGGTTTCAGATGAAACACCTGACCAGACAGATTGTGATTCGATTTAAAGTGGCACACCACTGATTTCACACATACAGCTCAGTTTATTTGTCATGGGGAGAACAACTCAGCCTGGAGCTAAAGCTAGAAAAGATCCAGTTTTGGCACAAGTCACATGCTATTTTAGCCTGTCCTTGTTTGATGAGGACAACATGTGGCACTACAACAACAGAGAATTGTCATCATGTACAGACTAGCTCTAATGTTGACTAAACACACTTGGCAGCATGCTGACAGTTGCAGTAATAAAAAAAAAAAGAGATTCACAACAAATACCGTTTTTAGGTCTGTTGATTGGTGGGTAGAGCGAATCTGTGTTTACACACTGAAGTGCAATCAGTGGCACAAAGAGTGTAGTGCAAAGATCATCTGTAACATATTACCCTCCAGGAGATACAATAATGACTGCCTGATGAGAGGAAGAACGCTTTGTTGTACTGTAGGCATATGTGTGCTGCCCTTATGAGGGGAAAAATACAGAAATAGAAAGAAGAGTGATGAAAGAATCTGCAGAAAATCAGCTGCAGTGAGAGCATAACAAGAACTAGCTCAGAGGCTTTGTTAAGTAAGGGAAGATCCACTTCTTTGCTGGTCACAGATTACATACCCTCACCCACCTACCAACTGAATAAGAAATTCGCATCTTTATGCTGTTAAATCTATTGAACGGCAGGTACAATAAAGCCACAGTAGCATGACAACATGGTAACAGTGTCACTACTAGCATAATGGTGTATTAGCAGATGCAGGCAGGATCTCCAGCAATGTCGATTACTTAGTAGAGACTCATGGCGTCCTCTGCAGGCTGCACTGTGTAACACTACTGCTCTGCACTAGAGGACTGTGGGAGAGAGTGACGTCTTCTGGCACCACTACTGGCTAGTGGGTTGGTGTTCATGTGCATTTGATATCACTGAATGGGCTCAACCAGTTTATATACATTATCTATTGGCATTTATGGTCTCACTGGTTGTTTAGTATGCATGTGACATCACCACTGCTTCAGTAATGGCTTGATTGATGATCTATTGGTCTAAATTATCTCTCGTCTGTGTGTGAACATCTGTGAAAGCACAAATCTTCGCAAGGGTCTTTTTCTTTTGTTGTAGCAACAGACCGTCTGCAGAGCCAGCGTGTGCCTCCATTGTTGCCATCCCCTTTATCTCCGTGTTTGTTGTGATTGGTGCTTTGTCAACTTGTTGCTACTGTGATTGGTTGGTTTGCAAAGGGTCACGACCCAGCAGATGGGTCCACAGTGAGTGTTTAGATATGTCATTCCACTACACACAAGTGCCTTCAAATTGCTTTAAACACATACACACAACTACTACTCTAGTAGCCAAACTGGCATGTCTGTATCCATACAGAAGGATGCAGACGGACCCTAACTTACTGTCTAAAGCACAGAGCCAGAATGTGATAGTGTTTGAGAAAGTATGCAAGGCTATCTGTCCTTTGAAATGCGATCTGCCTGTTATGTATTGGTATGCAAACATCCATGTGTGCGTTTGTATTGGCATGCAAGCATCTGCTGTGTGTTTTGTCTGTATGTGTTTAGAGGGGGTGGGCAGACAGGAGGAGGGTAGGCAGCTGAGGACACCCCATGCAGTCTGCAGTCTATGCAACCAGCACACACACACACACACACACACAGTGAGCTGAGGTACAGGTCAAAGGTGAGGGGTATATAACCTCAGCAGCCTCGTGGCTTTCTAGTCAGTCTCACTGCTGTGACACAAAGAGCGTGACAACACACTCAATAGGGCCTCAGCAGTCCTTAACACCAAGCTGGTGACGTCTGCAGTCACCACAGCTGCGAGGGGAGGAAACAAAGAGGAAGGGAAGAAGGGGACACACTTCATGTGATGAAGACCCTTACATGCACAAATGTGAACGCCAGCTCTATACACAAAAAATAATAGACCACCACAAGTACAGTAGAAGTACTGTTTTGTATCAGCACAGAGTCGATTAAAACAATTCTGGTTATATTTTAAGGATGGATACTCAACATTAAGACTACATTTGAGATGTAGTCACTATTTACACCCTCTTGTAGTGATGGATACTGCTTGTAATTATATTTGTGACAGGATGTGGACATAAAAATTGTTCAGCAACCCGTATATGTAATTATAATGGACATTTACCAACTGTTGGTAGTAATATGCTTTTCTTGTCGAACATCTGTTTCTGCTAAAATAGAGAGATCAGTATAGCACACACTCTAATAAGAGTTTGCATTTTGTAGTTTTTATGACAGTTGTATATTAATGACTTAATTACGCAGACTGAAAGGGTGTGTAGAGTAAATTAGGAATGTATTTTCACCTCTGCTCAAAAAGGTTTCAGAATTATAGAAAGGCTTCATATATCAGCTTATTTATAATGGAATCTAGTATGCACAGCTCAGCTGGCCCTGCAACCTGTTAACACACCTTAAATGTTGGTGAGAGGACTTATCTTTGGGTTCCTTGTTTAACTATTGGTGCAGTGTTTGACAACATAATAAACTTTTTAATTACAACTAAGGCCCGTAGGTCAGGTGAGCTTTCACTCCTGCTCTGCTGTGAGAGGGTTGGTGAACTTATTTAGTTATTCTACTACGATCCTGGACTCATCTGGAATGTGCTGAATTGTTTATCAAATGCTTGATCAGTTCTTCAACTTGTTTTGTGATCAACAGAACAAGCTGGGTTCTAACATTAAAGACATTACATACAACAATACTGATATTATGTAAGATGCCCTCTGATAGAGTAGTTTGATGCATAAGCAGCTTCACTGGTGTTTGGACTCACATTTAATATTTATACACCTGATGCATGAGCATGTCTTATGTGACAACAGGCATGTTGACAAACTATTTTTGATTAATATTTCAGTTACATTAAATGTACAGCCAACTGTGGCTTGTATGGCTTCACTGTAATTTTTTGCTATTTTCTAGTCCCTTGCTACGAGAAGCCATTATTCCTCTTCCACTCCTTTGCTTATATACAGAGCATAAAAGGCAATGAACATTTGATTTGTGTTTGGAGAATCATTATGTAATACCATTGAACAAGAGCCCAAATTGATTGGATTGTAATTGCAAGGAAAGGTAATTAGAATGAGGTAAGATGAGCAACTGGTTAACTGGAAAAGGGCTAGTGGCATATCATCTCACAATCAGTGAGAGAGAAAGACAATCATCTCACTGAAATTATATTCTAAATTATCTAATGGCTTCAAATGTATATATTTGGACAGAGCTGTGTTATTTCAATCATTAAATCACATATTTGACCTGAAAGGTTCAAGAAAATGAATTACATTTCCTATAGCTGTGTTTCTTTGATATCTTGTTGTGTTGCTGTGTAACATGCACAGAACAAGTTTAGGGTAACTGTTCTTCAAATCTAAATTTTTCCATGTGTTCATGAGCTGGATTGAGGAGTGATTTTACTCTGCTGATGGAAGCTGCCTATGGCCCCAGTGTTGTCAGATATGTAACAGTTGAGTCAGAGTCAGGATGTGCCTCCTCCTACTTCAGCTCCACTAAAATAAGACCTCAGACTCGACCAACCCGCTGAACATCCACACACGCAAACATAAAGACACCCTCCTCTTGTGTGGGCAAAAGACTTACAAAGCAAAGTGGGTAAAAAAAAAAAAAGAACAGCCTTTAAATGTCAGTGTGGAAATTATAATTCCTAACAAAGCTCAGATTGCCAAAAAAACAGCAGAGCTTCACACCACGTTAACCAAGGAAAACACTGAACTCGGGCAAAAGAAAAACAGAAATGACAAGACTGTGGAAGACAGTGGTGTGGGATGATACATACAGCTACTTATATTTTCCTATTTTCTTTTCTACCACAGACAAGTATACGTAGGAAGAACGGCTCACTCTCCCTTCCTCTCTTTCATACATGTGTTCAGGTATTTCCTGCTGGCAGTATGTGGTGGCCTGACAGTTTCATGGACTGAGTCCTTGAGTGGGCCCCATTCTTACTCATGCAGGGCTCTTTCCTCACTCCCTCTTCTCCCTCCATTTCCTCCTCTGACTGTTGTCTCAGCCAGTTTAGTGGCGATGAGCCTAAGATGTTTTTAAAGAGACTTTGCTGCCATTTGAGATTTTGGGGGGGGATCACAGAGGAACCCTTGTCACAACCACTGTATTACTGTAATAAACAATTACAGCTAACCGGCTATATAAAAGCATTAAGTAACAGAAAAAAGAAAAAACAAAAGGAACATGAAAAAAGAGAATAAAAGACAAAGTACACAGTCTGCCCTCCTGCTCTGGAGCAATGCTTCACATCTGGCTTCTATTGAGAGACGGATTGGGTTGCATACACTCTTCCCTAGCCTCTCTTATGTGTGAATACAACCCACACGAGTGCATGTGAATAAACACACACACAGACTCTCAGTTAATGGGCACTGGACACTTTTCCACTCACATGGTTACATGCAAGTTTCAGGAATCATGTTACTATCCTAACAACCCACATGACCTCTTTTTAATTTGGATGGTCTTAAAAGGCCATATTATCCACAAAAACAAGTTTAAAAACAAAACACTCTACATAGCCTCTAGTAAGTAAATGTGACTGGATTGGGCAGTGGAACGGACAGCTGGGTAAGTAGCTGACCATCTTACAGTTCTGTCTCCATGAGATTATAAACTGACAACATGGCCTGAATGAAAATCAACACAGGCTGGAGTTGTGCTCAGGAGTACGTGCTCTCACACAGGACAGGGACTACTGGCCAGCATATTAATGAGAAAAACAGTGTTCCAATTTTTTTTTGTTCTAAGATCAAATGGAAAGGTAAATGATAGTGATGCTATATATTTTATGATTTTGACCAGACACTTACTGTGAGCTGGGGTTTCAGAACCATCCAGTCATGTGAGATAAGTGTCTCTTACTTCCATTCACAGTGTATTTGACCTGTAGCGTTCAGGTTTTTCACATTTCACTTGGATAATTTGCATGCTGAACTATGACTGATTTCCCAACTAGTCGTAATGTCTCAAAATCATGCTCACAATCACATCTTAAAGTCTGATATAAGGGAAGCACATGAGAAGCTTTCCCTCTTTGAAAACAGCCCATCACATGGTATCAAAACTCTGCACATACCATATGTTGTCCTACACACTGAAGGCCAAACTTACAAGTGAAGTAACAGTACACAAAACATTTTTGAGTGGAGTGAAATTGGAATAATTATTTTGTTCATACTTTAATCAGCTGTTCCCACATGTATAGCTTATTTCCCACTCACTGATCTCACTTCCTTAAACTTTCTAACCACACTCTGGTTAAACCTTTTTTGTTCCACATTCATACATGTCCCATTCCACAACCACACCCTCATCAATTTGTACTAACCACTGGATGAACTGGCTTTACCCACTGTACCCATGGCCAGAAAATACTACTATGAACTACAGTCTCTGAACCATCCATCAGATGGAACTGAGACAAGGGAACACAAAGAAATCTGCTGTTGTGTGTCAACAGAAACACTGAGAAGACGACAAATGAGCAAATGAGTCTCATATGCTACATCTGTTTTTTTTTTTAATGTAGCTTGCATGCCACAAACTGGTGAAAGGAAACAAATCTCTAAATCAAGTAAGACACGACACTTTGAAACATCTGCATGTTTTGTGAAGTTTTATGGTTCTGCTTGTGTATGTGTACCTGCTTGTCGTGGACCCCTCTTTCTCTTGAAAGCAGCACCGGACTGAAGCGCCTCCAACAGGCCATCCATGATACCAGTTTCATCATCTCCTGTAAACACAGCATCAAAACATGGTATCAGTGATACATCAACAAATACTAGATTAAAATCAATATGAGTCAGAATGAACATTTTATTCATGTCTCACACACACACACACACACAACTCCACTGTGGCATATACAGTACAGTCATTTTCCTTCCCAACAACATGGCAGTGACTAGTGGTTTTGATAAACCCTGTTTCTCTCAGACACATCAACAGTCACATGGGCAGAGTGTTCTTTACACATTGTCAGGCTGAAAATTAGACACATTAACCCCAATGGGTAATGACCTAGTTCAGCTACTGTCACTGCTTTGGGATACACACTGCACTTTGGGGGAGAAAACCTCTCAAAGACACACACACACCCTTACTGCAACAACACACCCACTGATACCAAACCTGGACATAAACATTAAAATACTACAATGAGTGAGTAATTATACAGTAGCCTACAGTTAAATGAGCATTGACTGGAAATGAAACTCATATCTGTGCTATGTGTACAGGCATGGTTTGTATGGGTGGGCTCAATGTTTGTGGTTGTTTATACTCTGCACAGCCTCAGTGGCATGTGGACATAAACCAGGAAAGGTGGGGCAAACTGAGGGGGCTAACTCTATAGCAATGCTGCTATGTGTACAAGTGTGTGAGCATTATCATGACTGTGCGCAAAATTCAGTGGCACAGCTCAGCACTAAGGCAGATGGTTCTAATTATTTTGGTTGAACCTGAACAGAAACAGAGGGGTGTGGAAAGGGAACAGTGGGGTTGGGGTTTAAGGTTTATGTTATAACCTCCCAACCCCCCAAACACATGCACGCACACACACACACATGCAGCTCTGTCTACACATGCATACACACAATATTTAATCCTGTAGTAAGCCATGCTGCCAGTGGTCTTGCCTGTCACTTCAGAAAAATCTTTCTCACACTCCCAAAGCCTTGCAAAGCTCACATACACCTCCCTATGTTGATGTCAATGAACCGCACAGATAGTTTGTGATTTAGACCATGCTTTTCTCCTGCCAGGGAAACACATCTGGCGCATTTCCACTTACATTAATCACTTGATTGGCATATACCAGTGGTGGAAGCACACAGACACACAAACCCATTTGTGAAAATGTGCTGGAGGCAGCAGAAGGATCGCACAATGACCTAGCTGTGTGGAAAACAAGCTTATTGTTGAGCGAGTGAAACTAAAAAGTCCTAGAGAAGCTTTATAATAAGTGGTTTGTCTGTGATTAGCAACAGTGATATTAAAGTGGGAAATAAACACTTGCTGGGCTCACTCACTTGCTGATAATCATGGGCTCTTGTTAATTCATGTTTTTCATTGAAGTGGTTTAATATTGCTGACCAGTACAAAATCAATACTGAAACTGCCTCAAAAACAGTGGTGACAAAGTCAGACTCAGTGCAAAAATGGCCTAGATTTGGAGCAGCATAAGCAGGCATACACAATCTGTACACAGAACTGTAGTGTGTAATACAAACAGCAAGGTGTGGCCAGAAGCATATAAGAACATAAGATGGATTAATTAGTTTAACAGCATTAGCTCTTAAAGATGTCTCTCTGGAGGTGATCTACATTAGATGTGCACATGCACACACCTACACACACACACACACACACACACACACAATCTCTGGCATGCACAAACAGGGGAAGGACAGCGTCTTGTATGGAGCAATAGCACCTCTAATGGATGGTTACAAAATAACAGATGAGGGCATGAAAAGAAATATTTACAGAGTAGAGGAGGAGGAGGAGGAACAACCACTGAAAGAAAACCACTTGAAAAGGAAAAGAGTTTGAGAAAGAAATATTGTTGAAGTGGGCTGGAGACAGAATTTCCATTCTTCTAATGGGACATGGTTTTGTCTCTTTCACAGTTGCCTTGGATGAGACCCCAGGCTACCCAGGCTTATCCCATCTCATCCCCTCGCTCAGCCAGTGCCTTTCTCATCTCCTCCTCTAACCCCCTTTTCTAAGAGACAACAACACAGTCTAATCCTTAAGCGAGCATCTGCTGCCCTGCTCTTCTCCTTCTTTTACCCTCCCCACACCACTCCCTCACATGCTCTGTCTGAATGGAGCATGAGCACTCCTAGTGGCATTTCCCATACCAGCATATGTGGGGGAGTGTAAACCACACATGAACCCACCCTTTGCCACATACAGTACATAAAAGCACATAGCCTCACAAACTCTTTTACATACAGCACTGACACCTAGCTGCTGAAACAAGGAACAGCCTTGGCATTTGTCTAAAGATGAGTGCAGCTATGGAGGATATTTCATTACAGTAGCAGACAACATTTATAAGTTCACATTAGAACACAGATGGTGAACGTGTGGCATCCAAGGTCTCTGAATCCTAAACTCCCTTGCTTCATGACCTATCACAACCTCACTTAATACTTGCATTGTCAAAAAAAAAGTTAAAATATACAAAGAAACTCAGAGGAATCAGTTACTCACACTACCTACCATCACATGCTTATTACATGTGCAAAGTGAGGCTCTGTCTGTCTGACTCAGAGGAATGACAAGGATACAAACTGAACACACACCAACCTTCCAGGGTTTAATTAATAACTGGGATACTGTGTTTACACATTCAGAGATAGTAAGTGTATGCAAGCACATGGGTGAGAGAAGGAAAGAAAAAAGGGAAACAAGATGTCACTGTGCAAAACAGTACCTGGTGAGAACCACCACTGTGTACTACCTATTCAGAATGGGGGTTATAAACAAATACAGATCAAAGACCAGGTGTGTCTCACTGTTGGATCTGTGTGTGTTTGGGCTACAGGGGCAGTCAAATATGGCACCTGTATGTAAATGATCTCTGGCCCACTAACACACACACACACACACACACACACACACACACACACACACACACAGACACACAACCATCTTTGAAGCCTTATTATGTTCCATTTGTGCATGCCCCTGGGGTGGAACATGAAATTTGACTACCTTTCTTTCTACCGCAAAATGTCTGCTCCAAACTTTTAACACTGACAAAAAGCTACCAAGTGGAGTCACAGTGCTTGTGTGTTTTTAAGTGCCCTATAAATGAAAAGGAGGCACAGGGGGGAGGGAAAAGAAAAAAGAAGAGGGAGTGATGGAACAAAAGCAAGAGAGGAGAAGAGAAGCCAGCTGGAACATGGAGCACTAGGAGAAAGGCCAGAAAGACTTTTTGTTACAAGCTCAACACTCTTTATTCAATATGGCGGACGGTGTGGAGCAGGGTGCTGCTGCTGCTCTGAGCCTTAGTCGACCTCGAGTGAAACCGCAGCTCTATAAATCTGTAGATGGTATGCTGGTAGTCGAGGACGAGTTTCTTAACTTTCTTGCGGTTAAGATTAAGACAATGTGCCAGGACGAGCTTGTCCTACTTGCCTCAAATCATTTTGACACTCGATGGATTGAATCTTCAAGAAAGGTGTCGTTTGAACTGTGTCCTAACACAAAGCAACACTATGTGGCATTTAAGGGGCAAGCAGAAAGATGTAAATAACATCAAAAGTTGCCTACAACTCTTAAATGAGTGTGGAGATGATGTACCGCACTTTGTCTCTCTTCTGCTAATGTTAAAGTTCATCTGTTCAGAACATACTGAACACCGTTGTATACTGCCCCATTGTGGTGTAAATATAAGGTAGCTACTTTACAGAAACTTAAAGTTGCTTATAATGATGCCTTGAGGATTCTGCTTAAGAAGCCTAGGTCCACCAGCGCCAGTCTGTTGTGTTCACAGGTCCATGTTAGTACCTTTCAGGCATTAATGAGAAACCTGATGTACAGATTTATCTGTCATGTGAATAACTCTGAGAACAGTCTTATAATGATGCTGGCTAATCCTGGTTTTAGTGTAGTACGTTACCAATCCTCTCTGTGGAAACATTGGTATAAATGTCTTTTATGATTATTTTTTTCTTTTTATAGCCTTTCTTTTTTTCTTTTATTTCTTTTTTTGAATGGACCTTGAGTCTGCTAATAAAAGATGATGACGATGATGTTAAATACATTTGCAAACACACACACACACAGTGCAAAAACAAAGGCAAACCAAAAAAGAAACCTTCACGAGAAGGAGACACTGTAATTCTATAGTGCATAAACATTCATTCATATACAGTGTGCACTGAGGCAGCAATACCTGACTGTGGAACTGTAGAGTCCCAGGAGAACCCAACTGGAGCCAAAGCAAGAAGGAATGTACTGAAACTAGGTCACAGTCTGGAGGGGGGAGGGGGTGTAGTGTCTATGCATAAATGTACATCTGTGGGGCAGGATTTGTATATTACCTGTGTGTACCAGAGATGAGAGTTCAAGAATGTGTGTTTGTTACACAGGACAATATGCTGCTAGCCTTTTTACAAAGCATAACAGCATCACATAGAGAGGAAGAAACATGTTTTTAGTGATAAAGAGATTTAGGATTCTCATGTAAGTTCTCTTTTGAAAGCACTCCCCTCCAAGGGAACAGAGAAAAGAGGTCAAGTAGCTCCTTGTATGCATGAATCCTCCTTGTATTCACTTTCTGCTGAGCTTCTTTGGTTGATTAACTCAAAACATAGGTCATCAACATCAGATCAGCTCTGGTCTATAAATGCTGATGGGTTGCTCTGTCTCGCACACACACGGACACACACACACACAAATCCCACAAAAGCATGGACTCTGACTGCCCCCAACTGGAATCTGAGGGAAATACATAGTGAGAGTATGTTTCTCTCTTTTCAGTCACACACAGGTGATCAGATATCATGCAGCAACTGTGACCTGCGTTGATGTCAAGGAGCTGGTTCCTCTTGAGTTTCTCCTCCTTCTCCTTCTCTGCTTTTTCTCTGGCCAGCTTGGCCTTCTTAATCTTCTCTTCAGCCTCCTTCCTCTTCTGATTCTCCTGCACCGCTTGCTGGTGGGGGGAGAAAGAGAAGAGGAGAAAATGTCATTTAGCGTAGTATGCCAATTATGTTTTAAAGTTTTAGTGTTTGAAGCGGATAAATTAGTGTGATGAGTATGAAAGGGTTTCTCAAAAACAAAATTTCAAATGGTGGCTATCCACAACTGGTAAAACAAGTTACCTCGAGCAGGAGCCCTCCCAGTTTGATGTATAAACTAGCAATATAATTAAGTCTTTATTATGTCAATACAAACAGGTGCAATCTCTTGTTTTTTTGTAATCCTGGTTTGGCATTTGTCTCCCATCCTTCCCTCTTTCATGTACAATTTGACTGTTTATGTGCATGTCGTTTTACAGTATGTGTAACCATTGAGTGTTTGTGTGAGACTAAAGTTTGTTCATTAACTTGCACATACAGACCTGGAACATGTTTTTAAAGGTGTTGATATCCCCAAAAAATTCCTCTACAGAAATTTTTTTGGGGTTAAAGACAAAATAGTCCCCCAGGTCGGTAAACTGCTTCTCCATATTCTTATGCAACAGATCGAGCATCTCATATTGTTCTTTGGCATTGCTCACAAAACTGTGGAGGCCTGCTGTTAAGGAGCATAGAAGCAATATCTGTATCTTAACAAGACATCAATTTGATAATTTATGACAGAATTGATGGTTTGAATTTGTATATAAACACACTTTTAGGTAACTGCTAAACAAATGTATAAAAATTGAAGTAAATCAAAAGGATATGGACATCTTTTCCACAAACAGGTCTTTATCATTTTGTGGAGGGGGGAAGGTTTCCAGATCTTTCTCCAAACTCTTGATTTGACGGCCCATCTGCTCTAGGTTCTTCTGAAGAGTCTCTGCAGATACTGCAGGGGACATAAGGGAAACAGTAATGATGTGGAGTGCCTTCATACTGTTAATACACAACACATGTAGCTTATGAACATGTTTTTTTCCTCATATGACAAAGTGTTGATTTCAATAAGGTAATACAGGCACTGCAGACAGGTATGCAGTGCCACCAGCTGAAACAAGAGGAGCATACTGTATCAATAAGCTGAATACATGGTGCAAACACAGGCTACAATGGGTGGGACTGCATAGAGACTGAGATGTATACAGGTCAGTTAGATGACACATGTACCTCTGCTGGCCTTTTCCATGTGGATGAGCTCATCTGGAAAACTCATGACCTCAGGATACCGCTCCTGGCACAGTTCAGCAAGGAAGTGGAGCAGCGTTTGCTTCAGATCAGCTGTTTTGGTGTCACGCAGCTGATTGGAAGGAGGAGAGGTTAAAAATGGGTTGACTGAAAAGACAATCAAAAGATATTCAGTATCTGTTGTCAGTGTTTTATATACATGGTTTGATACAGATAGGTGACAAATTAAAGGACCAACCAACAAAGTGTCTTAATAAGGTCCGGGGCCACCATGTGCCTCTAAGAACAGCTTCTGTGCTCCTTGACATTGACTACAAGTCTGAATTCTACTGGAGGGATGAACACCATCCTTACAAAAGATATTCCTTCATTTCTCTCGAGTCTGTTCTCTGCTAATCTATCACTGTCTGTTTTGGTTTAGCAACCAAACAGGACAGGAACAAACTCCAGCAGACAGTTCAGACATCAGAAAAAAATCATCAGTGTCTGCCTGCTCTCCATGGAGCGCTTGTATGCATCAAGGGTCAAAAGGAGGGCAGAGAAGATTACTGCAGACCCCTCACATCCTGGACATGAACTGTTTGAACTCCTCCCCTCTGGACTTCACAACAGGTACACCAAAACAACCAGACAAGGACAGTTTCTTCCACCGCATCATCTCCATGCTGAACAGTTAACTATGACTGAAGCAACCAGACTCAGCAACCATTGCAGTGCAATAATTGTAAATAGTACAGCTACATGCACTAGTATGATACCTCGAAATGTGTATATAATGTTTATGAATACTGCCTCTCCTCCTTCTCCCACGCCTCCCCTACCTTTTACTGCACTGTTCTATTGTCTGTTCCCTAAAACACACTGAGAGCCTCTGTGATGGAGACAAATTCCTTGTAATCTCAACATATTTGGTGATTAAAGCAGATTTTAATTCTGACTTGGGGTTTTCATTTTGGTGGTGGAGAGTGCTCTCTAACACCTCATTCCAAAATGTGCCATAGTTCAGCTGGGTTTAGATCTGGTGACTGAAGGCCACAGCATATGATCCACATCCTTTTCATTCTCATCAAACCATTCAGTGATCCCTCATGCCCTGTGAATAGGGGCATAGTGATCATGGAAGAGGTTTTTCCTTTAACCTGTCACCCACCTGTATGTATTTCCGAAATTCCAGCATTTATGCTTGAATTTCGTCTGTGTCCATATATTGCCTATTATACATGTTTAGATCAGATAAAAATACAATATTTAGATTTTGATGAAGCTTTGATGTTACGGGGCCCAGTTTTAACGTAATTTACTATATACACATCAACATGTGCACACTTGAACTCCAAGCAGTACAAGGACTTTCTAGCACAATCATTCATTTTGCATTGTTTGAGTGTACAGTATGTCTATGCCTCTTTTTACCTTGCACAAGTATGATATGGAGAAGCCGAATGCTTTTCCATTACGAGAACCGGCGTTCATATAGTTCCCGACAAGGAGGATGATCTGCAGCAGTCTGGAGAAGCTGTCACTTTTCCTGAGCTCCTCGCAGGCTGCCGTCACTGAGACCACATCTGGCTTGATGTTGTTCATTTGTTCCTCAAACTGCAGCTTGAACAGGATGGCCTGAAGCCGTGGCATCAGTCGCTTTACACTAGACATCTGGAGAAAGAAACAAGGTAGGGGATTTCAGAGCCATTTCTGTTATATTAGTTGTCACACAGATTGTGAACTGTATGTGTGTAGCTGTCTGTGAGTGAAGGGGATTTCAACCATTACTCAAATCTTCTAAACAAAGCAGTCTGGCTTTTTTACATTCCCTGTGTTTAATATTTTGACACCTGTACAGCTATCTCAGTACTCCAAAAATTTCAATGCCTTATTTCACATCACATAGATTTTTGTGCTATGTTTATGATACGACATGTCCAAGACAGATGGGAATTCAACCTCAACCCATTTAACAAAAACAAAACTGTTTTGTGTGTGTCACTCCTTACCACTGCTCCAAACTGTTCTGCCTCAGCCAAGTCATCATATTCATCTTTCATCTCTCCCAGGACACTCAATTGCTCTGGTGCTGGCAGTTGTTTGATCAGGTTCTACATGATAATAAAAGGGAAAATATACATAACAAATAGGATATAGAGTCACTTACACTTGTTACAAAAGTTCTCCTTGAGCAAGACATGGGTCTACACAAAGACACACTGACTGACTGACCAAATCCTTCTGTGGTTAATAAGCAGTGACCTTGCAGATGGTAGATATTCAATGTCTTGCTGAAGGAGACATCAACAAGACATAGTCTTACTGTTACAGGAGTTATACTACTAACACTATTCTTCTACCCACCCTAGAAAAATATCCACCGGAAACTGACTATCCATAACATGGGCTACATTGTCCTAACATATATGAATGAATGCATACACAGAACCTTATAAAGTAACTCAGGAACAGATCTGAGCTCAGTACCTGAACCATAGATTCTGTGAGGATCTTCTCATTGACCTCCAGAATGGCGTTCTTTATCTCTTCATAAGGGATACGGAATGATCCCAGAAAAATGGCTGTATGAACAAACAATTAACAGTACTTAGTAAAATCAATAATTTGTGAACATGCTTTCATTGTGGCATTTAAATGGAGGAGTTCATTAAATGCACTTAGAATTTTATACACGTGAACATTTGCTAGTGGACTTACAGAGGTTCTGTGAAGCCTTGCTGTCAAGAATCTTCAGCTCCTTCACCTTCTTCTTTTGTGGCTGCTTCTTATCTTCTCCACCATCCTGATCCTTCTTAGCTGAAGAAGTGGATAAAAAGATGAGGAGGGTGGTGGTAATATTCAGAGAAGGGCAGAAGAAAGGAGAGAGAAATTGACATTTTTGATAACTTTATTAATGACCAACACAAATGGATATGAACATAAATAATGTTGGAATGAAGGAGTCTTGAAATCAGTGGGTTCTGTAAAACAGAGAGAGGTGGAGTAGTGTGATGGAATGAGGTCCTATGTGATTACTATAAATACTGACAGACTTGACATGGCCTTTACTTTTTTCCCCCACTTTCTCCCAACTGTATGGTGTCATAGAGGTGTAAGGATTACTGCATCAGTGGCCTTGGGTTAGACTGAACTGCTATGAAACTGCTGGGGGAAAGATGTCTCTGGTATGGGTGGGACTGGTAAGTATGGTCAGACGTTCGTAAGCTGAAAGGCATTCAACGTTTTGAGTCTGCTCACAAACAGACATACACACTACATTCCATCACATAGACACACACACACACTTACTTGACAAACATTTCACATTAACTTGTTCTGACAAGGTCAGGATTGTAACTGTAAGAATGTGTCCGCCCATGGGGGTGAAATGAGCACTGGATGAGAATTAGGAGAGAAATATGGTTTTAACCACATAACAGCCCACTGTACATGTGCACATCACAGCTAAGGTCAGCAGAGTACCAGGGGACACAGGTGTTCACTTGCATTTCGCCAGCATTATCTAATCATTCCTACTCACTCCAACCTTCATTTGAAAATGCAGCACAAAAACTAAATGGCATGATTAATGCTGAAAACATCAGTTGAACTAGATTGTCATTGACAAAACTTATAATCAACCATTTAGTCATTTAGCATGCACTGTATGTATACCAAACATCTTCTGGTTACAGCTTCTCAAATGTGATGAGTTTCCTTCTTTTCTATTACAAACTTCAGCTTTGGGACAGAAAAATAAGTGACTTTGAGAAACTATCCCATGCTGAGGAAACTTATGATGGGCATACATCACTGTGTCTGACATTTCTTAGACAAAGTAGTTAATCCTAAATATTAATTAATAAGTTAAATTATTGATGGAAGAGAGAAAAATGGAAAAAGCATAGGAGAAAGTCTCGGTCTCAAAACCACAACCACTCCCCAACTTATAACAATGACCTTAGTCATTTTTCTTTTCTTTGTACAAAATCTAAAAGGCAAAAAGTAAAATAAGCAGTGAAGCATGTTGGTCTCTGCGGTGTACATCTGCTTCACAGTCTCCTTTGGTTTTTGTCTAATTCCCTATCAGAAACTTATCTTGTTTGTCTGTGGCCTTGTTCTCAACATCTTAGTACAGACTAGAAACAAACCGGAAACAAGAGTCAATGTCTGCAAAACAGCCAATAATAATGCTGGTACAGCATGTTCAGCTCAAATGCTGTCTCTCTGTTAGTTTCTACCTGAAACAAACAATATAAATCAAAATCAGCTTGGCAGCCCATTTATTTTCACTGTTCAGTGATGTGCTCATGTAATGGCAAAAGCTACAATTTAGTGGCTATCACAACAGAAAATGCTGTAAAATTCATGTGTAAACTTCACACTGTGGACGCTTACTTAAATTTGCTCCATTATGAGTGATACTAATCTCTATCATCCACTGTGAAGAACGCTTACCTAGCCCCCAGATAACTGTATTGCATGCATGGCCCCTTTTGTTCACTTCCTCACTATCTTATTCCACAATCCACCCATGTTAAACTGCAGCTTGTTAGATTAGTAAAAAAAGAGTCTGATTCAAATAGCAACACTGAGTATTCACCTCACAGAGAGTCACTACAGCATAACACCTCATTCTTCTACAGTATCTCTCCATCTTCCCATATGTCCAGTCAAACGGTGCTTTGTCTTGATGTGAGAGGCCAGTGGGACAGTCTGTTGACGAGTTGAGGCCTCTTAATGAGCTCCCCATCTCTCCATTTAGCCATTCATTTAGAACACACACAAAACAGTCAATGGATTATAGTCTTAGCAAGTCCCATTGTTTCACTCAGTAGCAGCTTCTGCTTTATGAAACTGTGAACTCTGTACTTCTACTATTTACATATACTTTGCCTTATATGAGTCTCATCAGCTCTATTGTGTGCCCAAAACTCCAGCCATAGTCCCTGCTGCGACCAGGAAACCACTGCAGGAAGTTAACAATTACACACACAGGGTAGGAAAATTCATCAGGACATCTGAGAGGAAACAACATCAATATGGTCAAATAACACAGCAAGTCATGGCTGAAAGGTTAGGAAGAAACTCAAGGAAGTGACAAGCATCTACAAATAAACACATTAGAACAAAGACACAAACAGGGAGAATGATAATGACCTAAAATAATCCACCTTTTCAAAATGATGGCGTCTAGAAAGTGAAGAAAAGAACACATCTGAAGATAATACTGAGAGAAATAAAGAAATCTACGAGTAATATTATAATATAATCTGTAAAAGTTTGAACCCCTGCACACATGCAGACTTGTACAAAGAGACACACCACAAATGATACATCACAGGTTACTGTTCAGCCTGGATAGTATATAATCTCAAGGAGTGACAATCCAGTTATCTGGGACAACACTAGTGAAGGTTCTGTCACTAGGTCAGTGTGTGTGTGTTCTCAATGAGATGGAGGGTGGATGAGGGAGCACGTGTTTGTGTGTGTACAGACGTACTATAATAGCTAGAGGACCTGCTCTGCTCTAGCCAATGGAATCAGGCTTAGCTATGTTGACATCATGGCTGATTCATAAAATGGGTTCTGGTGTGCAGATTGTAAAATGGCTGCTCTGTGGTTTCCACATGCACAGCCAGCTCTTTTCATTTATGAGCCGATGGCACCTCTAGCGGTAGCTATGGAGTACTGCGCCATGTAACACTTAGTCATTATGGGGGAGGTGAGGGGATGACAGAGACAGAACACACATGTGTGACTAGACACACAAAAACAAACAAGCACAGAGGCACGTAGCTGTGGAGTGCTGACATCTCAACATCCATATTTTATCAACCCAGCTGCCTTTTTATGTTTGCACCACACAGAAAAACTACAGCCACCACTTCTGACACACACACTTCTTTTTTCCTGGAACACCTCCCCCTCCTCCTCCAACAGCTGTTTGGCATTGAGAGATGAGGAGGAAGGGGGGAGGGGGTAAGTGTGTGTGTGCCTGTGCATCCGTGTGGGTCATAAAAGAAAAACTAAATTCTTCCATTTCTGACATCTGTTTTTAATTAAGTGGAAGAGGGGAAAAAAGAGAAGAAGAGAACCAACCAGAGAGATGAAGGGGAAAGCAGGCAGAATCACAGGGAGCCAAGTCATGCAGAGGTCTCAGTCAATATGTAACTGTGTGTGTGCATGCGTGTATGTGTGTAAGGCTGGCTGTACAAAGAGGAGTCTGTTTATCAGTCAGGAGGCCCGAGTGTGTCCTTCAACACCCCCCCCCTCCCACACACACACACACACACACCAAACTCCCTTCCTCTCT
>NW_018127882.1:8620810-8647274 GCF_001952655.1 Monopterus albus | reverse complement strand
AAAAAAGGGGGAGGTGATGGGTAGCCAGGCTTGGAGAAGAGGGGGAGACATGGAAACAAAGAAAAAAAAAAAAGAACAAGATAGTTAGAAAACAAAGAGCACAACAAAACAAAACAAAAAAGAAACTGCTGGTACGGTAACACTTATCCCTGACCACTCTGAACTACAACCTCAAATGCTAGTTTCGGTCCTCTCTCAGAAGCCTCTTCTCTTAGTTTTAGTCTTTTCATGCAGCCCATTCATCCACTCATCACCACTCCCTCCTTGTGGAGCACCGCTGTTTATTTTTAACCCACTAAAAGCTTTCAGATGATTTGCTCTATTGTATATCTGTGGCACCATGTGCGTTTTTCATGGGCCCTCTGGTGGCAAGACAGGAGAAAACCATAACAATAACTTTATACAACTTTAAACAAACTTTTTTCCAGTCAGCATTCCAAGAGTGGAGATTACTGGAACAGAGCAGGTTTATAGTTTCAACATCAATATCTGTGGGGTGAGCAGTTATTGAGAAAAGTTGCTGAGGTTGCTCAAGAGAGAGGACTACATAGACACAAACACAGCTTTTGCCAACTTTTATCACCAATAAAGAGACTTAGAAAGTTAACTTGGAGAAAAGTATTAGTTCTTTGGAAACGAGACAAGGAATAAACAGTATAAGAGGGGGCATACAGCTCTTTGTCCAGAGCAAACAGAAGGCCAAAACTATGGCAGGCAGAAGGACAGCTGTAGTCCTGGTCCCTTTAAACTTTAAATCTCCAACATTCTGTCACTTTCTATATAAGTGTGTGCGTGTGTTACAATGCGAGTGTGTTGGACAGAAGAAGAATAAGGGGGTTTCCACGGTAACTTTGGGTCTGAAAGAGAGCCTTCATCCTGTTTTTCCACTGTGAAAGGAAATGAGGAGAAAAGAATCCTGACTGTGTATGTGTGTGTGTGTGAAAAGCACCAGATGGCAGGGTGGGGCAGTGAGGAGGGGGGATGGGGGCAGGATGTGGGAGGGCCAGGAGGCAGGGGGGGGGGATAGACTGTGCTCCCTTGCGCTCCCCTGGTGCATGAAGGGTGTAACTGCAGGCAGATATTTGCATTTACCCTAGTTTATCTCTTTTTATGTCTCTAAACCAAATTATGAACAGTATATCAACCTAAAATATCTGGAAAATCAATTATTTAATTTTAATAACTGAACTAAACTTATGCCTTACCCTTTGGTCATTAGACTTCATCTGCCTGGTATCCCCAACACACTTTCAACAAAGACCTAAAACCATGACACTTCTCTATTTTTGTTTCACATTAGAATAGTTTTTCAATTCTTGCCTAAATTTATATGAATGTACAAAACATACTTTTCTCATGCAATGATCTTATATAATGTACAATTACATGTATAATGACTTTTACACATTTTAACATAGAAAAATTCTGGGTCTTTGTTAATCAATTCTGGCATTGGCATCTTGGATCACTCTCTCAGGTCCCACTCAGTTATTTTTCAACATGTGAATTGCAGATATATTTTATTCATAAAATGTTAGCCCACATACTAAATTACTCTCAGCAGACTGGTGTTCTGATTTTTTATTATGTTGTTGATGTTTGGGAGACAGACAACTTCAACATACTATACTTATAAGACCTCCAGTTTTGGAATAATCTACCACAGACCTTCAAGACCTACTTGAAAAGTCACTTTCCTATATCTTTGCCTTGAACTTAAAAACAATTACAATTTAAGATATTTTACACTTTCTCTAGTTTACTGACTACAGGAGGCACAAAGTGTGGGCCCTTCATAGGGGTTACTGTTTTTCTATGGAGTTACAGTGCCCTCAACTGGCAACATTAAGGTACTGCTGCTAGATGGTGCAAGGTTGGTAAACCCATTCACCTGCACACACTTTATTACCTTCACACACAGTTTCACTCGCCATCTATGGTGTGTGTGTGTGTGTGTGTGTGTGTGTGTGTGTGTGTGTGTGTGTGTGTGTGTGTGGGTGTGGATGCTGAAAATGTGTGTGTGTGTGTGTAGGCATGCATGCTGAAATAAACTATACACATCTGTGTATATGTGACAGTGTAGAGGGTACAAAAAGAAAAAAGGAGGAAACAACTAGAATGAATGTATAGAAGCTGTTTGGGCAGGAGGGAGAGAAAGAGAGGACAGAGGTTTAGAAACAGCGGGTCCATGTTTGTGTCAGTGTTGTTCTCTCAGGGCCATTCTGACCTCTCTCTGCTCTTCTGGCCATGAAGGTCTTCCAGTGATGACGCACGCATGGCACGTAACGGCATCACTGATGAGACACACATACACACACTCAGAGCATGCTGCCTGCATTGCTGATAAGGCGCACTACAGTCAACACTGACACTGCACTACCTTGAACTCGAATTCACACTTGCTGAAACCACACAAACAGCCTATAAATCCCCATAGCAAATAACGAAGGATACAGACAGACCCCCACCATCACCACATACACACACGCAGGGAGAGGTGAGCTGCTGTGTAGTGCTTATTAAATCAGTCCTATATCAGCCAGTCTCCTTGGGACAGCAGAAAAGATTTACTACAGCAATTACACTGGCTAATTACACAGAGGAGAGATAGAGGGAGTAAGAGAGACCTACAGAGTGTAAAGAAGAGAAAGAAATCAAATCAAACAGAGCAAGAGCAAATAAAGGTGTGAAAACTGAGACAATGAGAGAGCAAATAAAGGGGAGAGAGATAGTGAGAAGTTAGTTGAAAGGACAAAGACGATGAGGATTTGACCTTGAAACAACCACAACACCTGAGCCTTGAAAAGGGTACAGGGAAACTACACAAAAACACAGAGGTCCAGTGTTCAAACCAGCTGTGTGTGTGTATGTGACAAAGAAACTGATTAAGTGAGTGACTGAGTATTTAAGTAGTCTCACTGTGGCACTCAGGTAGTCTGTGTGGTGCTTCAGTGTTATTCACAGTGTGAATGTCCTTGACACTGCACTGGCATCCACAGTACAGTGCTCCCTCTGCGGGGAGGAAACTGAATTACACTGAAGGCTCACTCACTGTTGTACTTGGTCAACCCTGATCCTTCTTCCTACAATATACAGTGGGCATTCAAATTTACACAGAGGCTATGCAGTTAGTATGGATTCAAGTCCTTGTTCATGGACAACCCTTCCTGTCAGATGCTTGGACTCAGTTAAATGTTACTCAATGTCCAGCACTAGCTGTCTGCCAAATGTACTGACGTTTCCGTACTAGTTAAGCATCCATCCTGGCCATTCTGATGACATAAGAGTATGTACAACCATGCTATAAGTCTCCTTTACATAAGCACAAAAATAGAAATGAAAACTCAAATAGGGTTTCTATCTCAGTTAAAAAATTAGATGAACTGTAACACACATGCACCTCATGGGGCACAGTTTGCCCTGGGCGAGAGGATTAGGTGAAGCATTCCTGTCAGCTCTCAAATATTCATTATTACCCTATAGAAATATAGAAGACAGACCACAGGGTGGAAAGCAAGGAGGAGCCAAAAAAGGGATAGTACATAAAAAGCATGACAGAGTCACTTTATGAATATAAGAATTTCTGACTTATGCAAAGCACTACAGATGAAAGGAGGACAGAGAGAAATGGAGGTCTACACAGTGTCATGCCTTGGTGGACAGTTAAAAGCTCACTGCAGGGCTGGGGCACACACTCATCCTCTGGTAATCCCTCAGTTTCTGTCCTCTTGTCTCCAACCATCATCCCTTTACTCATCTTTATCTCTCCTTCAGTGATGAGGACAAAGGAAAGCAATCACTCATTTGCCCCTTCCTCTTTCTCTCAGTCTCGTGGGCAATGCTTGAAGGCCTGATTAGCAACTGTGCCTTGACCACATAGTGGAAAGATTGGCACCAATGCACAAACACACAAGAGCATATACATACATACACACTTCTGTGACAAAGAGGAGGACCAGGGCCAATTTTGCTAGGACTAATAAACCCTTGAGCAAAGCCCAGAGCCAATGAGTTGACTAGAGAGGAAGAAGGAGTTTTGCTTTTTTTTTTTAAATGTCAGCCAAGGCTTGGAGGACACACAGTTGAGAAAGTGCATCTACCTAGAGGGAAAAAAGACCGGGCTGTTTTCTGATGCTTGTCACCGTTTTTTTTTTGTTTGTTTGTTTTCAGCCAACATGTAAATATGACCTAGCACAGAAAAAATATAGATGAGAGGAGAGATTAAAAAAGGAGACTGGAAGAAGACATATGTGGAGAATGATGCCGGAGGAGAGACAAAGGAGATGAGGAACAGAGAAGAGCAATTGCAATGGGAGGCAGTACAGTGAGACCCAGGAGCAAAAAGCATGAGGAGGAAGACAACGCGATACGGTCAGGACAATAAGAATAAAGAAAAGGGGAAGGAAAGGAGAATTCCACAATGTCAGTCCCGAAATTATGATGATTACACAAGACAAACGCACAAACATATGGACCCAAATGTCCCCTCACAAGCTGGGATGTAGTGTATTTTATTTACAGCTTTGAATCTTTAGAAAAACTGCAAGTATCGTGATCCTGCAATCCATACCGCTGAGAACATTGTGAACATTTCTTTGCACTGGTCTGTGTGAACCTCTCTCTTTGTTGCAAATGCTTTGGGAAATCTACAGCAGGTGTTTGAAACACATCAATAAAACCAGATCACAGTCAAACTAAGTAGCTAGAGGGCAATGGCAACCATGATCTGGCAACCTCCACCTATATGTGGGAACCTGGGGAAAAGTCTGTCTCATTGGGGTGCTGCATGGTTTCCAGTTTGTAAAATCTGTTTTACCTCATCCCCAAAACAGGCCCAACTAAACCCTCAAAATAAACTAGAAAAATAGATATTTAAACAAAGAAACAGGTGTTCAAACTCTCTCCTAGAACATCTGTCTGCTGGTCTCTCTAAGGAATTGGCTGTAGAGGGGACTAGACAAAAAGACATGCATGCATGCAAACAAACACACACAAGTACACACCTAATCCCACCATGTGCTTAGTGAGCCATAAGGGAATATGCAGCCAGTTAGACAGCTATGTGAGGCTGAGTGAATAAAAACAATCAAGGTACGATACACAATATGGCACAGAGACTGACATGTTTCATGAGTTATATATGGCAGTGTGTGTATGTGTGTTTGTGATTGAGGTCAGAAATACTCAAACATTATGCCAACCAGAGACCAGTCTCTGCACTCACCCAGTGCATTCCTAGAAGGACTATGTGTGGAGAGATTTTCTGGGTCTTCTGTAACTAAAAATGATTGACTGCAAGAGTGGGATATTCAGGAACATAATTTAGGATTCCTGGCTTATACATCCTGCATGTCTTTAGACAAAATCATCTGTAAAAACATATTGTAAGGATTATCTTTTGCACTGCGAAGCTACTTCAATGTTGAATTTAACACGCTGACCCTGGTGTGATGATTTTTTTTTTTAAACTTTTTTAAACAATAGGACAGCAGAGTATTAATATCTACAAGTACAAAGTGAGTGAGTGCAATGTTATGCTATGCTTTAAATATATTAACTATTACTGTGCCGATAACAGATTAACAAAATTAGTCTAAGGTCTGAAATTCAATAAAACGCTCCTAACCATATAGTACTGCAAGACCGTGCCGTATTTCCTTTAATCTACCTGTTGGTTGTTCTGTGGACCTAGCATGTGTGTGTGTGTGTTGAATGAGCTATCGCTCCTCTCTCTGTCTTGTCTCTTCTCACGGCTCAGTGAGTGTGTCAGTCTGCATTGGCCCTCTTTCAGAAGCTACTGAGAGATGGCAGCACCATTAAAATTTAAACCACTAACCAACCCACCCCACCCAACACACACACATATAGACAAGAGAAAGAGAATGGCAGAGATAGCTAGGCAGGCATACAAGGACATACAGGCATGTATCTAACCACAGATATTCACTCACTCACACACATACACAAACATTCATTCGCAAGGAGTCACTCAGATGTGATACCAAGCGATGGGGAGCGACGGGGCGAAAGATCCTTTACAGATGGAAAGTAAAGAGTGAGATGGAACAGATTACTGCTTCAAACACCTCACATATACACACAGATCTGAAGCATAGGCGGCTATGGAAATGAGTGGCATCAATTCAGCAGGGGAAATGGAGAATGTCTGTGGACCTTGTGTGCCATCAGTTAGCACTCGCTCTCTCTCCAAATCCACATTTTCTATTAATTTCTACTTCATCAGCTCTGGCTTCTGACTCCTTCACAAGCAATCCTTTAAGTTTTCCTCCCTCTCCTTTATAAATCTATCACTGCCTGTTTTTTGACTAATTTTTCTGTCATCTGTCTCTGTCTCCCATATTTCTACCTTTTGCTCACTCTCTTTCTGTTCATGTCCTTTTCTACCCCAGTGGAGTATGAGATAGCAGGCAGAGCCGAGAGGCCTATGGTCTCTTAATTAAGAAACAAGGCAGAACGAGGCCATAGTTAACAAGCACACACCACCCCCCCCACACACACACAAATGTTTGCTTTGCTCTACATATAAGGACCCACATTGTCTACAGGTCCCAGCATCAAAGGTTAACATCAGTGCTGATGGTTAACATCAGCATGCCTTGAGCTGAGCCCATACCCTCTAACACTGATCTAGAGCTGAGTGATCCCTCAACCATAAAACCCAGTCCTAATGCTTAACTGCCACTTTGAAAAAACAAACTTCCAAAATGTCTTCACTTTGCAATTCTTCCTTCAGTTGCATGACCTAAAACTCAAATTGTGTATCACAGAAATACACACATATATAAGCACTCACAAAGAATGCTCACATAGAGACAGAGCAACAGACACTGTTAAAGATCACTGTGTTCCAGTCAGACACCCACACCCATACACCAACAGTACACCCACAATTTCCTCTTCTTTCACACATCACAACACCTAATCAGAGGCTGAGGACCTGGGTTGAAATCTGTGGGCTAGGACTCAATCAGCTAGTGCAATCAGACACAGGATACACACACACACACACACACACACACACACACACACACATATCCAATCACACACATGCAGCTACAATTACACACAGACATGCGCGCGCACACACACACACACACACACACACACACACACTATATGCCCCCGGCCTGACAGACAAGTGGAAGGCCATGATATTATTCAGTCTACCTCATCACAACTGTAACCAATACACACATACACACACAGAAGAGGCAGGATTGAAGTAGCTATTTTAGGAGCGCGTGCGTCCGTTCTCTGCGAAGGTGACTTTGGGCTGGCTGGAGTGGTAATTGGGTACACATACAAATGCCTATTTCTTTTTCATCCCCACATTCACTTCAAACTCTCTTCCCTCCCCTTTGCTCCCCCTCTTTCTCTCACCACAGCACAAGAACGTGATTACAATCCTGACACGAGTGAAGAGAGAGAGCAGTGGAATGAAGAAAAAGTGAGAGAGACAGATGATTGACTAAAAAAAAAAAGAGAGAAGGTAGAAGACAGCTCTAGCACTGGAGGAAAAAAAGTACAGACATGCGTACATACATTAGCATTTGCCCTGTGCACACAAAAACACACATACATATATATAATTTACTCAGCAGGGGAGCAAGGCAAAGTGGAAGAAAAATACATGAAATGTCACTCAGACAGTCGCCCTAATCTTTTCTGTTGAGACGCACATAGACACATACACATATACGCAGAGCAATGGCCATCTCATTTCCTCCAACGAGTGACATTTTCTCTCTCTCTCTCTCTCTCTCTGCACTCCGTCACTGTGGTGATAAAATTAGCATTCCATTCCTTCTTTGCTTCTCCCTCCCTCGACGGCTGGACAAGAGGTGAGGACCACAGGGACGGAGGAAAAGAGAGAGAAAGAAAAACGAGAAGAAAGATGGGAACAAAGACATTAAGTGAAAGGAAAAAGCCTGAGAGAGATGCGAAGACAAAGAAACAAAGAGGAGGGTGTAAAAGGCAAAGAAAGTAAAGGGACAATGAAGAGGAGAAAGAGAAGAAGAAAATACAGCAAGTGGACATGATGCAGACAAGTGTAAATTACGTAAATATCAAAAACTAGATTTCTATCTGATGCATGAAGATTTTCACTCACATGCGACTGAATGGAAATGATAGACAAATGAAAATGTCTTGTTCAGAGACAGATCACATGTATTATTAGTACATTCATGCATCAATCTCTTCTACAAAAATATTATTCATGATACAGATTCAAAAGGGAAACGGTAAATGTTACAGAAAATCTCTTCTAATAAATTAAAAACAATTGCTCCTGCTTTGTTTTTCCCATCAAAAAGGCTTAGACACAGCACATGTTTTGTACCTAAGCTGAAAGAAAGTAAAAAGGTGACATATTACAATTAATGTAAAAACAACGGTGAGTTATATGTGCTGAAAAATAATGGAGAGGTGGCTTGATCTCAAATGAAACGCAAGCTGGAAACACAAATGATCTGTCAATCAGTGTTTGGACGAACATCTGTATGATTGGCAGCATCGCTAAGCTAATCAAACAGATGACTGGATATTTCTCTGTGCCAACAACTCAGGATGATGGTTATCACCACTGATAAGGCTAGCCTCCAAAAGTATATACAAAGTAGGCTACAACTCTGCTGGGTAGTATTTCTTGTGAATGGTAACAGAAATAATAAAACGTAGCCTACTTTATAAGCAAAGAAACTGCTAACATATATGGAATTAGCTAAATTACGTTAACTAAGGATGCTAGTTAGTTGACGTTACATAAATGATGTTATAAATACAAGTTAGAATTTTCTTATAATTTAAACCGTTTTATTCTGAAAACAAAAAACCTCGGGAGTCTTAAGTTGGTTCTGTCATTTGTCAGCTTCGGTGGAAAAAAAAAAACCAATGCAATGATATATGATATGGTTTCATATCAGTGAGATCAGATGCAATATCCAATCACCAACAGATTTCCAATAAAGGGGTGTGTGGGTTTGGTGAAAGAAGTCTCTGAAGGATGGTCCCATGTATCCTTGCTACTCAACTGAATGATGAACTCTTGCTACTTTAGTGGACCTTTGAATGGATGAAATATCAACTCATTATTACAGCCCGATAATCAATCTGCAAAACATTTAGCTATAATAAGCTCCCACATACTTTGAAAAACTAATTTTGACTTCAAGCTTGATGTTTGTATGAATAAACAACAAGGAATATATGCAGTCTTAAGGAAAAACAGCTGGACAATCATGGTTATGTCTACTTTGTTTACTCTGCATGAACAAACTCCACATCCAAATGTGGGTGGGTACATAAATCGGCATGTGCGTATGTTTCTGCAGGAACGGAGTAGAGGGTCCACAGAGTACAATTAAAAGCAAGAGACACAGAGTCCTTGGGAGTGACTGCAGCAAGAACTTTATGGGTAGAAAAAAATAAAAGGGAGGGTGAAATAGAAAAAAATAGAAAAGGAAAACTGACCTTTAAAAACAAAGTGAGAGAGAAATGGTGAAGAGACGAGAGGGGTGTAATAGAAGATGGGATATTGGGAGATAGACTGGATGAGATTATGCTGAACTGAATGCGACAAAAAAAAAAAAAAAACAGAAAGAGCAGGAAAGAAAATGTTATTAGACTGAGCTGTTTGTGGGGGAAGGTCAGGGGAGGAACAGAAGAGGAGAAAGACAGTGACAGAGGAACCAAGACAGAGAGAAGGTGAGGAAACAAACAAACAAAAAAAAAATCCTAATCAGAAATCTGAAGAAAATAATAAGGCTGCCTGACAGCAAATGTCAGCTCAGAGAGGGAAGCAGATGGAGGGAGAAAGAGAAAGACAGAGAGACACTAACAGATACAGGAAAAAGAAAAGAGGGATGAGTAGAAAAAAAAAGGAGAAAACCATTCAGAAGGAGACTGGTGGGGTTGCAGTGATGGAGACACTTTCCAAATATTGCTCTCTCCAGGAGGAAGGAACAAAGTCTTTCTGGTGCAAAGAAGTAACATATAACCAGGAAAGATATTCCTCATCTCCCACTGGAGGGAAACGGACCCGCCAGGTCAGGCAGATGAATCCTCAAATGAGGGTGTATAAGTGTGTGTGTGTAATTTTGCGTTCTTGTGCACAGACACATCCACTTGAATGTAGCAGGGAAATGCTGCCCTTGAGCCAACCTTGACTGATGTTTCACTCTGGCCGAGCTTTGCTTTACTGCCAAAATCAAAGCTATTTCTTTCCTTTTTCCATGTTACTTCATCATGACAAAACAGAAGCAGAGACAATTCTCACAGTGCTTATTAAGCTTTTCTCTTTAGCTGTTCAGTACAGGTAAGTCAGTCTTTTCTAGGGATGTAACTATACCAAAAACCATTGGTACAATATTGTCATAAAAAAAAGACCACAATACAATATTTATCACATTAAAAAAATGATGAAAAATTCCCTTTACCAAATCATAAACCAGTGTTTTTGTATATTTTTCCTTTTAACTTATAGTGGTCCTGCTTACCTTCATTAAAAGCATCCATCCATGACCTAAGCATGTGCAAAAACATGGTATGAATAGTCATAGGCACTGAATGACTGAAATGTTTGTACAATTACAAATGAAACTCTTGGCTATTGCCTGGTTAATGGTTAAGACTGGGAACCGAAGACAGGCTCTTGAAGAAGCCTCACTGTGTTTCCTTCTGATATTTCAGTGGAGAAAGTGAAACAATCTAGGCAACTGTTTCATGTCATGTTCAGACCAGTACTGTATGTAGTAGCATATAAATGTGTTGACATTAACCAAGATCTCCAGGATTCAAAGCAGTGAAGCAGCTTGTCCTGTCAAGACTAATGTTAGTTTATCTGTCAATATCATTTACTGGTTGTAAGTTATCATTACTTTTGTCAAAAGAGGACAACACACGTAACTGAATGCATGATAATATTTTTACTTTGAAATTGAGTCCCATTCTGAAAGTACAGGCTTCGTGTTTTCCTATTTGCTTGCTATCCTCTACTGTCATCAAACCCAACATGTTATTAAGACCTCTCATGCGTTACTGTTTCTAAATCATTTCGAAACCTTTTAATCCAGGATCACCGATGCGACATGTGATGCTACTAATCTCTGTGCTGGAAAGCAAGATTTTTTTGAAAACAAAACAAATTACATGTTGGACCAAGTTGCTGATGAATGCCTCACTCACTAAAATGTTCAGAAAAACTACATTTTTTTCTATATACACAGAAAAGCAATCATTTAATTATGAAAATTAAGAACTCAATTTTTGCAGATACAAAATATGGCTCATTATTGTAATTGTACTGCATTTTCAATGTATTTTAGTGGCAAATGGTAAACAGTCTTATATAGCCACCGAAGTGCACTCAAAGCACTTTACACTATTTCTCATTAATCCCACTCACACATACACAAACATTCACACAGTGTCTTCTTATGTTAATATGTTCCATGTTAATGTTGTTAAATATGAATATAAACTCATTATGGATCTTTTCGAACAAATAAGTTGAATGTACTTTCGGAATGTAAGGATGGGAAGTCTGGGAGGAAGAAGAAATCTGAGGCTAGGTAGACTTTATTGAACTCTATATCCAGTACACACAGACTAAGAAAACAAGTTTGTGTGCAACTGTTGAGAAATTAACTGAGCTAAAAGTTAAACTTTTGACTACGCTCAAACTATGCACACATCTATTATTTTAAACATTAATGTACCTATCAAAACTTGTGATTGTTTCAAATGACAGATGGATGTGGCATTGCTTGCCATTTCATCATCACTAGAAATTAAAGTGTTAAGAGCCATAGCATTCACTTATCCTTTCCAACTGTTTTGACAGAATATAAAGCCTAATTTGATTTAAAATGAATAACTTTAAATACAAGCAGCACTTATCAAAGAATACCTGTACAGTACACGCTGACATTTGGATTATACTATTAAGGATTAAAGGTATATGGGTAATTTCAGCAAGGGATGGAAATCTTGACAATTAACTAAAGTTACTCTGAGATAATAGCATACATTTATCCCTGAGCTATAGAGAGATAGAGGTTATCAACAACTTAAAAATCTGTCCCTGCATTTCCCCGTAAACCACAGTTGCACTACAACACCTCAGCCGTCTTTTTCAGTAAGGACATCTTCGAAATCGCTTGTTCTCCTATTCGCTCCCTCCCCTCCCCTCATCTCTTTCTCGCTCTCTACACCCAGTGAGTAATGGCAGGAGCAAGGATAGTGGCAGAGAGCTATAAAAGTGTAATTTGCTCCATTTTCCTCAGGAAACCAAATTCACTTTCCATCCTGTGTTACAATCTGTTAACATTCAGATGGCCAGCATTACAGACAGCACATTACCCGCCCACACTCGCTACTAATGACCCTCACACAGGGTGTGCACACACTATACAGACATTCGCAGCAAGGAGCACAAGGACACACGAGCTATAAGTGTATAAAAAGTACAAAGTGTATACGTGTACACTTGCATGTGCACACACAAACAGACTTATTCTGGTTGTAATAGACTGAGAAAAGGCAAAAGGGGGAGGGAGAAGAGAATGAGGGAGATTATATAAAGAGAACAGGTTGATGGGACAAAACTGGAAATGCTAAGTACGTTTCACAGAATAAACTAAACAACTTATTCAATCTCACTTTTTGCTCCTTAAGAAAACTGAACTCTCAATACTGCTGCATAAGCCTTTCTTCTCCTCTAATTCTCAGTCATGTTCACATGTCCGTTGACTAGCTTTCCTTCCCTTCTTTCTGTCAAATGCTTGTTCCCTTATTCCATCTCTTTGTTTCCTTACACACATCTCCCATGTCTGTCTTCCTCCTTCCCTAACTTGTCTGCTAATTCTCTCTCGCACTCATCTCGTCATCCCACCCTCAAAGCAATCCTTTCCCTCTTTCTCTATGCCTCTCCTCAATTTCCACCACTCCTCTCTCGGGGAGCTAATAGCCTCCTCCTTTGTTCTTCAAGAACAGCAGGGAACAATGGTGGAGTGGGGCTTGTCGTTGTGGCAACAGGCATGAGACATGAGAGAGAGAGAGGGAGACATAAGAAAGGCAGAGAGAGAAAGAGCAAGCACAGAGGGGATGCTGGTTGTTAGCCGGGCAGCAGGGAAACGAGTGCTGGCTAATTACGCTCGTTTCTATGCACATCGCAATTAAACCCTGATGCACACACATACACCGCCTGCGCTCAGAATATCCACCGCCAGCCATACATACACACACGCACTCTGCAACATCAGAGAAAAAGAGCAACCAAGAGGGGATGTGGCAGAGAGGCAGAAAGGGGGAGGGTGGTAAGGGAAAAAAGAAATGACAAGAAAATAGTGAGGCTATTTTAATGCTACAGCGCTCTCAAGTAGCACAGCAAAATTCATTAAACTTCTAGCTCAAACACACTCAGCTACATCAACTCTAAATACTGTAGGTTGTCATTAAGATATAACGTTGCTCAGTGACCTCATCCCACCCACGTCTTCTCCACCTTAATCTAACAGTCAAACACCACATACCAGTGAACCAACAGATGCTGAATTGCCACCAGTTGGCCTCAGGTTCAACACTCACATTAATTCTCTCCCTTTCTTTTCAGTTGTATTCCTCCCACTCTGCATCTACCAGCAGTTCATCTCTATCCATCTAATTAGCTCATCTGGCTCCATCTCTACTCAGGCTGATCACTCTCTCTCCAGAGATGAAGAAGTTTAACTTCATTCAAATGAACAAAGTTGAAACAGTGGAGGGAGTGATGAAAAAATGTAAGAAATAAAGAGTAAGAGAAATAAATGCAGGATATACATCGTGGTCCCACCACCCTGTAGAGTAGAATGTATCCTCTCTCATAATCACCCTTTCCTAGTTTCCTTCATCCTTCTATTAATGCCTTAACATTCTTTGCCATTAATACACATCTCAGAGAGACATGTTCCACGCTGTCTGTCTACTCTATTACTCATGCAGTTTAATGCTGGCCCAGAGTGTGTTTATGTGTGCGTTAAGTGTTGGAAGTCCGCTTTAAAGAGCAGTGATGTGTCATTACATGTCTGAAGACTAGCTGATGTGTTGGTCACATTGAGTTTTCCCTGTTAACAGCAAAAAAAAAAAAGCCAAAGACTGTGCACACTTGCATACTAATACGCACACAAGGACAACTTCATGCAGCAGTGTGAACACACACACGAATGTAAGCTGCCAATGAGGCAGATGAGGAGTGAAAGGAGTCACATTAAACAGCCAAACTTGTCCTGTTTCGCTTTCATAGCCCCAGTCCATTTTCATAATGCATTAAAACCACCACTGAGAAGAGGACTTGGAGAGGGGTGGAGGGTAGAGGGAAGGGGGGAGGGGGAGAGAGGGAGAGGGAGAGAGAGAAATGGAAAGGAAGGGAAAGAAACAAGAAACATTCTCAAACTAATCTAAAGCTGGTGGATGTATGGGTGTGCAAGGAAACAAGATAAGGATGAAGGGAGTGGAGGAGTAAGAAGAGAGAGCTCATCTCAGAGGCAAGATATGGGAATAGAAAGTGTCTGATAGAGGCACAGACAGATTAGGGAGGTGGATAAAGGATGATGGGATGCACTGATAAAATAAGGAAGATGGCAACTGATGTGGAAGATGATTTAGCCACAAACTTTGTGTGTTATGAATGCATATGAATTAATGTGTGTGCGCCCATGTTTGTAGTACTGTATGTTATGTCTGTCTATATGTGTGCATGTGGTTGTGCAGTGACAAGGGGCAGAAGGTTCTCTGTTTCAGCACCAGCAGGCCAGTGAGAGTTTGGTGCCAAACAGCCTGAAGGCAGAAGTGGCCTTGTTACTCTCTCATTTTCTCTCCCTCTCTCTCTCTCACACATGTACAGACACACACATATGCACAAACCAAACAGAGCCACAGCCACAATAACAAGCCAAACATTTTGAACACCGAACAAAGTAAATCAATGGCTGAAGAAAGTCAAACATCGGACAAGCCATTTCTTTCTTGAATAAGTGATACTGGGGTAAAATGTGGTAGTTAAAAACATGACTCCATTGAAAATCCCACACATCTATTTCCTGCATGTAAACATGCAAATGTCTGCAACCACATTAGCCATAGGAAGTTGATGGTTCTCATTTTGTTTTCAAACTTTTTGGATTCAGTAGAGGATCTAAGCCAGCTTGCTAAGAACTGAAATTTGCTTGAGGTACATAATCCATCACAGTGAACATTATTTCTGCTTTTCCCCTGTCTTTGACAATGTTACATTATTGTCATCAGTAAAACTGCAATTGTGATGTTTTATGACCTGAAGAAAAGCTATGTAACTCACATTAACTCAAATTATCCTTACATTATGCTTATCCTATTGTTTGTCTCCAAGGTTTGATTTTCTGACAACCTCATATTTGCCATGAATACATCAGTAGGTAGCAAGTCGCACCAACTTTACTATACAAGGACAAATTTGGCAAAAAACATTTCACTGATGGATGATTAATTCAAGCTAAGTTTAAAATCTTTACAATTTGGTTTTTATATGCTGCTGGAATGTGCAAAAACAGATGCCTGGAAAGTATGAAAAGAGCAAACAACAACAAAGGAAACAGAAAAATGGATGGTACCAATTTATGCTGTGCAGCCAGTGTAATCTATTAACTGTCTAATGAGATTCCGTCAAATCTACAGAGACTGACTAAAACAAGGAAAGGGAAGAGTTAAGGAACCAGTCATACTGGGGCTGTGACATCCAAAAGCCTCCTCCAAATCTCCAAGTCAATGGCGTGAAGGCTATCGCACACACACCTGACAGAGACAGAGTGCAGCCAATAGTGCCAGAGGGAACAAAAGAGAGGGAGGGAGGCAGGCATACAGTGAGTAAGGAAAGGAAGGAGGGAGCAGAAGACAGCTAAAGAAAGAACACAAAGAAAGTGAGCACAAACAGAGGCATAAAAAGTGACATGGATGAATAATTGTGAGCACACTGGTGAGAGGATGACTACTGTTGGTTTTGACTGAAATACTTGTTAATTATGGATGAAACTGGGAAGTAGAGCTGGAGAGGCAGCATTTTGTACTGTATTTGTGTGTTAAGAGGGCTGATGACTGAAAGACGCACAGAGTTATAAAAGCACTCAGAGCTCCAGCAGCCATACACTAAAACTTTAATCAGGCATTAATAACAACAGTAACATTACTGTCTGCCTCATACAGGAACACATACAAAATTACAGTGCAGGAAACACTCAAGCAAACAACAACATCATCATTCATTGCATTTTTTTTCTACTCCATCCTGCTTTTTAATTGCCTTTTATCTCTGTCCATATTTATATCATTGTGTAAGGTAAAGTGAAAACAGTGGGTGAATATTGTATATTACGGGTGCAACTATACACAAAAATCACAGTTCGGTATGTACCTCAGTTTTGAAGTCATAGTGCAGTTAATTTTTGGTACAGTAAGGGAAAAATACAAATCATAATGCTCATTCATTATGATCTTTTGTAAACTGTTTACAGTTTAATTAAACTTTAAATGAAACAAACATTAAAAAAAACAATGAAAGAATAGAATTCTAGTGCAAACTACTAATAAATGCTCCATTAACCAGGGCAAGGCTGTTTAAATGATGAAAGAAGTAGCATCTGTGTATGTGTATACACATATACACACACACACACACACACACAGTTGCAAGAAAAAGTAATGGCTTTGTTTGCAGTTCCCTTGCTTTCTGCATAAATTGGTCATGAAATGTGATCTGATCTTCACCAAAGTCATGTCTATCAATAAAGACACGCCCATTAAACATTCAAAGTGATGGTGGTGAAAAAAATAATGTCAAAAAGGTAATGGCAACAGTGTTTTAATAACTGGTTGAACCACCTTTGGCACACGGTTCTCTTTTTAACACCATACATAGTGCTATGTGTTCTTCCCAAACAATTCAAACTTTGTTTCATCTGACCACAGGATATTTTCCCAGCAGTGTTGTGGAGTGTCAAGGTGGTCTTTGCCAAACGTCAGACATGCTGCAGTGTTGTTTTTGGAGAGCAATGGCTTGCTCTGTGGTGTCCTGCCATGAATACCATGCCTGTTCAATATTCTGCAAATGGCTGACTCATGAATAGAAATGTCAGCCAACTCCACTGAATCCTTCAAGTCTTTAGTGTTACTCTGTCTGGGTTATTGAGCATTCTGCATTGTGTCTTTGGTGTGATCTTGGCTGGGCACCCACTTCTAGGGAGAGTAGCCACAGTAGCAAATCATTTCCATTTATAGACAATATGTCTAACTGTGGACTGATGAATATCTGAAGTCTTTGAAATGACTAACCCTTTCCAGCTACATGTAAATCAACAACTCTTGATCGTAGGTCTTCTGAGATCTCTTTTATTGTGAGGCATGGATCACATCATCTGATAAGCACACTGACACTGTTTGAGTGTTTTTATATGTCAAGGAAGGTCTGAACCACACATCCATTCTTGTTTCATTGATTGGACTCCAGGTTTGTTAACATCTGACTCCAGCTGAAGTTTAGTGACATCAGACAGTGTTGCCATTACTTTTTCCACCATCACTTTGCATGTTTAATGGGTGTATTCAGTAAAAATATGAGATCAAGACTGTTTGCGTTTTATCAGCTTAAAAATATTAAGTCTGTTGATATTTGTGACTTTGATGAAGATTCGATCACATTTCATGACCAATTTATGCAGAAAACCAGGAGAATGCAAACAGTGCCATTACTTTTTCTTTCAACTGTATGTGTGTGTAAATATAGGTGTGAATGTACACACACACACACACACACACAAATAAGCAGCTAGATGAAGGAGGGGCAAAAAAAGCAGGAAGACTGAAAGCGACATCTCAAGGACAAAGACAAGCCACTCAAATCCTGTCTGAAAGCAGAGCTGCTTCAAACAGCAAAGGGGCTGAGACAATAAGTAGTGCAGCTCTCCAGTCACACTGTTCACCACAGAAATAAAGAAAAACGATGAAAAATGGGAAGCCAGGCACAAAATGGACATCCAGAGAGGCACACCTGAATGCCACAGCCTTCCTGAGTAGCAGGGCTATAGAATTATTTTTTATGCCCTCTCTCTCTTTGACAAAGCTAGACTGGAAGGATAAAAGCACCAAATGAAAGCCTACACAAGATCTAAAAGACAGGATAATGGTGGCACAGAAAGCAGAAAGAAGCAGCAGAAAACAAGGGCAAGGACAAGAGTGAAGAAGTCATTTTATGGATGTACCTAGAACATACGAAGGGAAGGAAGTTGAAGGAAGAAAGTGTGAGGATGGATGAAGAGTGGGAGAAAGTAATAAGCAACAAGGAGGGTGATAAGTGAATGAAGCAGAGGACTCAGTGACAAGGGAAAAAATGAACGACAAAGTAATAAAGTCAGAAGAGTCAAAAAATTACTTTACTTTTCCTTCTTAGTTATTACATTACTTACATACAAGGTAACCTATTCAAATTGAATGGTGATTATGGCTCAAGAAAACCCACTACATTTAGACCACAGTATAAAATATAACACTGTATTACATGTCACTGTGTGCAGCGAGTTGTGTTCTCTGTACTCATTAAATCAGGGCCAGCTACAGTAGAGATTGGGTGGCAGAAAACAGAAGCGGACTGATGGATAGATGGAGGAGGTCACAAAGGGATAGATGGAGTGAGTTGGGAGGAATTAACATGCTTTCATGCATTCTATGCTTCAGTGAAGCACCACAGGGCTTGTTGATGCCACTAAGTGCTATGAAGTATTAAGCAGACAATCTTGAAGGAGGCCCGGTAGCAGAGTGTATGTGTGGTGTGTGCTAACGGACGGCCAACAGTGTACAGTTAAGTACCAAGCCCTAAATAACCTATTTGTAGAACAGAAGGAAAAGAGTCACTGGAGAGCCAAACACTGTCAGAAGAGTGATGCATTAAAATGCCTGTTGTGCTGTGTTCCACCTCTCAAAAAGTAAAACGGAGAAATAAAGTACAAAGCTTAAAAAAAGCAGATGGCGGTCTCTGTCCATCCCACTGTCTCTCTCCGAATTCTGAGATAAGGACATGCAGGACAAGTGCTGATCAAGACAGCTTTTGCTGCTCCTCAGCAGTAACATCTGTCCTGCAGAGAACTCCACTATAATCAGCTACGTACAGCAGCAATGCAATGCAGCGCGTCACTATGACCAACCTGAACACTTGAACTCTCTGGCCAGCTCTCTCATTTCACCTTTTTCACTCTACCATGCTCTGACTGCTGCGTTAACTCACGGGTTTTCTCATTTTACCTCATTTCAATCTCCATCTTCTCCATCACACTAGTCGTTTCATGTCTCTTCACCTTCTGATCATTGGTCATCCCTTTATCCTCCCCCCCCAGTGCTCTCATCAGATGCACACAGATCACTCCTAATTCCATTCTTCCCTGTGAGCCTCATTCACTCTGTACCTTTCTCCTTCACTATACCCCCAATAATCCCACCCTTCTTATCTTCTACAGAACCAAGATTAAAGTCCGTCTGTCTGCACCTCTGACAATAATCTTAGCTACTTTTTTCTAAATAGCTACTTCTTTCTAAATATACTGCTTTCTAGAAAAAGTATTATTTAACAAATATACAAGCTAAAGAGAGAAAAAGCTTACTGAACCTTATTACTGACAACTATTGACCAACTGAATTCTAATAGCAGAAGTCACTATTCTCATCAACCACTTTATTTTTGTTTTGTTTTTTTTCTGGCAAACAATGCAGAATTCATGTTCATTTCCTTCAACTGGCTCGAGTCTAGCAACATATTTGTTATCATCAACTCGGCTGCCAAACATTTGCACTTACCCACAGTGGCAGGAAGCTTTTATCTTTCTTGGGTTAACCAACTGCCCCAGGAGCCGATAAACTATGTTTTTAGTAACCTTCTCTTACAAAAACTGCATCATGAGGTATCCACATTTTTCAAAGACCGGAAGGAAAGTAAATCAGTACGTTTGTAGTTCTACTCCAAAGCTTTACAGCACTGAAATTCCTTAAACAGTTTAATTTTAGATGATTACACTGAAATTCAATTGAAAAACTTATTTAATGATTTCCGAATCATTTTCTACATCTGCCAATACTTGTTTTATTTGTATATTATTTTTATTATTAGCATCATTTACAGTGCTGCTGTTCTTGCAGTATTAAACCTCTATCCTCTTTGAAGCTCGAAACAAACTAAACCTAGAAGGTAAAACTTCAGAGTGCTAACCAACATGAAACTTTGAAAGCACAGACTCTCTGGGTTCTTAAAAAAACTTTCTATAACAGACTTTAAAAAAACATTCTTGCAGAGATCTTTAGAAGTCTCTGGCCTACCACTCAATTCACCCAGACAGACATGAGTTGCTGCTGATGCCAGGTGCATTCACAACAACTCCTGAAAGGTTCACACTGCTCTGTGCATGTCTACACAGTAACATTTCTAGAAGACAAAGCACTTTTAAGTTTATACATAGCAAAAGACAAATGTTATACATGCAAATTGTGACTTGCATTAGTTGTAAATATGGCAGCTTATTATGAATGGTGTAATCTCAGTTCAAATGGCACTGCTTTAAGATTTTTCTTCAGCTTACATTCTGCCATCACTGCACACTGAGGCTCCACTGTGTCTGATATTTCATACTCTTGTCCTAATGAAACAGCAACAGCCAGATCTGGGCTTCGACAAGGATGATTTTCTCTCTGAAAGTTGTCAAAAGCAAACAGAAATGACTGGAGCATTCACAGGGCTTTTAATCACTTCGTAGCCTTTGTTCAAGCCAAGAACAAAGTTATTGTCAGAAGTTTTGGATGAAGTTGGGACTCCAATTTCCAGGTCCAGTCAAGCTCTACAGCTCCTCTGAAATGGTACATCTCCAAAGCCCACTCACTCAGATCAATACTTAAAATTAGTAACTCCATTGACACAGTGACAAATTACTCATCTGTCCCCCCCTCTCTCTCACTTTTACTGTTGCTCCCTGATGCCCTGCTACTTCCACCCTGCTTTGCCAGTCTCAGTTTCACCCTACAGTTAATCTGCTGAGTGGCATGATGAGGGCTTGGGGAACAGACAAGAGGAAGATGAAGGAGATGAAGGAAGAGGGGAATGAGAGGAAGGAGAAAGGGATGGGGAGTGAGAGATGGCCATGCATTATTAAGAATACAGAGTGGCGTTTTTAGGGGATAAACGTGTAAGTGTGTTTAGGGACAACCTTTTCCCTTTTGCTTCCCCCGCCTTCTCCCTGTCTTCATTCCTTGCCCTCCCTCCGACTTTCCTTTGCCCATGAGGATGGCCATCTCTTATTCAGTGGGGAGGTTAAAAATTCAAAGCTAGGAGGGAGGAGGTAGAGGGAAAGAGTACCTGAAAATCGTCTAAATGAAGGAATGTCTTTAGGGAGTTTTCTCAAGTGGTAATCTAGAGAGCTCCTTGCTTTGATTAGGCATGTGCATGGCAATGGGTGGGTGGTGGTTGTGGTGGGAGAGTAAGAGGACAGGGGAGGAAGATGAATAGGGAGGGAGAGGAAGAGAGAGCAGGAGAGGGTGTAGACATACACTTTCATGAAGTGCAGTGTAGTGTAGCACACGGCACGGTGAAAAATTAAGATGCCTGCAGGGCTAAGCAGAACCCACATCTCCCAGAACACGACACATGCAGATACTGAGTAATGGAGGAAGGGCTTCAGCATGCAAATACACACACAGGCAGCTATAAGCACAATCATAGGCACAAACGAACTGTAACTGACGGGGTATCATTTACACACAGTATAATTGTGCTCATATGCATACAAGTCTAAGTTCATGTGCCTACACATGTATGATGCATAAACATGTAAAATTTAGTTCACATACACAGTCACACAGCTACTGGTAGCAGATTAAGGTCAGAAAATGGAGCATGGTCTGGTTCACCAATGCTTGTAAATGCCAATGGTGTCTAGTGTAAATGCCACTAGGTTATCCATATTACACGCAGCCTCCAAAGCCAGAGACCAGGGGCCGCATTACACTAGCAGCAATAAAAGCTGGGCAGGCTACAACACACATAGCTCACATACATCCTTACCAAGCTCACACACATGTGGACATATACAAAGTAAAGTGTCTATTAAGTGTCTATGAAATTGATAGATTTAATAAGTGTGCTTGTGTGACAACCCTGAAGACATGGTCTGAGCCATCACTGGAATAGGTAATATTGTCTAGTAGGATTCTAATAACTCTCTACCAAGCTAACTCTGCATTAGTAGCAGCTTAAGGCTACTGTTAAACCATCTGATGGAGACAGACACATTGGACCTTAAAGGATACTTTCAAAGCCACTGTTGGTGCCATCCATCTTTCCTTTTCTCATTTTACAGCTTTCTTTATATCTTCAAGCCCACCAGTCTTCGATCATTTTTCTGGCCCATCCCTTCACTTTTCATAAGAAACCCTTTATCAAGCAAAGATAAGAGAGATGAGTAAATCAGGAGAGAGGAGAGGAAGAAGAGGAGAAAGGAAGATGGGGGTTAATGCTCCTATCTTATCAGCACCATCTTTGAAGATGTTGCTCTTTACCGCTCCATTATTTTTATGTATGCTATCAGTGACATCAAAGTGGGCCAAGTCTCCTGTGCGTCCATATGTCTGTGTGTGTGCATGTCACTGCCCTCACAGAGAGGTAGCTAATAATAAATAAATAAAAATAAAAACAGGGATTCACTGCCAAAAAAAAAAAAAACAGATTAAGCAACCCCATCCAAACTGCATTATACTTTTGACTTTCTTCTCACTTCATCTCTCTCCCATTTTCTCAGGTTTTCTCATCATATTTAAGGCCTCTGTGTGACTGCCCTTCCTCCACCACCCTACAATGGCAAAATTAAAGTACCTTTACCTTCAAGAACACTTGAAGAAATGCAGGTACACACAGATGTAAGCACACACATTCACACAATCAAAGCATAAGAAAATCAGAGGGGGTGGAAAAAGTATGCTGCTGTGACCAAGACGAGCAAAACAGGAAGGAAGAGTGGGTGGAAGCAGTGTCGGTGTACGTACATGTATTCCTTTATTCCCACATCCTACCTATACTGGGGATATTTAGCATCTTTAACAAGCTTTTGAGCTCAGCCAATCCCTCAATTAAACACACAAAGATTACAAACATACTCACAAGCACACACACACACACACACACACACACACACACACACGTTCTCTCAGCCCCTGCTCAGCTGTCATATCACTGGAAACATTTAAATAGTAAAGGGATGAGAGACTAACGCTGGGTGGCTGTCTGACCGACCAACTGGCTGGCTGGCTGGGACAGGAGCCGAGTGAAGCAAAGAAGTCCTATTCCATTTAAAAACAGGATAATCTCCAGGAAAAAGAAAAGGCAGCAAAGAGATTAGGCACTCACAGTGGTAATTCTCCAGCATGAGTACACTTTGCTCATTTGCATGTAGAACAGAGGAGAGACCTGTGTAACGAGGGAGAAATTAAGGGATGGATGCAATGACGTGTGTGTGAGCACACTTACATGTGCATGAATAAGTGTATGCTTTGGTCTGTGCATGTGAGAGAGCTATTACTGTTGGCAGTGAGAACTAATGTAGGCACACACAGATGTGTTTGAACCTGATAAAGCCTGATGAATGAGCAGCATTTTGCAGCTGTTCCTCTACCATAAAGAGATGGTGAATGAGGGAGTGCTTGTTATTGCAGCAGTGAGAATACACACTGAGGCTTAGAGAGCGACCAGAGCCAGCCTAATGCACTGCTACTGTTGAGGGCTTAAGAGGTATAATTAGGATTTAAACTTAAGCTGTGGTACACATAAACACTTAAATGTACACACAAAAATGCAACACCGAAAACAACCTATAAACATCAGAGAAAAATCTTTCATTTATAGATTATACCTCCATATTGAAGAGAGAATGGATTTATCTCAGCCAAGACCCCACAACAGACAGCACACACAATGAACTCAGTGCAGCTGTTAAAACAGGATGCAGAAAGCAGCTTCAATGCTTGCTTAACAGAAAGCACTATAAATGGACTGAGACACATGCTCAATGGGAAATGTGCTAGATTAACTGCTTCGCCTTTGAAACATGGATGTATTATTAGAGCTGAATAGGATGCTGCTGCTCAGCCATTTCTCTAGTGACCACTCGTGGTACTGCAACACAAAAAATTTTGCTAAACCCCAGAAACCATTTTCTCTACAGACCACAAGGATAAAAGTAATCTAAAAAAAAACTATTGGCAGGAAACCGCAAACTGAAAGCCAGGTCAGTTACCACTTTTTTATAAACCATGTTTAATCAATGGAGGTTTTATATTTATAAAACTTTCCCAGAGTCTTAAAAACAGTTTTATTTTTGTGAGGTCATTTCAATGCAAATCCAAGTAGGAGTGGAGTGGGAAACACTGATGCACATGTGCAGTGGGCCGCACAATGTGGAAACAAATCCGTATGCTCATGCACCAGAGGAGCAGTTTTCATTCAAGTGACTTAGCAGCATCTCTGAGTCTGGGAGCCAGCTCCTACCCATGTTGTTAGACCACTATTCAACTGTCCAGCCTATACATCTTTTGTATATGATTTCCTATTATTCTGCCAGGATCATTATTGCCTGGATTAGTTAAAAATTCTTTGTTAAAAGAGCTCGTATAGCCTATAGTTCATCAACAGGATTTTCTTAAAACTAAAATTGTAATTGAAGTCAAAATTAAAGTGAAGCCAGGAGACTTGCCTGAACTGAATAAGTATTGTGCTTGCCTAAAATGCTGTAATATATTTCATAAAACCAACATTGTACTGCAAAATAAAACGCAGCCAGATATCTTTGTAGTGATTATCATCTGATGCTGCTGAGGTAAGTCAAGTATTTTATTTGGTCCTTGGTGATATCCTTGTCTTCTCTCACTATGCAAAAGTTAAGGTCCAAAGCTGGGATCCTAAGGCTGGTGCAACCTTTGACAGCTGGACATTAGATTTCAGAGTCCTAGCCCTTAATGCATTTCTTCACCCTTAAGGTACTGGCCAGTAACAGACTCCCTCAGTTTAGAAAGGATAAGCTCAAAGGCAGGGAGGTGTAGTGGCTCTGCATAACCATCTAAAGAGCCCACTTCACACCTCAATATCAAAAAGCTAGCCTACATATGGGCTATAGATGCTGTTTAGATTTATGTGTCTTACAGACAGTTATCCGACTGTGTGGCCATTTGTTTGTGACAAAAGGTGGGGAGAGAAAATGGGGATTAGAGATGTAAGTGGAGAAATGACTGCTTTCTGAAATGGAATGAATAAGAGAGAATAGAAGGAAAGAATACTGTGATTTTTTTTCCATCTCTTTCTACAGCATTAGTGACCTTTGCATTAACCTGCTTCTCTTTCTGCAGCCACAGCCTGAACACTCCATGATTTATTAACAAGGCCTGCTACTGTGGGCTACACAAGTAAAAACATACACAAAGAGATATACACACACATTCATGGTAAACCTACAGCACATTATACACAAGCTTTTCAAAGCCTATACTAATTTAGTACAATCGCACGAATGCACACAAAGTCTCTTATGGCTTAATAAAGTGTATCCATTCCTCATTTAGTCATCTAAGTGCTTCATTAGTACATATTTTAAACAGTGTCAGGAGAGCGGAGCTCTGAGTTTACATGTCATCTTAACTAAAAACCGCCCTAACAAAAATAAATTAAATAAAATTAAATAAAATCATGGAAGCAAATGAAAACACACAGAGCAATTACCAAATATCCCTTGTTGGCAACCAACAGCGGAAAAATAAATATCTTTGAGATGTAGGTTGTGAGGAGAATATCAAAACAGGAAGGAGAAAGAGGCAATAGAGGGCGGAAAAAAGGGGATTTGACCACTAAAATGAAAAACATGGTCTTTGCAAGTAATTTACAAGATCTGTCAAATTTGGAGCAGCAACACCCTGGGCAATGGTGCATAATCTGAAGAGACACCTACAGTACATTGTTTTTGCACAAACTGTGAACTGTACCTAGTTACTGAATAAACAGTAAATCTACGGTGACAATATTTCAAACAATCACATAGCTGACCATTTGTACCAGTTCAATCAGACTGTTGCAAACAACCATGGACTGTGCTTAAGTTATTTCATTAGCATGCTAAGCAAGTCTAATAATATGACCTTAACTCAATGCACCGTAACAAAAACAAGTCACCAAATGTTGTGATATCTGTTTAGCCGAAGATGTAACGACCTAATCAGCAACACTGCGCCATAATTCTCAATGCCTCTTTTATCCTTCTTTTATTGCTAGTACATCTCTCATCCTTTAAGTGATTGGTCAACAACCCAAAAAAGGCCTCAGGCAAGCATGCACACATACACAGGCACACACACACAAACACTTTCC
>NW_018127882.1:8593566-8620774 GCF_001952655.1 Monopterus albus | reverse complement strand
CCTAAAAGAAAACTCAGCAGCACAAGCACACACATTTACCTACAGAGAAGGAAACTAATTTCTACAGAACACAGGGAGATCAAAAGGTTTATTATAATTGCTTTGTAAATGTGGCAGAGCTCACCCACCCACTCTCGAGCACATACACCAGGATGCAGACACCTGCATAGACAAACAAGGATTTGTCTGCCACAAACTTCTCTGTATTTTGTAGGAAGTGATTGCATTACAGGACGGTGTTGTTGCACCTGTAGGTGCGTTACACCACCTTCACACCAAGACTGGCAAAATGCAACTCCCTACTGTGTTTTTACGCAGGGGGCTGCGTTGGTTGAGGGGTGAGGGGTTGCGGGATGACTGCTGTAGGTGTATACGATACGGCCACGTTGTGACGAGTCCATAGTGGACTTATTCGTGTTTCCAGCCCATGAATTTAACACCATTTAACATCCAGTACCCAAATGAAAATGCATGGCATTCCGTTATGGTGTGTTAATTGGCCCAAATTCGAGACTGAATAGCAGTGTGGCCCAAATTTGAGAGCAAATAGTGAATGCTCATGCTAACAAGGTAAACTAAAGTTTTCTTCCCGTGGTGTCCACCCTTCAAATGTCACCCGTACATGATTGGTCACTGCAGCACTTTTGGATAAGGATAATCACCTTTATTGGCCAATGTTACACAAAAGGAATTTGTTTCCGGTACAGAACCAAGGCAGCCATCTGCGGCTCCAACCATCGGGGTCAATGGGAGGATTCAATGTCTTGCCCAAGGACACTTCAACATGTGGACTGCAGGCACCGAGATTTAAACCTTCAACCTTCCGGTTGGGAGACAGCTGCTCTACCCACTGCACCGCTGTTGCCCTGTTGTTGGATGATGTCACTGTCCAGTGCAGCAAAAGCTGAACAAAATCCAACTTTTTCGACACACGGGGCTACAATGTTTTGCCAGAGTCCCCCTGTGGTACTGGTGCTGGCTGCAGTGAAGGCAATCCCCCATAGGAATGAATGGAGAGAGATGCATTTTTTTCACTCCACACTCTTGAAACTCAGTCTGAACGCGGCTTTAAGCAGCAATACACAGTTGATGGCATCACAAAGTGCCTCCTGGGGGTGGAGGGGGATCTCTACCAAAAAAGAGAAATGAGGTCGCCTAATAACAACAGAGCACAGAAGCACAGCAACAGTGACAGACACATAAGAGAGAAAGGTGTAAAGGCTGGAGAACTATGATATGAAAATGATCTTACTATTATGAGGATTAATAATCATATATGCTCCTGGCCCTTTTCTCTACCGAATCAAATTAATCACCATTGCTCCCCCTAGCCCCGTCTTTCCCTTTTCTCACTCCTCATTTTTTCACCCTCCACCTCTTTTCTCCATCACTTGCTCTCTCTCTCTCTCTGATTCTTTTGCTAATTGGGCTATCTGAGGTGCAGGCTTCAAAAGGCATTTACAATCAAACAGTCAGAAGAAAAGTGAGAAAAGGCCAGTTCAGGATATATATACACACTCATATTAGAACAGTGTATGAATTTTATCATTGTCACTATCTTTCTGCACTTTCCCAAAAATTGGAAAATTTTACATACAAATGACCTGTTTGGATTCTGTTGATCTATCACTACTAATAGTATTAAAAGAAAGAAAGAAGAAAGCAATACTAAAAACTAGAAAACAGAGACATTAACTTTAAAGTGAGGAATTAAAAGTCAGTAATTTAAGGGTGAATGTGGAGATAAGCTTGCTGCCTGCAACTGTGTATATGATAGCAACTGCTTTACAGCCACACATAATTGATCATCTAAACAACTAAAATGTTTACAACTGCAAACAGGTCCAGAGACCTAGCCGGTCTCTGAATTTTAAACTGTGAGAATTGGTGCTATACAAATAAAATTGAATTGAGTTACATTTCCAAAGTGCAACAGTGGGGAAAAAATAATAGTCTTCTCATCAGAAGATGGCAATATGATAGCATGGTTTCTCCAGTACAAACACTGCAGTGGACTTTGGCTAGTTACACACTGTACCAATACAAGCTTGTGAGTACTCTGGATGGAGCTTAAAATAGAATTTTACATTACATCAGGCTATACAGATGTGCAATGCAATGGTTTTCTCAGACTGGGTTCAACCACACTCATCTACACAATAAGACCACATGCTGAGTTTTGTTAAGAATATATCAACACATTTCATTTTCAAAAGTTGGTGCTTGGGTAAAGGAAAGACACCTTCAACCTCACTATGGTTTATCAACATCAAACAAATGGATACACTGGACCACAAAGAGAAAGGCAACGGGTAGCCTGCAAACAAGTCTGAAAGAATACGCCCAGCCAACTGCCAGAGGTGATGCACCTTCTGAAAACCCTGACAGTGAAAACCCAACTCAATTTACTGACTGACAATAAAAATGCAAATTTCTCATTTCCCATGTTGACAGCTTAGTTTTATATTTACATTCTGGTGAATAGGTTGCTCTGCAGCACAGGACTCCTAACAGTGGCCTTTGCTGCAATGACTGTCTGCAAGGCACGATAAGTAGGTTGAGAGGAGAAAGGTGAATAGTTTTGAGGTAAAGAATGCTCCAAGGGAATAAGTCAAGTAAGGTGGCCCTTCCCTCCAGTAGGAGTTTGGACATGGAGTTCTTGGCTGAACTCAGAACTGCTGTAGAACATGTAGCCAAGATGGCTCAATATGAAACACAATTTTAATCAGGCAGAAGGTGTGTTTGTTAAGACAAAACCTGCTTTAACAACCAGCATTATTACATTTTAAACATAAAACCAAACTAACACCACACAATTGATACACAATTTACATAGTGAACATGGAAAATAACTACAGGTACAGAGCAAAAGTTCAAATATATGTACACAATCTGGGTGTGTGTATGTCTAAGTGTGGAACTGTGTCCACGAAAGCCACCATCAGCGCTCTGCTCTTCCAACAAGCCTCAGAAATCAATAACCCTGACGCTGGCCTGAGCACACAAACCCCTGGACATCTGTTTTCTATGCGGGTGCACATGTGTGCAACCCCAGCTAAGCTGTACACGGGTCAGTGGTGCCTCAGTGTGGTTTCAGTCTGCTTTTGCTAGGTAATGAGGAATAGGAGGCACAAACAGAGGAGGAGCAGGAACAGTTGGGGGCCCAGAGGTCAGGGATAAGGAAAAGGATATGGAGGACAGGAAAAATGTATTAGACTTTAAGTAGTGTGTTTAAGCAGGAGAAAGAAGGACAAGGGGTGAAGAATCAATCTACACAAGCTGGTTGCTCAAGGAATAAAGCAGGCCATATACTAACCGGGGGGGTGGCTGTTTGATTCCCAGCTTCTCTAGTCTATATGGCAAAGAGTCCTTAGGCAAGACACTGAACCCCTTGTTGCCACCGGGGGCTCTTTCATCAGTGCGCAAGTGTGTGAATGCTTGTGTGCACGAATGGATGAATGGGAAATATTATGAAGTGTGCATCATTTTGTAGAAAAGCACTATTTAAGTACAAGACCATTTGAGAAAATATACACCAGTGTGGATCAAAGCACATATGGGCACTCACAGGCTCACAGACAAAACAGTTACTCAACAGCTCCCTGAAACACCTGTTGCCAAAGACTATTTGCAAAAGCTCACAAATACAGTACAGAGTAATAAACACCTGGTATGTCTCTCTCTAGGCGAGTTCCAGAAATTCTTTAAAAAGAAATTTCTGAACTATTGCAAAAAGGTTTCTACTCTTGGCTCAGGTAGAAAAAATGGTGTTTAACTCAAAGTAAAATGCAACACAGTCCAATGCAAGCGAATGTAGCTAATTAATCAAAGAGTAGAAAACTATTAGACACAAAAAGGTCTTTATGGAGTAATGAAAATTCTAATATTTCTCAAATTAACACATAAATCAAACCAATGCCATATTTTCATCATTTTTCCTACATTTATCTTTTTCGTCGTTCGAGGTCTGATTGGCACGTCACTTACATCAGTTTGTTGCGCCCTCTTCTCCTGCCATTGTTTAATTTTACCCAGCTGAAAAATTAGTGCACCAGTTGTTTATCCCGGCAAACTAAATACAACTATTCACATTTTTCTCAAAATTTTGTTAAAATGTGCACTACATTTTGATGAACACCCTCTCTCTCTTTCCACACACACGCACACACACACACACACACACACATACACTACATCGACACAAGCAGACATACAAACAGGTGTGAGGCTATGAAAAGGCCACGATGTCTTACACTCAGCTCTCAGAAAAGGTTATTAGAACATCAACTGGAACAGGGGCAGCTGTCTTAACCAATAAAAAAGAGAGGCATGGGTGCAAGGGCCAAGTGGGAAGGGGGGCTCCAAATAATGACTTCTCAGATGGGACAGCTACCTATATCGACATTTAACTGACATCAGCAGCTAGCAACAACCATGTGTGCATGCCCACTTTCATGTGCATGACATGAGCAAGAGTCTGTATTTGTATGTGTACCCAGACTGAATCTGAAGGTCAGATGGAATTATATACACACCCGCACGGTGCCTGTCTGTGACTTTCTGGTGTCCTAGTTATAATATAAATATGGAAGAGTTAGAGCAGAAGGCCCAGTGACACTGGGACAAGGTGATATGAGTCGACAGGTGTGTATATGAGAGTGTACGCTCGTGTCAGCGCTTTGTGCCAGGACAGCAGGTGGCCAGTCAAAGGACATCAGTGACCTTCTCCCAAATCATCTCACCCGGTAGGTAGTGAATGCTCTGTCTCTGGTTCTGCACAACAAGTCATGGGCACATTGAGAAGATGAACAGCTACTCAAAAACAGGTGTGAGTGGTTTATTCATGAACCTGAGTGAGATGCTGTTTTGACACAACTTTGCTGAATAATGTAAGTGTGCAGTGTGTCCTCTAAGCAGAGGAAGAGGAAGAGTGAGAAAGGCTGGAAAAGATGTGTGAAAAAAATAACTAAAATGGAAGGGAGTGCATAATATTCTTACCTTTAGTGGCTGATGGAAGCAGAGCAGGAGGATTGAAATAGACATGAAGCCAGAGGGGATGGGGGGGGAGCAGAGAAAGACATGGTTTGTTACTGTGAGAAACAACATGATAACAGCAGCAGTAAAAACACACAAGCCACACACTCACTCTTTGTCTGTGAGGAGAAGGCCAAGGTAAGTTTGGCAAATAGCTCCTTGTTTTCAAATTGCTCCTCGTTTGCTTGTGTCCAGAAACTGCTCTCAGACAGGTCCTCGGGTCCGATCTAAGAGAGAAAAATGCCAGCATGTATAGGAAGAGAGAGGGGGGACATAAAATGAAGAAGTGAGAAATGTAATTCTAACTGTATCATCAAACTGACTCAATTTACCAAAAGCGATCATCTGCGCATCTGGCAAACAATGAGGTGAACAGATAAAGAGGTTGACAGAACAAAAGAAACAGCAGGGTTATAAAAGACAGTATGGTAGTAGAGGGTGTGGAAGAGGATGGAGGAAAGAAGAAAAGCGCCAAGAGGGGAGGGAGAGGAGAAAACAAGCAGTAATTTTCTCTAATCTTTGCACAGTCTCTACTACAAAGCATCTTGCACTTCAGAGTTTCATACACAGAAATGCAAAGAAATACAAGGAGGGCTCCACTTTTACTCCTTTTCTTTTATCACCCTTTCTGTATCCTATTTTGGTCTCTCTATTTTGGTCACAAGTCACAATTAATTTGCATGCTTTTCTGCCACTTAGTATTCTCATTAAGGGAAACAGAAAAAAAGAGAAAGCAAAATAGAAAGAGCAATTGAGAAAGCAGTGTTACTATATTTACAGATATCAGGCCGTTCATTGAGGAACAAAACCTCAGGGATGGCACGAGTAGGACAGAAAAGACATAGGGTAGAGAAAGGAAATGTGATATGCTGAAGGAACAGGCCACAAAGCAAGAGAACACACAAAAAAGGAGGATGAGGCGAGGCCAAGCCAGAAAAAGTTAATTTAAATTACAAAAGAATACTGTCCTTTCTAGCAGCAATTTAATTATCTTTCAGTGGCACAGTTAAAAGAAGAAGGCTTATTAAAAAGCAATTTCTGTGACATCCTCGTCAAACACTCTTGCCAGAGAGAGAGAGACATAAGAGAGAGAGAGAGACAGGCAGAGAGGAAGAGACAGACAGCGAGAGAGACAAAGACAGAGAGAAAGTGTGCAAGAGAATGCATCAGCTAAATGCTGATGAAGTCTGCTGCAGCCATTAAACAGTGGCTTTAGGCTAAAGAGAGACCGAGGGCTGTTGCGATGTTTTAACTATCACAGATGAGAAGGAGGAGAACATGAAGCACAAGATACATGTATACATGCAAGTCACTTTTAGTCAGAATCGCCTTCTCATGTTTGTCCCACACTGCTACACTGACACAAAAGCACACCGAGTTATCTCAAATTATATTGGAAAATAGCACAATTAAATGTGTCTTTAAATATTATTAATATTTTCAGTCATCTATCTCAGGGCTGACCTTGCTCCAATTGGCTCTCTTTAGTTGGATCTCAGGCTTGTACTCCTTCTTAGGCTGGAGCCCAAAAGGCAGTGGAGGTGGTGCGGGGGCACCCCAGGCGCCCATACCAAATGGTGGCGGTGGAGGCATGCCTGGGCCTGGTGGTGGAGGAGGGATACCAGGACCCCCAGGCAGTGGTGGCGGCGGCGGTGGAAGTCCCATTCCAGGTAGGGGTGGAGGGGGTGGAGGTACTGGCATGCCAGGTAGGGGTGGAGGGGGTGGAGGTACTGGCATGCCAGGAAGGGGCGGGGCTGGTGGAGGTACTGGCATGCCTGGTAAAGGAGGTGGGGGAGGAGGAATACAAGCACTGCCTGGCATAGGAGGAGGGGGAGGGGGAACAGGTACTCCTGGTAGGGGTGGTGGCGGAGGTGGAGGGGGCAGACCTGTATTCTGGCCAGGCGGAGGTGGAGGGGGTGTTGGTACAGGAACCCTAACTGTGACAACGTTATTCTTGGCCTCTTCCAGATCCTTAGACAGCTTTTCATTCTGTGTGAAGTAAAGACAGTGTATTATCAAGTGCTAATATCTAATACTTTACATATTCAAACCATACACAGCGATATCATATTAGCAAGTCTTGACTGCACATTGGTTGCTGTTTATTCTCTGAATTGATCATTCTGTCAAGATTTAGCCATTTCTGCTGTTTCTATTGAATAGTAGAAGTGAGATTAGATTTTGAGAAAAAAAAAAGAACAAACAAGGCAGAAAGAGTGACACAGAAACAGACTGAAGCCTGGGCAGGATTGAGTTTGGGAAGAGATGATGAGAGAATGGAGGATGAGGCACAGAGAGAAAAATACAGCAGGGGGAATTAAATCCAAAAAGGCATTGCAAAAATAAAAGTTTTTAAGCGAGGACAAACTTTTACATTAGAAGTGATGTGGACATTTTTTTTTTATTTCTGCACTGAAATTCTGATTACATCATTTACGTCATTAAGGTGACAATTCTTGAAAAGACCGTCTAAGCCTTTAAAGTTAGACAGCTAATACTGGGCTATGAGAAGACCAGGGTTTGGAAGGGGATACACTATGTTTTTTTAAAGTGTATAGATGTTGAGAGGCTATTTGCTACATGTCGTGTGTGCATGTGTGTGAAAGAGCGTCTATAAGCAGCTTAACAAATTGCTTGTGTAGTCATCTGACTTTGAAAAGAAAAGAAAAACTGAAATTAACAGCCTCTGAGGCAGGCTTTCTTAGTAGGGCAGCAGATGAAGAACTGGGCACTACATTACACAAAAGGACAGTGAGAGAACTCAACATGCAAAGAAATTTTCGATGGGCATTGTCACAAACACAGAGAAAGTGAGCCATCTTAGTATGAGAAGATTGTTTAATGCCTGACTTGTGATACTGTTGATGTTTTGGACGACTGTGCATATGCATGTGTGCAGTGAGAAAATGACTGCTGGCATCAAGCTGTATAGTTCCTTAACTGGCAATGCACACACAAACACAGAGAGACACACAAGAGCATCTTCATGTGGTTATGAGAACACATGCAGAGAGGCAGACGGTCCTGGGTCACTTGGTGTGCTTGTGAGTTTGGGTGTCACTATGAGTCCAGGTGGTGTGGCAGCAGGACACTGACAGCTAAACAATCCCCATCACTTTGCCTCCCTGTTGTAAGGGTTTACACACACAGTCATGTCTTTTTACAACTGTGAGGACATGCACTGACATAGTGCATACCCTGTCCCCTTACCCTAACCCTAATAACTAACCCCAGCTCTTCCCCTTAACCTAACCTAACCTGACATAAACCTTACTCTAACCTGAAACCAAGTCTTAACCATCAAACAGCACTTTGAAGTTGTGAAGGAGGCTAACAACAATGGCATCAAACAAAAATGTGTCCACACAATGTAATAAATACATGTATACACAAACACCCACCAATTTCATGTGTCTCTTGGCCAAAAGAAAAAAAAAAAAAAAGAACCAAAAACCTTTGTCTGTCCCATCTCGATCCTCTGCCTTTTTTCTTCCTTTAGTCACTCTTTAGACTCGCATTTGCCCACTTTAAATGTTTTTATTGAGTTTCTTAATCTCTAAAGGATTTGGCCTGTTCTCAATCTTTTTAGTGGCATCTTTTCTTCTTTTCATGGCATGCAAGCATTAGGCTAAACCATTTAAGGCCGAGAAGCTTCTTTATTCGTGTGGGTGTGCATAGATGTTGGACAACTTTTTGCTTCTTTGACTTCTGCCATATTGTATTTATCTCAGCCTCAAAATATTTAATTTCTTGCAGCTTTAGCAGAAGTTTGTTTTGTGTGTTAGTCTTTCCAAGACATTAAACAAGACTGATTCAATTATATGACTCAACTTGTGCTGATTCTGTCTAATTGTTTATTCATATTAACAATGTGGCATGATGCGGTGATGGAAATACTGTATTAATGCCACAGAGGCTGTGGAAGGTGGAAGTGCAGCATGGTGTTTAACTCGCTATCAATTCACTCTGGGCAATCACTTTAAGATTCATTCACATAAACACATTAAGCTGACTGACTTGATACTTCACAGTTAAAAAAACAAAAAAACAAAATACACACAGCTTCTATTTAGATTTGGGGTTATTTGAATTTAAATGGCATAGATCCCTACATAGACAGGTGATTATGTATATGTGTTTGTGTGTACCTGCTGTTTCACAGTGCTTAGCTGTTTTTGGAGTTCCTGGTTCTCCTTTTCTCGCTCCTGCTTAGAAGAGGCCAGCTGTTCCTTTTCTTGGCTCAAGTCCTGCAGCTTGTGTTCATAGTCTCCCTCCAGTTTCTTCAGTTCCACCTGCAACTCCTGGCGCGCCATCAACTCTGCATTCAGCTAATACAGACAGAGAATAAGCTTTACTATCCTAAAAAGTGTTGGGCTGACTTTTGTAGGAATTCACAATTCTTGTGTAGGGGTCAATTTCAAGAGAATGCCCCTTGAAAGCAGTAAACAGTGCTTTCCCAGGCTTCACGTAGGTGCTAACAAAAGGTCCTATTAATTCTAGGAATGCACAGATCCTGTGCTGTGAAAGTTGGGTTCCGTATATGGATACCATTATCTCTCAAAATTCTGGGAGACATGTGTGCTTCCCTTTACCTTAATTGGAGCATAACCTTCACCTTAACCTAAACCAGTAATGTCTTGTGATGCTTAATCTTACTACGGTCTACTCTGAAGTTCTGAGATCTAAAATTTACCCTAATTATATATTTCTGTAATGAACAGTGAGCTAAATATGTGTAGCTTTAACTTATGGAATACTGCCAGCCATGTCCACATGGCAAAGAAATCTCTTACCCTGAATGGGAGACAGAGGATGGCTTAAAAAGATCACATTCATGAAGTACTGTCATACTGAAACCATATAAGGAAAAAACTGTCATTATTTTTGAGTAAATTAAACATAAAAGTCAAAAATATAAAGTCAATACTCTAATATAATGAATTACGAAATATTTAAGAAATTAAAAAATATTTTAAAACATTGTATTCTGTGCCATAATCTAAAACTACAAAGCAGGTTTCAAAGCCTGGGCAAAAGAAACATTCTTATTATAAAATAAAAGTTGTCTAAATTGAATCAAGAATGGGTACGGTGCTGCTGCAGTTCAGAAGGGGCACTAACATAGGAATAAGGCTGAATGAGACCGTTCTCTGTTACTATACAGGAGAAAGTGTTTTTGCACGCACAAGCTTGACGTATCCCTCTTGAAGCTGCAATAGTTTCCATATCACAAAATCCTGTAGAAGCCATTTTCAGCTGTGTGGTGCTTTCAGTTTCACTGTATAATTTACACTGCAAATTAGTATCAAATATTGAGTTAGTTCAGTGCACTTGTATGAGCTCACTTTTCACTTTCATAAAAATTAGTAATAGAGAAACATTTTACCCGCAATGTTAATTTTCCAACTTACATACATTTTCAAGGACTTCTCTTCTGGGACACTTGACAAGCAGGATAAGAGTATTTCAACAGATAACTACATGAACACAGACACACACAGCTACTTAATTTGCAGACAGCAGATCTGTTACCCTCGCTGTCAGCGTCCTGACAGTCTCATCCCTAATTCCTGCCAAAGAGAATGCCTGCAATTACCCCATCATGCACAACTAGCACTACGGTGTGTGTGGTCAATGAAAATGAGTCCAACTGTGTTCATGGAATGTGGGCTCGCACATGTGTGTGTTCAGTGGATATGATCCCATGTGTGCCTGAATGGAGGATAGTTTCAGCCCCCTCTTTTCAATTATCCTGTCACTTGGACAGAAACATCAGGGTAGAAGCACACCATATAAAAGCATTTACCTCCTTTTGTGAATGTGTGTGCAGTGTGCTTTTTGCTAGCCTGTGAACAAATTTGTGTGTCTGGCAGCAGTCGGACGTGTGTACATTCATTCTGTTAATCACCCTCTGTTCCTCTCATTTGGTCATTTGTCATTCCATGCCAGCTATTCACTGGTTGCATAAAAATTCATTACCATCCCAGTGTGTTTGTAGGTATCAGGGGGAAATGCTGGCTTTTACAAGGTATCATTTTCTTTTGTGTCATATTATAGTAGTCTATATGAAGTTTCTGGTTTGACAAGCAAATGTGTCTGTATGTACTGCAAGTCACTGTTGTGCGTGTGTGTCTGTGCATTTTGAATGTGAATAATATACAGGTAGTTCACCTTCTTATCCAGCTCAGTGGCCTTAGCCTCACTGGTTTCCACCTTGGTCTGGTCCACCATGTTGTCTGCAGACAAAAATAGGACAGAAGAAAGGAAGGAGGAGGGATGAGGGAAAAGTGGTGGATAAGATGAGGGTGTCAAACAACACACCTGTATACATCCAGCCATGAAGACATCACATTGTTCAGTTTGGCACATGCTGTGTTAAACTCAAACACACAGATCAACTTTCTTGTCTCCTTATTTCTCCCTTATCATACAGTATATTATATTGTACAGGTACCTCATTACAATAGGATGCTGTGGTTGCATGCTGCTTACCTTTAAAACTTCCAATGCATATGCTTGCATGCTGCTTTTACAAATAATTACCTTTAAAACTTCCAATGCATATGCCATTGTCTGAATGCAAGTGTATCTGACAGGTGAGAACTAATTTACTTGATTGCTAAATATATCACACCGCTTTTGCAAATTTTTATATTCACCCCTTCTTTTTACAAAAGACTGAACAAATAAAAGAAAGACTCTATAACAGTATGGGAGTAATCCAGATTCTGTTTGGCAGAGGACACAGACTGACCAACAGGGTACTTTTACAGAATAATTGCAGTGTCTACAAGTGGTTCAGTGCCAAAGGGCTTAGCAAGCACATGCAGTAAAGAAGCTAATTAACAGGAAGATGAATGCCATAAAGTCACCGGATCAAAGACAGCTAATCATGGTGTCCAAGAGGGGGATCAAACGGATAGACAGCCAAGATGGAAGAGATGTGAAAAAGCTGAAAAGGAAAATGAGGAATTTACCTAAACTTGAAGAAAAGTGAATCGTAAAGATTGTAAAGAGAAGTGTGAGCCTTCAAGTGCTGTGAAAATACAGATAGAGGAAAAAGCTGTACATCTACATAAGGTAGTAAAAAAAGGAAGATCAAAATGGAAAATCTGTGTTGTGAAAGGGAAGGTTCTGCCAGATGAAAGGCAACCCACATGCAATCTCAGAGTCTGCATTTGTGTATGAGTTTACATGGTTATTGGTCATTAGTTATATTAATGGGGGGTTACTTCTGTCATGGCGACTATGCTAAATGGGACAACCTTCAAATAGAGGGCACTAAGGGAGATAGAATATAGGGGGAAAACTGTGCTGAATTTCTGAGTTCAAAGAAAAACACTAAATAATGCAGTCAGGGCAGAATTGGGCTGCTTTCCACTGATAATAACTCTGGCAGCCCTAAAGGAGGCCAGCCAGCTTCTGTGTGTGTTTCAGTACACATTTAGAAGCAGTGCAATTAAAGCCTCATGCAATGAGCAACAGAGACCTGCCATAAAGAAGCACTGAACTCTTGAGACATGGCCTGCACCTCCACTCTGTTCTGGTTAACTATAGTCAGAAGGTGTATACTAGTCAACACTTAGAGCTGTCACTTAAGCCCTGAAGTCCACATAAACACCATTCCAAAAAAAAAAAAAACTGCTTACATTTGTGGTTGAAGTTCAAGGTATATTCAGCAAAGTGACAGAAAATGACCTAGTGCCTAAAGGTTACCATCAAACCATTCTAGTACTGCGTGTCATGGATCAAGCACTGAAAATATGACTGTATAACCTGTAGCACAGTTCAGCTCACACTAATGAACACTCACTCTCTGGCTCCACTCTGTGGTCTTTCTGGGCCACTGCACATTTGAGAACCATGTAGATGGGCAATTTAACATGGCTGAATGAAACTGAATTTAATCACATAGAGCAGGTACATTGTCAAAAACATCAACACAGCAAATGTGTGGGCGACTGGAGTAAGGCAGTGGCGTTTTGTTGAAACGGTACTGCATAGCAACATTAAATTTTTCTGCTCTGTGAGCATTTTGGGCTGATTTGGTCTATACAACTAAATGTTACGGGTGTTGAGTGATGGGTAAGAAGGCAGCATGTACACTTAGAGGGAAAGACTTGGAAATTAAGAAATGACTTGATCATGTGTGTTCTAGTTTAACAACTCACCTATCAAGCCTTCAACATTGAGGCTAAGGTTACGGCACTTGAAGTCAGGGTCTGCGCCATTCCTGTGAAGCACAATCTGAGCGACGCACTCATCTATTAACTTGTAGTACTGCGGCCTGTGGGAAGGAAGGAGTGACGATTTACAGAGTTGAATTAGAAGACAAGGAAAAAGAAGACAGGGCAAGAAGAACAAAAAAAGGGTAACAGGAGAACAACAAAAAAGGAGGTGTCACTCTACAACACACTTTGCATGCTTTGTCCACAGTGACAATTACAGCAAATGTATGTGGTTTACAACACCAGTGTAGTCTTCATAAACAAGAAACCTGGCAGTGGGACTGACAAATCACAAAGGGGTTTTTGTGTTCAGACATGTGACTACACGTTTTGTCGCTTTGCCTTGGTCTGCAACTGAGATCCACTGTCTGTGTGAGCATGACAGTTTGAGTTTGTTGTCACAAAGATTGATCGTGTTCAAGAGTTTGTATTAGTGTATGCCTAGAACCCCATTTGATCAAGTCAGCTTCACACAGACACTCAATTTTGGAGGTGTCTTATTCTCTGACCCCATTATATGCTGCCAGAGTCACAAACCCAATGCTTTATTTATTCTGTCTCCCTCACTGCCTTGTCTCTCTTAGTCACTCTGCCTTTGTCTAACACATATTCCAATCTTTCACTTATACTTCAAGGGATTTTTTTTCTAAAGTGTAGTTTTATCCGTGGAGCGAGAGAGACATCTAGTGTCATTCTTGAAAATAGAGTCAAAGCGAAAAAAGATCTGTATTTGATTACACTAAATCTGAAATCAGTCATCCTTCACGAGCCTGAACACAATAAATCTAGATATTAGGTACTGTATATTACAGAAATGGTGATTGGTAGGACTAAGGCAATACACATTGTGATAAAAGCTAAAATAAATACACAGATGACATTGCATTTTTAAGCACATTATCCCCTGTAGTTTGTGCACGAGCGCATTTATGTATATCCCTAAGCCATCATCTTAAATTGAGATTGAAACACAGCAAGAACAAAACTGAAAAGAGCAGAACAGCAGGTACCTCCTTTGTTCATTTCTACACAAATACTAACCCTTCCTTTCTATGTATGTGCCCCCCTAGTTTTCCCAACATGTACCTAGCAATTTAATTCAACTCTCAATTTCTTATTCATTATTCTCGTCCTCTACCTCCCATCTCTTTTCATCTCTGTAATTACCAAGCTGTATTTTCTGACACTCTACAGCTCTTCCTCCCACCCTCACTACCTGTCTCTCTGTGGAGTCCATTACAGACCACCTCTATTGTATTCCACTGGATCACCTGGATGGAGAAAGTGCCATAGAAGACAAGTTACCATGTTCAAGATTGAGGGGAAGGTAAAGAGACTTCAGCTGGGGCCAATTATGTGGCCCGGCCCATCAATTACATCCTCACAATTTATTTCCCAATCTGTGTTAAAAGTAAACCACAATTAACTAACTTCAAATGTGCATGCATGCACGTTTGTGTGTTTTGCCTAGTGTCTGGGATAGAAATCAAGTATAAATAGTGAAGTATATATAATGGATGTTCATACATTATGCCATGCAACTCTTGACTTGTCCTTATTATTCTACACCTATCTTGTTATTCAATCATTCACTCTTCATTTTCCTAACGAAAAAACTCCCAAAGCTTTGGAGGGCACAGTGAGAGACATTAGCATATTTCTGGAGATAAGAGGTGATGGTGCTCATTTCTATTAAAATGGAATTGGATTTCTTTGGACGGTGCTATAGATAATAAACAGCAACTGAAGAGAAGGGCTATCAGGAGTGAAAGAGAACTGAAGGAAACGGAACAAACTTCTACTTCCCCCGGTCCTTCTTATTACTCATAAAGACAACACAATAACAAAATAGTAGTGATCCCATATGATACAGTATCTATGCTCTTATCACAAAACAGCTCTAATATGTGAATGTGAGAGTAGGAGCGTGTGTGAGAGACATGTGTTACCTGGCCAAATAATCATTACGGATCAGCAGTAGGTGCTGCATCAGGGACAGGAAGTGGCTTTCGGCCTTTGAGTCCTTCACCGTGTTCACCAAGATTTCAAACACTTCCCTCACATCATTGAAGCTAAATCAGTTAAGGCTCAATCAGAACAATGAAGAGGTTAATACAAATATTAACAGTCACTACAGCATGATCAGTGGCAACTCTGAATAGTCTTGCATGAGTATTAGCTGCATACTGTATATTACTTACATAAAGCTTGGAACAACTCCAGAATTTCAGTGCAATACAAGTCAGACAGATGATAGACTTGACACCAATCTGATAGTCTTTGTTCAATGCAGTGCTATAGAAACGTATTAAGGTGGTTGTCAAACCTGTGCTAAGTTCTGACAGGTATGTTTACAAAATTCTGTTACATTATCTCTGTGTTTATCGCACTGCAGTGAGACAGGCACACTATAGTATATTGCACTGGGTATTCCTGGGAGACACCTGGTGTTGAACACTATAACTACATGTCAAAAGCAGCAGAAACCATTACAGCATTGGCTGAATTTCCTTTTGAAGCCATTTATAAAATGTACACTGCCACATTACGATTGCCTTATTTTTAATAAAAACTAGAGGTTATATAGAGTCAAAAAGAGTATGTATTATCTGGTAAATATGAAACAGACAAACATTAAGGTTCTATCTGGGTAGCCCATAGCCACATAGCATGAAGCTATTAAAGTACTAATTTCATTTCCATTTTCACAAAGTGGTCATATATGCATGTGTTGACAATATCAAAGTGTAATAGCTTCCATCAAGACAATAAACAAACAAACAAACAAACAAACCATACAAGTGGTGTTACCCAAGTAAGTATTTAAAGCACTGGCCTGCATAAAGTAGCTTTTACCTGTTGCTGTTCATGTAATTGGACCAACCCGTCAGTGTTTTTATAATGAAAACTGATCAGTCAGCATTGCTATAGAGCAATGAGGACCCACTGGTAGTTGGATGTTTTGCTGTTCTATACAGCACCACAACAACTAATGTCTGTAAGATGCTGATTGGCATTGGAGATGGATTTTCAATGTAAAAAAAAAAAGTCTACAGTGGGTTACTAGAGCCTGTAAAATTATGTTAGTGAAGTATAAAAATATTAAGTTTGCCTCTGTCTCATAAGACAATGGTCAGGGTGATTACAGAGGAAGAAAGGAGCTAACTAAGTCGATAGTTGATTCAGTCAATATATGCATCAATCATACATATTCATTCATTACAAAAAAAAAGCAAAAGGTTATTCCTCTCACTTATACAACTAGCCAAGTAATGCAAACAAAACGCTATGAACATGTAAAGTTATGTCACACAGGCATAAAAATTCTTTTCCTGGTGATACACTTTATATTCAAAGTTAAAAGCAGACCTTCAGTTTCCACAAAGGGACATTTTTTCATAGTGGAAGGATATTCCATCTCAATGCGTACATCATCAAGACGTGCTTTTAGGTCCTCAGAGTCATCTTCAGCCTGCTCATCAAACACTGTAACTTGCACCTTCAACTCTTCACTTTCTATCGTCCGCACCTCCTGCAGAGGGAGAGATGGGATGCAGGCAGAGGGATAACAAGGCAAGGGGGAGAATGGCAGCACCAGTGTGAGTTTGCAGAGTTAAGAAAAAGTCTATGAGCCTGTCAGCAAGACAGACACATAAATAATGATAGATGTGAAGAGGAAGGCAATGCAAATGTGTATTGCTGGAGAGCCACTTTGAGAGAAAAATCAAAAGAGGGTATTTTCTGTACCCTCAGCAGGTCTCTGAGTCCCACTCTGAGCAGTTCAGAGCGAATGTGGATCCTGAAGTCTAACTCTTCTCCTCGGCTGATCAAGGCGTTGATTAGCTGCATGCAGCCAGCCTGTCAAAAGCACATCATCAAGTCATTCTCAGTTGAAAATACACAATTACATGTGCTGCTTCACTCACAATTCAGTCTAACTGGGGAGGTGATAACATATTCATTCAGTGACTAACAGGGCTGGAAATCACCACTGATTTCCTGAATCGATTCAATTCCAATTCACAACGTCCCAATTCGATTCAACTCCCGATTGAATTCTGTTCTGTTAGGGGTGTAGTCCAATATTTCAGGGCAGTTACTTTTTTAAAGAAATAACATTAATGCATCTTTTTTTACATTTAACATTAAAAACATTGTTTGCATAATGCACAGGGGCAAACTGATGTAAAAAAAATTTGATTATCAAAGAATTTTGAAAGGTAAGGCAGCCTACAGCACTTGGGACCTTATGCTGCATGAATGCATCTTTTTCGAACTACACAGTTTACTAATTAATTTTACAATTTGAAAACAGAGTTGGAGTATGATAACATCTTATTCAATTTGAATCCAGAATCAAATTAAATAATCAAATAGAGAGAGCCTCTGTACCAGAGACAAATTCTTTGTGTGTTTAAACATAATGGGCCAAATAAACATCCTGAATCAGAAAATCTTTTTTTTTTTTTTTTTTTTTTTCCCCATCCTATACACAGCAAATTGTATCAAGTGCATGCTCTGGGTCAAACAAAAACACAACAAGGAGTTATAACAGTTGAAGCATGTGTGTGCCATCTGTGTATGTACCTTGAGAGCAATACTGTTTTTGTTCATGCCGGCAAGAAGAGGCTGAAACCTCTCAATGTCCCGTTTCTCAGCCTCCTCTGTAATGGCCTCCAAAACACGCTCATGACTGCAAAACAAAACAGTTATGCAAGATAAAATTTTACTTCTTGTAGTTGCATAAAAATAATTTGCCATGGGAAAACACACAAAATGAAGAAGTACATTCTTTGCTTTATTTGATAGTCTTTATGGAAACCTGACACACCAGCAAAAGAGAATATGATGTACAATTGTTCGGTTACTGGTGTCAGTGCTAGGACGCTAATCATTGCCAAGAAAGCTGTTCATGACACTGGTATGACACTGCATACTACATTTGTGCTCCAGACTGCAGCAGAATTTTACCAAGGTAAAATTCCTGTGACATCATGCTAACTAGAGATGCCCCAAGAATTTTACCAAGGTAAAATTCCTGTGACATCATGCTAACTAGAGATGCCCCAAGCTGATCCAGGAATACTATAAAGGCTCCATCAGCTAAATTAAAGCTGATCAAATGCTAATCCTTCTTTACTTTTGCTCTACTGCTGTGGTTCTCCTCTCTGCTTGAGTGCCTCTTCCTTCCCAGATCTCTGTGTATAGCAGGGATGGGAGAAGTGTGATGCTAACAGATGCACATACACACACACACAGAATGGTATGAAGCAGAGATGAGGTTATATTTTACTTGAGCTGAATACAGCACTTGTTAACTGCACAAGGTGATTACTCAAACATCTGTTGAACAAGCAGAACACAAACTTGCAGCAATGTGATGTTTTTTCCGCTTTGATCGTGGTCACTTTTCACCCCTAAAACAGTGTAAGTTTACATTGTTACACATCGCTCCTTAGGGTAATTTTAGTAAACTGTTGTGAATAACCTAAAAAAAGGTGTTCATTTTATTTAACCCTAAAGTCTAAATATGTATATGAAAATAAGATGAATTTTTGTAGACTATGAAGTCATCCAGCTTCTCCTCTCCACCCACCTCTACAGCACTCTGCGTCTGTGTGCCAGGCATTTTTCACATTGTGTTGACTGAAACCTGATTACATGCTCGCATTCTGGGGACTCAGCCTTCCTCGTGGGGACCAGGTGGTGGTCCTCACCACATAAATCACTGAATTTGAGGGTATATTGACTTGGTTTAGTATTAGTCAAACTTAGAGTAAGTCTCCAAGAAATGAATGCAAGTCAACAAAAAGTCTCCATGAGGAATGAATGTGTGTGCAAGAAACACAAAAGCAGCAAACTTTGGAGCCACTATTAAAGTAAATGTTAGCATTGGATCAGAATATTGAAGGACTCTGGTTGAGAGACCCCCACCATTAAGAAAAACACTTGATCAGAGCAGCCCCACTGTAAACCTTTCACTAATGCTTACAGGTTCTCAGGATGTTCCAAAATGGAAATGGCAGACAGCAGCTTGACAGCATCCACCATCATAGCAGGCACCACAGGGTTGATGGCTCGGACCAGCAGGGGAATTCCCTCAACTGACTCCAGCATGGATTTTAGGCCATACTAAAGGGGAGGGGAGGGAAGGAGGTAGAGATCACAAAGACTTATGTAAAGTCCCTTTCTGCAGGAAAGTTCAAATTATATATATATGGTTTAAATTATAGTGTTCTGAAAAATGTGTCTCTTGTCTCCACTCTGAAAATGACATAAGTATTTATTCTGTTGACATAACAATCTGACAATAGCTAGCACCTTTAAAACTCTACATGGGGAGCACAGAATGCCTCAATTACATCTACAGTGGATATTATTACTCTAGGCTGTTAATATGGATGCTAACTACACTAAAACTATCACTGATTTACTGTGTAGTCAGTGTTTATTAATACATCGAAAATGTAATGTTGACCTATATTGTAGCCTAACACTTACAGCTTAATGACTAATCTTCACTAATAAACCTAAGACTGATTTCTTATAAATATGCTTAAAACCATTACCTGTGATCCATTTACCTGATGTGCTCTTTTTTTTCAGTTTCAAAACTCTGTCTGTATCTACACATTTTTAGTTATTTTGATATTGTTCTAAACTATGTATTGAACTATGTATTACTTTAAGATATAAAGTATAATGTAAGAAATATAATAATTTACACTACTTACCTAGGGGTAGACACATTACCACACAAAATACTCTGAGCATTCTTTATTACAGTGACTGCAGTCACTGTAATAAACTGAACACAATGCCATCTAGTGGAAAAACTGTTTCACTACAAGGACAGATGAGGGTCATGATGATTCTATTACTAATTCCATTACTTACTACAGGTAACTAGTGCAATTACATCAAAGAAAGGCCTATGTATTTAAACGCATGCTTAAAAAAAAAAAAAAGTCAGAATTCTCACCTTGTTGTTCATAAATGCTTTTAGACAGCGAATGATCTCATGCTGACATTTCACTCCCATCATTCTAGTTGGTGGATGACAAAAAAAGACAGGCATAGAAAACATTACCAACACACAGCTACAGACGGGTCCATGCACATTCTCGGTCATCCAGGTCTAAGTTTTTTCAGCATACTGCGAAGAAAGCATCTGGACGTAGTTTTAGGTAGAATACACAGCTACAGAGTACAGTGGGCTATTCTGTGGTTAAACTAACTTACGGGTACTCGTCTTTTTCCTCCTTTTTCAGGTTCCGCAGCAAGGCCAGCCCCTCAGCACCAAAGTTCTGCACCCAACTGAAAGTGATGAGACTGCATGATTAATATACAATGGTAGTAGCAACAGTAGCTTTTTTTTCTCCCCACATTTTACTGCAGCCTTTTCTCTTTAGCATTTCCCATTCCCGTGGGACATACAGTATTTTTGCCACAATCCAATCTGACCACTCGTATATAGAAATGCCAGTCTTCTGGATACAACAAATCAATAGTAACAATGAGCCCTGTGTTTCTGGGTTACATACTGTATACAGCCTAATTTACAAGTTGTTTTCAAGGTCATTCTTACCCTACTTGCAAGATTTTATTAATCCGAGCAATTTGTTAAATTTGGTAACGTTTCCCCCTTTTCTAAAATAAAACTTGCTTGACAAAACCCCAACTGTTTTCAATTATGAAATGTAATGTGAATGGTCAAAAAAATGACTGAGCATTTCAAGGCAGACAAATCATAAATTACTTGCTTTTGTTTGTTTGAGCAGCAACTATTTAAGTTAAATGTTTTACAAATTTGAATCAGTGGATAAATCATACATTTTAATCAACAGAAAAAAAGACTTGGTAATGTTATAGTAAAAATAAATCTCTATACAGTAAATGTGTGTAAATAAAGTAAGCATAAATCTGAAAACACTTGTGATCATATGTATTTGGTCCCCTTTATGTCAGTATTTATTTAAGTTTCTTTGGCAGCAAGTGAATCCATTGTAAAGAATTCTGTCATCTACCCACATCACAACACTGCAGTTTTTCTTTGGTAAATGGCTCTGGGTCTGTCAAGTTGCATAATGATCATGAAACACAAAGTCTCACTGAACTCAGGAGGCTGACACTGTTCCTGCATCTATTTTTATAAGTGCTGTATGTATATATGTGTATTACCTGACAGGGTTGTTATTAAGTGAAACACGTAAAGACTCTAGACAGCTCAGCAGCTGTGTGTCTCTGTAGTCTGACTTTAACTCCTGGATGTACATTACAGCTGATTTGGAGCTCTCCTTCTGGTTTTGTCCCTAATAAAACAAACAAACAGACTCAGTGGGCACACAAACACAAAATTACTTTGCATTCTGCATTTATATTTGTCTTCTTCCAGGTTGTAATTGGTGTTATTTCCACAAGAAAGCACAATGGCAAGTTACCAAGGGCAACAGTCAAGCTAATTTAAAATTTTGATTTGCAGAATTAAAGGGTGCTGCATGTAGGATTTTCCTCTTAATTGGCTTATTTCACAGTTAAATGAACTACATTAGCAACCATCTGTGTTTGGTTATGTAGGTCCTCAGAGCTACTCACTTTCAGCATATTTAATTATCGTTCATCTGCTGCTTTTGAAACATTATTTACCAAACTACTAGAAGGGTAGCTGGTCCTACAAATGATGGCTTAAAAATTTTACTGTTTCTACATTTCACCAGTGAATAAATGTGTATAATCTATACAACAATCCCATCTGAGTAAGGCAATAATTCAATTCCTGAACAATGACAGTCAAGGAAAGGCCCGTCTCTGCTACAAGGCCATGATACTGCATGTCAAAGTGTAACTGGATTTTTTTTGTTGTTTTAAAACAATATTTGTTTTAACAGTGAACATGACAAAACACACCTGCATATGTAGCATGCTGTGTTTAGGATTGGACAATATGGCATGTAAAGATCCAAAAGCTTTGCAAATTGTACCGATTTTAGCAAGTACTGAAATGCAGCATGAAGCTCTTTGTAACTTCCCCTTCATCACACTCTATTAGTAATACTTATTCTGGTACTGACAGCTTTAGATGTGTGGAGGTACTGGGAGACCATCTCTCGTTTGATCATAATGTCTTTCTCTCTTAAAGGCTGCTGCTTCTCTTCGTTCAGGTTCATATCAACCTGGAGAAAGACAGCACGAGTTACAGAGGAAGAAAAATAAAGGCTGGAAGCATAAATTAAATACTGTGAGACATATGTAAATATGAAGAATGACAGGAAGGTATGAAAAACTAGTCTCTCTTAAACTGAAAGCAGGGAATATAAAGTCCCCACTGAGGTGCTAATAGATGCCCAGTTAAAAAGTGTGAGCAGAGGTGGTTTTGCTGTGCTAAGAGAATATTCTTACTTAGAAATACTTCCAGTTTAACCTTTCAAACATTGCAGTTTGCTCAACTCAAGAGATTTGTTTTCAAAATAAAATGTCTGTGTAATTCTACATGTCTGTTTTTATTCAGTGAGTGCTTAAATAAATACAAATATTTGAATGAAATTTGCCAGATATGAGTTTCCATGGCTGTTCAGGAGAAATAATGAAAAGATGAATCCACTAAAGACTATTTTTCCAAAACACACACTTCTACTGTCTTTCTCACCAGCATCTGTTCGAAGAGCTCCAGGACATATTCATCTGAATGATCATGCAGCATGGCGCTTTGAGCGTTGATCTCATAGCTGGCAGCTGAAGAGTGTCGCTGACTTGGCATATGGCTGGGCTTCTCCTTGTCCTTCTTCATTCTCATGCTGGTGAAACGCTCCAACTGAGTTAGCAGACAGTAACACACAGGTTAGAAGACAGATCAAAGGGGAAAAACTGCAAAGTTTACCACTGCTATAAGGCCACAGAACAGCACAGCAATCGCTAATCAGCTCACAGTTTGAAGATAAAAATAAGAAAAGACCAAAGGGTTGTTTTTCCTTCAGTGCATTTTCTACAATAGTAGAAACCTTTCAACAATGTGAGACAATGATTAGGGATAAGAAACATCAAAGGTTTTCACTAAGAAACACTGGCACATATGTAGCTAACACTGGCATGTGCAGAACATGACTTGGGCTGGTTTTAACACAATGAGGAATTTCCTTTCCTCCCATTTAAATTATTTTATGTTTATATCACTTATTGTAAAAAAAAAAAAAACATCAACTTACTTTAGGGTGCATGTAACTTTGGCACATACTGACAGTGATTCACAAATACACTGTCAGTGTGTATGATTTTGGCACCTTGCTGTTGCAGGCACATGAAGGCATCACTAGTCTATGTGCCAAGTATTCCATGCTGCCAGTGTGCATCTTGAAAGCATGCACATCTAATGTGAGTACAGCACACGACAAATCACAGATACTTAACATGTGTGTTATTGTGGACTCATTTTGAGACAGACAGCAACGTAACATTAAAGGGAAACTGGTAAATTAGGTATCAAAGACCACTATGACAGATGGAAGAGTCGAGCGGAAAGGTGATCGTGGCGAGCCATTACAAACCTACCTCATCAGGAAACAGCCGCTTGAGTTTCTGCAGAGATTAAATGGATGAAAAAGAGAAATATGATATGGAAGGGTATGACAAATTTAATAGATGGCAGGGAAAAGCAGTGACAAGAAGATGTTAGGGTGACTTTCATTTTTAGATAGAAATGAATAATTAGTTAGGGTTTTTATTATATAACATACATAAGTTTATATATTTTAATCTCGCAGTTGTGTTTGTTATGTAGTTACATATCACCCTAAGTGTGCACTGAATCATTGGTCAGTATATTGTGTTAGCTAACTGGAGCACTGGTTAACATCAAGGGAGACTGGTTCACTAAAACACTGAAATCTCATTAGATTTACAGCTTTAGCAAAGAGGGTCCACAGATACTTTATTACCACCACCTGGCTAATGGGACGGGGGAGTTATAGTTTAGTGGAATTCCTTGAATAGTTGAAACAGATTAGATCTGAGCCCAGGAAGAGGGCAATATACACACAGGCAGAGCAGTTTTATTGGAACAGGAAAAATGTAGCAGTTCCTTAGAAACAAAAGAAGACATAAGTGTCTATGTAGGAATTAAGACAGTATAGGAATTCCTCCCTTTTTTAGGGCGCTGTCTATGACCAATGGAGCAGAGAGGATGATTGGAGGATGGACAGATTGAAGGACTAATCTTGGGAGAGTTAAGTTTAAACCACAACTGCTCCCCAACAGTTTGAACCAAAACAATCAGAAAAACGTCATTTATGACAGGAAATGGATCAAGGAAACTGAGCGAGTTCATGAGCAATTTACAGCAGGGCACAGGGAAGCCCTGTATGTCAGTCACTGTCATAGCTCAATCCAATTATTTATACACATTTGTAGGCTAGTGGGTCCCTGGTAGGCTAGTGGTTAAGGCGCAGCGCTCTCGCCGCTGCACCCCAGTTTCGAATCAAGGTTGCGTCAGGAAGGGCATCCAGCGTGAAACACGTGCCAAATGTCAACATGCGAGTCGTCAGTGTGAGGATTCGCTGTGGCAACCCCTAAACGGGAAAAGCCGAAAGCGACATTCTTGTAGAAGGCCATTACACACATGGGTAAAATTGTTGGTACCTTTCTGTTAAAGAAAGGGAAACTCACAATGGTCACTGAAATAACGTGAAACTGACAAAAGTAATAATAAATAAAAATTTACTGAAAATTAACTAATGAAAATCCGACATAGCTTTTGAATCGTGGTTTAACAAAAGCACTTTAAAAAAAAAAAAAAAAACTAATGAAACTGGCCTGGACAAAAATGATGGTACCCCTAGAAAAGATTGAAAATAATTTGACCATAGGGACATGTTAAACATTAAAGTGTGTCCTGTAATTGGTGTTGATGAAATCACAGGTGTCTTTAAACTTGTAATCGGTCAGTCTGCATATTTAGAGGATGAAAAGTAGTCACTGTGCTGTTTGGTATCATGGTGTGTACCACTCTGAACATGGACCACAGGAAGCTAAGGAGAGAGTTGCCTCAGGAGATTAGAAAAAAAAATTATAAACAAACATGTTAAAGGTAAAGGCTATAAGACCATCTCCAAGCAGCCTGATGTTCCTGTGACTACAGTTGCACATATTCAGAAGTTTAAGGTCCACGGGACTGTAGCCGACCTCCCTGGACATGGCCCCAAGAGGAAAATTGATGACAAATTGAAGAGATGGATAGTGCAGTTTGTAACCAAAGAGCCCAGAACAACTTCCAAAGAGATTAGAGGTGAACTCCAAGGTCAAGGTACATCAGCGTCAGATCGCACCATCAGTCACTGTTTGAGCCACAGTGGACTTCATGGAAGATGACTGAGAATGACTCCACTGTTGAAAGCAAATCATAAAAAAGCGAGACTGGAATTTGCCAAAATGCATACCGACCAGCCACAAAGCCTCTGGAAGAATGTCCTTTGGACAGATGAGACAAAACTGGAACTTTTTGGCAAGTCACATCAGCTCCATGTTCACAGACACAAAAATAAAGCATACAAAGAAAAGAGCACTGCACCTACTGTGAAACATGGAGGAGGCTCGGTTATGTTCTGGGGTAGCCTTGCTGCATCTGGCACAGGGTGTCTTGAATCTGTGCAGGGTACAATGAAATCTCAAGACTATCAAGTCATTCTGGAGCGAAATGTGCTGCCCAGAGTTAGAAAGCTTGGTCTCAGTCATAGGTCCTCCAACATGATAATGACCCAAAACACAGCTAAAACCACCTAAAAATGGCTAAGAAGAAAACATTGGACTGTTCTGAAGTGGCCTTCTATGAGCCCTGATCTAAATCCTATTGAACATCTGTGGAAAGAGCTGAAACATGCAGTCTGGAGAAGGCATCCTTCAAACCTGAGGCAGCTGGAGCAGTTTGCTCATGAGGAGTGGGCCAAAATACCTGTCGACGGGTGCAGAAGTCTCATGGAGAGTTCTAGAAACCGCTTGATTGCAGTGACTGCCTCAAAAGGTTGTGCAACAAAATATTAAGTTAAGGGTACCCTTCATTTTTGTCCAGGCCAGTTTCAATAGTTTGTTTTTTTTAAATACTTCTGTTGAACCGCAATTCAAAAGCAATGTCTGATTTTCAGTAAATTTTTATTTATTATTACTTTTGTCAGTTTCACATTATTTCAGTGATTATTGTGAGTTTCCCTTTCTTTAATGGAACGGTACCAACAATTTTGTCCACGTGTATTTAAATTAAAGTAAAGACATTCTAAGATTAAGTAATTAGGACATATGAAAGGTAGTAATGCAGGTGATCACCAGTCAACAGTTAAACAGTCAAAGGTGGAGCAGATGAGTATCATTACAATAGTAGAGAACCAAGTGTCACAATTATATCTCAAATTATTTAAGATAAACACTAACATGTCTTGGCCACTAGATGTCAGGCTACACTCAATAATGTTCCTATAGGAAATTCAGAGCAATTAGCACAGCCACATCCAAACAAATTTGCCTAGTATTTCAATTTCAAGACAATTTCCCATGTATAGTGACAGATAACTGCACAAGACACAACAAACCTCCAAGTGCTATACTCAATAACCGCCAAGACAGAAGGGTCACTTTGCACAATACACCCTACCCCTTGTTCTGATATTAATTAGCTGTAACCTTGGGAGTTGGTTTGACCTGCAGAGGACTGAGGGCCAAAGGGTCACAAGGTCAAACAATGAAAAGCCTCATTGTTTCAGTCTTCTCATTTAAGGAACAGAAAAACAGACAATCCAGTGCTCTTCACAGAGGTTTCCCTTCTCCTATTATTAGCTAAAGCCTAAGAAGAGAGATTCACTATCTGTGATTCTTGAAGATTAATCAACACACAATTTCAAGCATCTAGGTAATAATGCTTTTTATTTCAAAATATTAGTAATTTACCCAAGTTTAAAAACTAAAAC
>NW_018127882.1:8582985-8593548 GCF_001952655.1 Monopterus albus | reverse complement strand
GAAAGTATGCAACTAAATTAGTTGTTGCACTAATCACCTATACAAAATCCTTTTTTTCCCAATTCCAATTTTAAGTTCAAGCCACAGCTGCCAAAGAGCTTGTTAGTGTTGTTAGCCATGTCTACAATTCTCTGCAGAAAGTAGGCTATATGGATGCTGTACTACTCACAGCATCAAACCTTGTTGGTAAAAAATGTGTACACTTTCTGGAGGACTTTTTACAACACAATGGTGGGCTGAGAATCTCTTTCCTGAAAATCTATCCTCTACCTTGAGGTCTATGTTACTGGTAAAATACCTCTGTAATTCTACTAAAAGCTTATTTCATTCATGTTTGTCCTCAAGATGTTGTTCATTGCCTCTCAGCTCTAAATAAAAATAAGTCATGTGTGATTTACCTTTAACAGTGGGCAGGGTTCCACATTAACCATGCCCTGATGGCCCGTGGCCACAAAAAGTTACTGTGTGATCACCATATACCCCCAGCAGGTGGCACACTGTGGCAACCAAGTTTTCTATGATCTCTACTGAGAATGAGACAGTCTCAGAAACCTTGCACTTCACAAACGCAATGTTGACACTCCACACAAATCCTGTTTCATTTGTGCCTTTTAGTTCAACATTATACAGAAACAGCAAACACTAAGTTATCCGTCACTGGGCTTCTGACATTCAGGTTGAGCTTTTATTTTTATTGTCATTGTAACATTGTGACACGTACAACGAAATTGTTTGGAGCTGAAGGCCCCGGGCCACTGCATGCATACGCACCATCACAGGCAACGTTTACTAAGCCTAATCAAATTTCTAAACACAATTGCCACAGAAAAACCAGAAACACAAAAACTACAAAAAACTGCAACAAAAATTTAGGAGTAAGTACAAGCAGGAGTTTAAGTGGCCTCGATGCTGTGGTTATCAAACATGAGTGACTATAAAGCTTTCTATAAAGTTTACCATGAATTTCATGCTCATACTTTTAACATGTTTCTCTCAAAAGCAGTGTAGGTTAAAATGATTTCCACATCAGATATAAAACAATAATTCAGGTCCTGAGGATCTGCCAATAAATTATTCCTTCAGCAGTTTTCCCTGGATCTACACAAGTACGTATCTGTGTGCTTAAGCCCTCAGACAGCCTTCACATCCAAATAAAAATCACATCAAATGAATGAAGGTGAGAAATTAAGAGGCTGCAGTGAGTTTACCACCTGGCAAAGCTTGCAGCCTTTTGTTCAAACCGTGTTTTTTTGTTGTTGTTTGTGTTTTTATTCTGTTGCTTTTACATGGTGCTTGAATTAGGGTATACATGTAGTAAATGAAGTTTTCCATTTCATTGTTCAAATTCAGGTTCAAGCTAAAGCACACTGTCTGTCTCCAGATATACGATGGTTTTATAAACCTCTAGCCTCACTGACCAAACACCTGCTTAAAGAGATATGGAGTACTTTTAGAAACGTTTACTATATAGCTTTTGCAACAACCTTTCTGCAGTTATTATGACTTTGTGCCCTTGTCAAGGGAATGTCTGTATGCCTACAAAACGGTGGGTTGCCCTTTTCTACAGCTGCACAACAAGACAAGTTAATTGGACATTCTTCTGTAGCAGCCGAGTAAGAGGTAAAAAGAAGGGATAAAGAAAGAGGTAGAGATAAAGACGGCACTCTTGACTACAGGGACAGCCTTCAAGAGAAGGATGTTTCCGCTTACACAGCTGCTATTAAATAACAGACACAATGCACACATGCAAACACACACATGCAAACAAATGTTATGGTGCCCAGTCAGCCCACAGAACAGAAATATACAGCTGAAAGTGTGCACCGTGGATTCTGGGTAATCACACAGGAAACTGAATACAAGTGTGTCAAAAGGAAAGCTCTAACCAGTGATAGAAGGGAGAAGAGACGAGACATTCTTGAATTTAACCATCTGTCAAGTTCCGCTTTCCAAACCACCAGTACAGTACACAAGAACAACCTGACTGTCTGTCTGAGAACCATAAAAGCAACACTGAACTACTTCAGAATCACTTTATGAACTGCTTCCAAGAAAGTGGGTGTAACAGCTGCATGATACATCTGAAATTAAAACCACAATATTAATAAAAACAGTTTAGATACACAGTATATGGTAATGAAAAGTTCAAATGTTCTAAGTGTGTTCAATTGTCTTCAATGGTTAAGCAACACAAAAAACTAAAACAAAAGCTTTGCTGATTTAGTGCAAGCTTTTATATGCTTAGAATCACTAAACTGACTACATGATGATCCAATACTACTCCACTTAAGAGTCCATACGCAATCATACTAAATTATCCCAACCCTAGATACTCCTACTACTGTCAGAAGCATGGCACCAAGACAAAAATCTGCATAAATGAATGTGTGTCACAACACTGACCCTTAAAACAATCAGACCCTTAAAACAATCGCTCAGATCTCACTGAGGTTTTCTACTAGGGCTCTGAATTTTTTCTCTACTTAAACACCAAATCCCCCCAAAAAATCCTTAAATATAATTTAGAGAGCTCCCCAAGCTAACATAGGCATTTATATGAACAGATATCCATCAGATACAATGAGCTGAATAGACAGCAGGTAAAGATTGAGTGACCATTAAGGGAAGCAATTTTTACATTTTAGTGGATATAGTATATACAGTAGATAAACATGGAAAAAACTGGATATTGTATTCAATACAAATCATTCAGGCAAGAAAGGATGTTTATTTAAAACTATGGGTAAATCCCAATTCTCTTATGCATCCACATTTCCCTGCTTGCATCTTTTCTTTGTGTCTTAGTCCTGTGAGGAAAAAATGGAATAGGAACAGACACAAGGAGAAAATGAGAGGAGAGGGGAATCTAGGAAACATTTTCAGAGACATGAGACATCCAATTCTTCACCTGAAGTGTCCAATCACTGACTTTGGATAAAGAGGCGTGTCCATTTATTTCAACTTCTTTAAAGAATGCTCTTGTGTATCCTTGCTCAGGCTCCTCAAGCAGCCTCCTCGTTCATCAGAGCAGGAATAAGAGCCTTGGAACTTCCTTCAGTATGGCAAACATCATCATGCATATTACATTAAAGCTGCACAGAAGAAGGTTGGAGCTACTGCATAAAATGTATTGATTTATCTGAGATTAAAGTCAGAACTCGAAATTCTGACTTTAATCCCAGAATTCTGAGTTTGTCAGAATTCAAATTTTATGCAGTGGCCCTAGTCCACTTCTGTAAAGCTGTGATATGATTAATTATAAATAAAAGAAAATTGTTTTAGAAAGGTTTAACCTGAAAATGTATTTGAGTCATTAGACAGATGTAATGATGAATTAAACAGTACACAGCTGCAAGTAAGGGAATATTTACAAAAGTAAGAGTTTGAGAGTGGTGCACTGATTGCTGTTTTGCAGTCTTTTGTTTCTTTTTTTGTGCAGGACAAACTCCCTGCTGTGGCCCAACGCAAGGCCCCTACACAGCCATGAAGGCAGCAGCAATAATGAGGATAGGAAACAGGAGCTGCCTATCTGTCCATCTCTGAGACCAGACAGCTGAAGAGAACACAAATCAACACATGCTTTTGGAATGTGACAGACTTAATGAGCCAGGCACCCAATGTTGCTGATGTTTCCCTGTGCATACATATTTAAGTAGTACTAAAGAGTGGTTGGAGAGATTATGGAAATCAGATTACAAATGAAAACCAAGTCAATTCAGACCAACTGGCAGAAAGCAGAGTGACCACTTGTAAAGGCAAAAAGAGTGAAGCATCCACAGTTCTGTCAGACAATCACTCCAAATTGAGGCTTGGTTAATGGATGGGCTGCATAACAGGAAAAAATGATTTTTCTGACAATTATTACCAATGTGATAAGGATGTGACAAGCCTTGTATTCCCCTTAGGGCTAAATTTACAAATTGAGTAGCATTCCATCATTACTATGTTATACCAGTCTTATATCCTGTATTATAGCCACATTCCTAACAACAAAATATGAATATTTATGGATTGTTTTTCTTTTAGGTTAATTATTTCAACTGTCCCTATAGCTCTCAGCATACTTACTAATTACACAAAAATCTATGCTGGTGTGTTGACTGAGATAGAACCATTGGCCATGGTGCCAACCAATTAAAATCTGTGAGGCACTAAAAGAATTGGGAGCATTCACATTTTCAAAGTAAACTAGGATTATAGCAACTGAATGGTACACTATCCTTAAAGTAGTTAAGCACTGGAAAAGGCCTTTACAATCAACTGTGTTCAAACTGTGGTGGACTGAATATCCAAAAGTAAAATTGTCGTCAGCATGAGTCACTTGGCAGGGATCACCAGGAAAGAATTAGTGCCAAGGCCTGCCTATTAGTATACCACTTTTCAATGTTTCCTTTTTTACAGAAATAAAGAGAAAACTAAAAGGCCAGCCTGTTACAGTAGCTGTGGGGTTAGTGCACTCACATTTCTTTGTGATTTGTTATTTGTAGTGCATGTCTGGATGATACTGTGGGCATAGGTCTAGGAGATGGAGTTGAGTGGGGAAGCGCTACAAGTACAATGATGACGAATGTTTGGAGAGGAAGGGTGAGATGGTGAGGGTGGGGGGAAAACAGTGATGAGAGGGTAATGTGTGGCAGTATCTATATGACTCCCACTGAATATGTTGAAAAAAAGTGAGTGTAAAACAGACTGCATTTGAAAACCTCTGGCCACTGAACATCAAGGAAATGGTTGTGAAGGCAACAAGTTCAGTGTGTGTGTCATGTTGTTAACATTGCTTCCAGAGTTGCTATGGCCCTCATACTTATGACATCAAACTGGGTGAAAGAGTACTGAGGCAGGCACACCCAGGCACAGCTGAACAGTTTCCAATGCAGTCAGGAAATCACCAACAACCATGACATATTACACAATGACAAAGCTATTTGGTTAACAGTCTACCAACGTAAAAAATAAAATAAAATAAAATAAAAAAGTTCCCTTACACTTTGAGGAATTTACTTTACCCTAAGTGGAAATGCCTTCAAAAACAAGCTGTACCACTGACATCCTGGAAAAAAGGATGATCATTTCTGATCTAGCACAAATGCTCATATGAACACCACTACGAGAGCATGATAATGTTGTAGTCACTGTTGTCAACCGGTGACGAGGGGAAAACACAGACATTGACAAAAAGGGCATGAAAGAGTAAAAGAAAGAGTAAAAAAAAATAAAGAGCTGCACTTTTTAGTGATCCTACACATCTCACTAACATACTCTATTGACTCAAGGTGTATTAGAGTGCACTAACTGTCTGTGTGGCAGAGAAACTGTATGTTAGACGTAGTGGGGCAGGCCTGCTGCATGACCGCTCCTTGTACTTGGAATAATGGAGACACAAAGCACAATCCTCCCCACCCACTTCAAACAAGGGAGGTCACTGTTGCCATGTCTTGTTCTGCAACCCTCCCTGTTTGTCATCTCAAACTGACAAAGCACAGTTTAATATTCAAATTCAAATGAACTGCCCAAAGAATAACATCCATTTTAGAAAATAAATCCAAAATTGGCTGTTGTGAAAATGATAATATTGGCAATTTTGCTGACTGAACTGACAACTTCACCTCCTGTTGTTCCACAAACAAACAAACTAAAATATACTATACCCTTTGTCTACCAGTGCTACTGTATATAGCATGGAGTGGTGTTTGCATGATGCATTTCCGCTGTGCACTGTAAAGGATTCAGGGGTCTTGCAAATGGTTAAACAGTCCTGCTTAATTCATTGATGGTAGATACAATCAGTGATTAATAATTTTACAAAAACAAAAATAAATAAATTCACCCATCAATGAACAATTGTCAGGTCATTCATTTCAGTGCAGCAAGGGAGGTATAATAAAGCTGTAGCCACAGAGCTGCCAAAGCACAGGCAACTAACATTTATTTTAGTGGGTACATGTCAAACCTCCAAAACCTTAAGCCACACATGCAAGAACTTTCAAAATGTCATTTGTGTTCAATGAAAAGCCACTTGTACTTGACTGTCCTCTATGAGCCATCTCAAAGCATTGTGTGCAAGTGGCATTACTGGCATTCAGCCATCACTCAACCTGAAAATTACTTCTTTATATTACAAAACACAACACCGGACGTTCTACAGAACATCTCTTTCCAAGTACTCCAACATAAATAAAAGATCTGCAAAAGCAACTGGCCTGTGTATCATTTGTTGTTATTAAACCATTTTTAAAATTTACCTGTTAACTGAACCTGACAACCAACAAATCTTTATGAATTCCTTGCCTAGGATATGATGCGTTTGTGCAGGTGGGTGTGGATTAGGTCACCTTCAGATCAATTTGAATTAATGAGTGAAAAATGTAGCCCCCTCACTCATTTTAATGAGACCATTCCCTTGACACTGTTGAGGTTGGAGAGGGCTCTGGAAAAATATGTAGCAGTGTCTGCTGTCTGGTAAAGAAATTGAACCTGGCTCAAATGCAATGCAATGTCATTCAGCAAGGTGCTGTCTTGGCCAATCAAGCACATGCACAACACACATTCCGGGTAGACTTTTTTATTATGAATCACATGTCACTGCTGTTAACCGTGCGATCATCGAGAGAGAAAATAAAATGACTGTCACTGTGACAGCTTTCCAGAGTAAAAAAAAAAAAAAAAAAAAAAACTTCTTTTTTTTTTTTTTAAACAGTGTTTTGGCAACAGATGGCTCATGCTTAAAGTAGATTTCCACCACTCAAACAGGGCTTATTGGATCATATTTCACTGATTCATCAACACCAGTTTTCAGTCTGAATAGAAGAGACTGGAGACTAATCCAGCCTGAGCAAGAAATGAGGTACCCTCTGAATGGGTCACCAGTCTATGATCCAGTTAAAGGCTTGTTTACACAGGAGATACATCAGCTGAATTTTTCAGTCTCATGCTGTACATACATAAACACAGCCAGAAACCATCTATCATTAACTATACCGCTTATCGTAATAAGTGTTGCGGGGGGCTGGAGTCAACCCCAGCTGACATTGAGCAAAAGGCAGGCTGCCAGTCTATCACAGGGACACTTGGAGAAAGACAACCACAAACACCCACATGCACTTCTACAGGCAATTTAGTCACCAAACTAAGCTGCATGTCTTTGAACTGTGGGAGGAAGCCGGAGTACACAAAGAAAACCCACACAGGTACAGGGAGAACACGCAAACTCCACACAGAAAAGCACCTGGTCATCCACTTTATACACATAACTACAAAGACTGACATGGGCTCTGGTGAATTCAGTGTTGTGGAGACAGACACAGGGGCAAAGCTGCTGCTGTTGCTCCGCTAGCGTGCTACTTTCACTACAGCCTGTGAAATCTTACAGCATTTACTGCATTTACTGGTAAAATGCATCTAGGACAGGGCGGTCATCACTTTTGTGTTGAATTTGTTGGAAGCATGTCCTAAACGTTGTCAGGTGGTGCTCTCTGCTGTCCAATAAGCAGATCCCAGCCTGCGTTCACAGAGCTTCACAGCCGCCAGACAACAGCTCGGTAGAAACTTCACACTGCAGTGTTCAGCAACACAACTGCAACAGTGAGCACAGAAAGCTGTGTTACCACTTGTTTCTTTCTTAGATGGCAAGGAGCTGCTTTTGTTTTACAGTTTGTGCAGCCCATATGGGCGATCAGCAAACACGTAATTCAATTACACATAAAGTGGTGCAACTAGGAACAGCAGCGAACTACTACATTTTCTGCGCATCACATCCTGCACTGTCAAACATATTTTTAACGATTATTTTATTGCACAATTTTATTGCATAATCGTTGACATCCCTCAAATGGTACTGTATGAAAGAAAAAAAAAAAGTCCTTTACTTCCAGTCTCCTGGACAATCTAACCTTTCCAACTTTGTTACACTATGGTGATTAAAATAAGTCATACTAAGCCATAAACATAAAGTAGACCAAGCAGAAACACAAAGACACATAAGGCTAAGCTTTGCTCTTAACTTAACCACTATACATTAAAATGCTTTCAAAAGTCACTGTACGGTATACTAATGATTGCACTGTGGTGCTACACAGTGCAGTTTGTACTGCATCAATAATTTTCTGCTTAAATCGGAGGGGGGGCACTTGTAGGTAATACCATTCACCCCTGGAATGAGTGTGTGTGGGAAAGCAAACCAAGGAGACAACCAAACAAATACACATGCACGCATGAACAAACAAAACAAAAAGACACACAATAAAACATCACACAACAACTGTACAAAGCTGTGTGTAGGAAACAATAGGGGGAGGGCAAATTAAACAATAGAAGACTTAGGCTAAGCCTATAATTAGGAGAGGAGCAGAGTATTTACAAATGAGTTTCACATAAACATTCACACATACATTTAAAGGAAGCACATCTGAGTCACAGACACTAAAGGCGCATGATTCAATTATGCCGTCAGAAAGCAAGAGGGTGATATAGAGGGGTGTCTGTGTTCATATGGGTCAGAGCAAACCAAAAGAAGCCCTAAAACAATTGGGTCAAACCTTCACCTACTACTTACTTCTCAATCAGAGTTAAACAGAATAACTTCATATATCCATCTGAAATGTCACCACGGAACATAAAATGATTATGCTACCAAGACAATAAGACTGGGTACAATTATTAAGGGTTAAGTTTCCTTTTCTTTTGTTGCACTAGTGCAATATGCCAGGGCCCAGTCATTTTGATATTTCCTGCTAGTGTAATTTCTGCTTAAGCACTAATTAAGTTTTTACTGCCAGTGCTGTCACACAGCCTTACACTGCAACATCCCCAAACAAGCTTTACCTTTGCAAACTGATTTATTTTCACAGCTGCACAATTCATAGACCTGAGCAGACTTTTCACTTCTAGCAGTCAATTCAATACAGATAACAAAAACTCACTGGTGGTGGGGTGCTGGGCCTTCACAGTCATTTAAATAACAGATGTACCCTGAAGTGATGAAACAGCACATTTCGACTGTTTGACCTGCACACGCTGTCTGCTCACAAGCAGAGTGGAGCATCCATCATCACAGTACCATCCCTTGAACACAGTCACAGGCTCACATACTGCATACAAATCTCAAACATTCACTTAAATCTCATCACAAGAACTGGTAAGCATCACCCACATCACAAATTCATTTCCCTCATACCCTCACATAGAGGTCAGTCACAACAGACTTTCTTGTTGTCCATCATTTTGATGGACAGGGTCATAAAAAGCCTGTCATAATTTATTATTGCTCGTTAATTAAAATTTTTTGAATAGTTAGATATTCAATATTTACTTTCATGTCTTTAAAAAAAAAAAAAAAAAAAAAAAAAAATTGTTTTGACTTGCAAAGGTCTGCACTCCACTTACTAATGTGAACAACCGAGTAATGACCCCAAGTGTGATGTAGACTTTTCTAACACTGTGGCCATTGTTTATAAACAAGCAAATAGGAACAATGCAATTTTACAAAATTAGACAATTACCATCATAATATGAACAACCCATTTACACAAAGTTAGGCTAAAGTCAGCTGACCTGCTGTAAGCAAACATCATTAGATTTTTCATGGCCATAATAACATTGATCTGAAAGCTGAACCGGCGCCCTGCTGCCGTACTGGAGAATGGAAATGGCAGCTCCACCTCAGCCAAAGTTTGGAAGCCAGGGAACATTTCTCTTGGAGAGTGACTGAGCCCCCCCGTTACCCCCGATGGTTAGAGCCATCGGTTCTGTACCGGAAACAAATTCCTTGTGTGTAACATACTTGGCTTATAAAGGTGATTATCCTTATCCTGAAGCACTCACTTCACCAGGAAGAATGCACTGCATGTGTTCGTTTTGCACCAATGAGACAGCTGCACCTTTCTGTGACCCGTGGTGGTCACAGACATGGTCCACAGTTCTCCAATGCTCTGCCAGCTCCCGGAAAGCAATATGTGTTGAGTAGGTCTCAGTTGTCCTTCATCCACTGCATCACTTCTTCTTTTTTTCCACCTCATTTATCAACACCATAACAATTATTGGGCTCTTTAGTAGCCTAACTTTAAGATAGGGTAAGTTGCCCTCTGTGCTCTCATTTGTCAAAATAACACATTTTTCAGTCATTATTAAAAATAAATAAATTCTATCACCAATGGAAAATTGTCGGTTAGCATAACCTCTGCCCTCACATACTCAGACATACATCACTGACTCCTGCTGATGACTGCAGCCTTCCAAATAAACACAGACAGAAGCAAGGTTTGTTCCTGAAGCAGTTTGGAGCTCATGACATATCTATGACCAAAACAAGCTTGTATTGTAACCAATGAGAACTGCAAAAAAAAAAAACCTGCACAAAGGAGGTAGAGCGAGAAAGGCCGGTATTAATGGGTGTCATTCTGTCCCTGTCCAGTACTGTGTGTAATTCCACAATGTTAAGACAGCTAACCACAAACATGAGAATAGCTGATTGAGGAATTTCAGTGTACCATAGGTTCTCAAATATAAACCAGTATTGAAATAAGAACTAGGTCATGAACCAACCAAATTAAAAGGGGCATTAATGAC
>NW_018127882.1:8564566-8582807 GCF_001952655.1 Monopterus albus | reverse complement strand
TATATATATATATAATCTTCACTATACTCGCATACTCGCTCATATTGTGATGTCCAGTACAATGTAACTCCCAAAGCTGTAATACTCTTTTCTGTACATAATGTCCTTGAATACATCTAGCAAATGTCCAGACCAGGCCACTTGGAAACTAAAAATAATAATAGGCAAATGTTAACCTGAGTTACTGGAAGTATATTACTGTTTTCATTTTGATAAATTACCAGCCAAGATACTCTCACTACTTAGTTTTAGCTAGTTTAGTCTTCTATTCTTATTTTAAAATATGTTTTTTTAAGTTGGTGGTAGATTTTCCAAGACGTATACAAGCAAACTGTTGTTTGGGCAAAATTCAAAAATATCACACACACACGCACACGCACACACGCAGACACACACACACAATTGGAAGCAAGTGACATTATGGACATAATGTGAACAGATATCCATGTCCATAAAAAAAAAAAAAAGACAAATCCACAGAGTTCTTTTACATAGACAAACTCTTATTTGCAATTTAACTCTATTTAACAATACATGCTATTGCCTGTGGTCTCACAAAATTTCACCTACTTGTTAGTGGGGCTACACAATAAATCATTTTGGGAGCGTAATTTAAATCCCTGTGCGATCTCAGTTTCACATGACAATGCATCTGCCGTGTTTGCATTAACAGTGAGATTCCTTGAATGACCAAACACTCCCTTTTCCTCGCTATACTGTGTTAATAACCATAAAGTGACTTATTTCTGCCTCAACTGCTATTCAGCACCAAGTGTATAGGGCAGACAGCACAGCATTTGAAAAATAGTTACAGGAGGGCACAGAATATCTTTCACAATGTCAAACATGTTGGATTTGTTTTTGAATCTGTCTTCCCTTCCTGTCTACAGCTTATCATGTGACATAATATTGGTTAACGCATCTTAGCAAACATAAGGGAGCACTTGGCTTCATACAAGATATCTCCATGTTAATGCAAACACGGTAGAATCATTGTCATGTGAGACTGAGATCACACAGGGATCCAAATCACACTAACAAAATGATTTATCATACAGCCCTACTTGTTAGTGGACTACTGGCACTAAAGCTTCTGCTATACATCAACACACTACAATTACAATGTGAAGTAATGACAGATTTCAAGTAAAGCTTAGTTTCCTACATTCTTTGCCAAGACACTCCAGGGTATGCATTGGTGTCCAGCACCTAAATTACTTCCACAGCCTTGAATGACTTAATGTGTCACTCCACTCCTAGTAACAGGCATAGACTGCTCTCCTCCACACACGCGCACGCACACACACACACACACACACACACACACACACACACACACACTTGTAAGAGCAGCATGTAGGTCCATGCTGTTTACAGTCATGGTGTTGAAATACACAGAGTAGTTTGAGATTAGCTGTAATCTGTCGGGGAGAGTCACAGAGGAAGACTGACACTTTAATCCTCACTAAGCTTCCCATATACAACAATGGCAGCGCATACAGTCAGGAGCAATTGTATCTGTGAGGATCAGTCTACAGGTTTTTTTTAATAACAAGCTCTCTGCTGGGGGCAGAATCTGGCAGTATTTTTGGTTAAAATAAAATTAAAAAAAGATAATGGAAATTCTGTAATATTTAAAGTTAAAGAGCCAATGGAATGCTTGTGTGTTTTCTGACTTATCTACAATGTTATAACAATTATCTTAAATATGACTGAAAGCTGAAAAAAAAACGAGGTGTACCTATGTTGTACCATCTATGCAGTCTCACGAACTCTCACTGGTGAGACTTTTTTCCCCAACTATGTAAAGTCTTAAGCAATGGTTTATGGATTTCCTTGAATGGTCATATTCTCATGCCTGTGGAAATTCATGTGAGCTTGCCTGACATCCACTGGTGCCATTTTAAAAGTGGAATTTTTCAACTGCATACAATTTTGTGGATATATTTTCTGTGGCCAAAGGATGTGGAGAAAAATACAGGGCCCGAGGTTACTGCATGTCCAGGAATGTTCGTGTACAGGGATCCGCTGACCGGGTCTAACGTGGTGTGAATGGAGTGGCTGGAAACCTACAATCAGCTGGCCAGTGAAGCTCCCTGGAACCGTGAATGATCAGCTGATCAAGACTGGATTCTTCCAGAGCACATTACCCGTTTGTTTTGATTACTTGAGGCCAGTGTGTCTGCTGCATATGATGTGTTGCAGGTTGACAAGAGGATTCTAAAGAGCCATGATGTTATTGTTGGTGCTATGCTAACTTTTGTGAATGTATGTGGTCGCCTGTAATGCAAGGGATTTGTGGGTGAAGATGTAGCAATCACCGGTTTGTTTTACCAACCCTGAAGTTTCCACTACTCGGTAGGACCTAACGATAAGTTAAAAAACCCACGCTGCATGCCTGTTAATGTGTTGTTTCTGTAGAGAATTCTTGTAAGGCTGGAGAAGTTACTAAGTCTGCATTATGCCAGTTAAAATATGGGGTTTCTCAATTACCCACTTTGAAGTGTTACACATCTCTTTTCTTTGGTACATATACCGTTGTTTACCTTTTTATGTAGGAGAAATTCAAACTAATTAATTCTGATACAGTTCATCGTGCTGTCCACTTTCATATTCTCTGATGCAGTTCATCGTGCTGTCCACTTTCATATTCTGGCTCGAACAGGTCAGGAAGGATTTGCATTAGTACAGAGATGCCTTGCATCAAATCAAGCGCACCCTTTTCTTTGCCAAGCTGCTACTGTTTAGGCACCAGCCATCATTTTAGCACCATTAAAAGAAAAAAATCAAAACAATACACAACCCTAGCCAGGGCATGCATATTTTCTGGTTTAGCAGTGTTTAGACTAGACAATTAGTTTACAACTTTTCAACTTAATTTCCAGTTGCTCAAATGTGAGGATTTTGCTTTTATGTTTATATTAGCTTTTTTCATATATTAAAGCAAACATTTAATATACATTTTATACATTTCACTGACCGAACAGTGGCAGAAACAGAAGAGTGGTGAAACAGAAGGCAGAGTTAAAAGCCCAAGAGTGTAAGGTTTCTCCTGTCTCTGCAATGTTTCAAACCTGCACCTTTGGGCACCAATTAAAAAGCCCTGCTCTGTGTGCTAAAATCATCCAGGCCTCTAAAGTCCTGACAGAGGGCTGGGTGTATATTTGTAAATATCTTTACTGGCCCACTGGTACCTCCTTGCACAATGGATGGAAAGGAGGGAAATGAGACCGATAAGGGTAAGTAATAATGGGGGCGAATAGGGAAGCATTCAGTTAGCTATTTTTGCACAACTTCCTGTCACAGCCCGCAGAATTTGAGAAACTATATAACAGGGAGGAAACGCTGACATATCTGAGCGTGTGTATGTGTGCATGCACACTTGTACTGTACATGTATGCATACACAACTAGAAAATGTAAGAAGGAGAAGTAAGATTTAACAGCTGACAAAACTAGTGTGTGAACAACAAGCGAACACCCTGGACATCAGAGTAGCTTGAACACAAAATTCATGTTGCTTTTCATAAACTTCCCTGTGACAAAAAGGGAAACACTGCTCAAAAGGGGAGACATCTCTCCAACTCTGTCATAAACTGTCACAGATGTGGCCATTTATTTTCAGTAAAAGTAAAACACCACTGTCTGGACTAGCCTGTTCATTCATTCTGACTGAACCGACATTACACCTGGTAAAGGCTTTTGGCAAACATCTTGGCACATGAAACTGACTGTGGTAAATATTCAGTAGTTCCAAGCAGTATACACATAGGCATTTGTTGAAAGTAGACCTCCGAGTAATGGGAAATAAGCATGACAAAGAAATGACAGACAGAAACAGAATGCAGTGTTTCCTCTACAGCACTAAACAAGAGCATGGCAAAATATCGCTGAGCAAAAAGACCGGAAGACATGATTGCGTGCACAAACATCACACAAGTGACACAAAAGTAGTCAGCTGCACAATTTGACAAGGACAAGCAGGAGTTGTGACACTGACAATATTTGTCAGCGTACAAGTGAGCTCTTGACTGGCCTCTCTCCTCTCAAATAATCATTCATCATCCTGCTGCTGTCAAGCCCTGCCACTGCAGGACTTGACTCGCCATTTGTACAGCAGCCTAAAAATAACATATCTGATCAGTTATCTTATTAAGTGACAATATGACAGTATGTCAGTAGGCCAGTTGCAGTAGCCAAAAATGCTTTCCTCTTTAACCATATAGAATGCTGCCGCAGGATTTTTGACTAATTAGACAGCTGTGAATTTGTTCATGGTGGCACAAAAACAGACAAGCAACATATTTTAACAACTGTATAGCTGTTCCTTTTTAGTCAGTCAGCAGAGCAGCTGCTGCTTACAGAAAGTGCAGTAGTTACCTAGAGTGGACAATATGGATTAAGCCTTCTTTCACATATAGTTTAATAGGACTGCAGCAAGCAACTATATTCACAAACCTAATATTTATTCTAACATTCAATATGGTTAATGTGACTCTTCAGCAATCCAAGTTAATCAAGGAAGGCATTTTGTTACAGTCTTGTTACCATTTGCTGAGGTGGAAGTAAAATATGTTAGGACCCCCATTATTACAGTAGATAGACTAGAAGTGGGACTGTGTATCACGTTGGCCATATTATAACCATTTAGGCAACAAGTGATCAGGTCAAAAAACATTTTTTTTTAAAAGCCCAAGTTCCAGGGCTCATATAAAATGGAGCTGACAGGATTATATTTTATAGCACGCACAAGAACCACCTGCCACCATGAGAACAACATTTCAAAAGTATCTTGTTATAACTAGAAACCTCTCTCCTTAAGATACTTTCATCTTTAAAACATGCTTTTTCTTGGTATTATGACACACTGTATTTTCTCCTTATAACAATATAGGCCACAGTATTTTCTCATAATAACATAAGCCCTGCATAGCTCGGAGTGAGTGTAGAGCACATACAGACCTTCAGCAGTAGCCTACCTTAGCTCATTCAGTTCAGCTGCCTCTCTTTCATCAACACTCCCATACCAACTTTTCACACAACGACCAGCATTGTGCTTAGGAGGTGCACTCCCGTCACTGAGAACCTCTGATCGGACAAAACCACACACAATTAGCCCACAAAAAATTAACACATGAATGCAGCATAAACTATGCACATTGCAATGATGTTACTAGAGATACACCAATCGATTGGCAGAGATTGGAAATGGCCGGTTTTTAGAGTGATCAGCCTTGACCGTGACCAGCTGATCACTGAGATATCCAGAAACTACATCCCAATCTCTGACAAATAGTATACAATGAGGGAATTACTGGCTACACATGAAATGCATGTACATGTATAGTGTAACCAACCAGTGGTAAAATGGCAAATACAAACTACACACACTTCAAAAGAACTGTGCACTCAGCAGCAACAGATTCTTCTGTTTCTATTACCTGTTGCACCTGTTTATATTTGTAGTAGTACAAATATTACACTTTATTTTTAGTTGGTTTGTTAAAAAGAAAAAAAAAAAAAAAAAAACAGAGAAAGATGAAACTTCAATACAATGTTCTATTTTCATTTTCATCACAAAATGTTTCTGTATGATGTCAGCTACAGTTAGAAAGGAAATCTGAATCAGCAGGTCAGACTTCAGAAATCAGAATCGGCCCAGAAAATTGCAATCAGTGCATCTCTAAATTTTACAGGCATTACTGACAGCAGATGAAGTCAATGTTTGTGATGCTGTCACTCACTCCAAGCCGTGTAGGCTCACATTAAGGAGTAAAAATGATATATTCTCTGGGGGTGTGATATCATATTAGGTAGCTCCTCGGGCAATACATTTGAAACTATATTTCTATATATAAACTATATGTTGATTGAAAAGTGACCGCCAGTCGCAGTGGCCTAAAACATGAGCAAAATCTTATTTTTTTTTTTTTTTTTGGAAAAAAAAAAAAAAAAAATTTTATTAAGGCTTAAGATATTTTCACCTTTATGGCCCGAAGAAACATCAAATAGCTACAATATCACACAGCTCTGCGGTGGATCAAAACCATCTCAAGACAGCAGTGCACAGACTGACTTTACCTGCTCTCAGAAATGTAAGATGTTGATCAGGATATGTGCAGGTATGTATTGTTTATCACAGCTAACATTCAATATGGTTAACATCCAAATCAAACAACTACTCAGATCAAGGTGAGATTCCATTCCAAGCATGGCATTTCAGTTGTGTAATAACTCTGCATTCTTCTGTATGCCTGCATCAACAAATTGGTCACAGGCACTTTTACACAAGTCAACTCTCATATCCTGTCAGAACAGGCCCCAGCACACACTAAACAGTCCTCAGCTGAACCAACAGCTGTTCTTTTTCTGTACAGTACAAACACAGCAAATAGATCACTACACACTTTAATCATTATGCTCACCCACAAAGACTGAGTGCAACTCATCATACGTGAAAACCGGGGGGGAGGTCCTAAAAGCTTTAAGAAGACAAGGCATTAGCAGGAAGAACAAGGAGACATGGATCCTGATATGCAATATGTCTACGTATGCAGAAAGCATCTTGGTATGTTTGCAGGTGCCTAAGCGAACAACATCCGCTTGCTAACACATAGCACGAGAGGTAACTTCATATGTATTTATTTCCAAAATAGAGCCAGATCTAGAGAGAAGTTGGGGTGCAGTTGATAACTAAAATGGTGGGACATGTTAGCTGTTAGAATATTAACTGTTTTAGCAAGGCATTTGCAAACATGTCAATGCATAGCTTTTGATTTATAGCACAAGTTGCATACTGAAAAATGCTTCAGCTTTACTTACAGAAATATAGTAAACATTTAACATTAACTGACATTTGAAAATTTGACTCAACAGCAACAACATGCTTGCAACACACAAAGGCATACTGATATCAGGATCCTACAGTTTCCTCGTTCTTCCTGCTAATGCCTCACTTTTGTCTTCTTAAAGGTTTTTTCCCAGCAGTTTTTAAAACTGTCATCTGGGTTCTTTGTCTTACTTGTAGTGCATCCTACCACACAGCATCTTTTAAAAGACCAAACTGTGAACAAGGCGCCTTCACACAATACCAAGTCAAGACAGAGATGATTTGTGCCCCCCCCCACCCCCAATGTGGGCGTGGGCTAAATGAGCTCAGTCTCTATGGAGGATTGTTCTTTATTCCAACTAATTACTGATGCCTGGATATTGGTATAATTTGAGACAACTGATGTAAGCTAGGTGTTTAAGGTTGCTGCTCAAGATCTATTTTAAAGCAGCTAAGAAGAAAGTCTCTGCATGCTTATCTAAAAACCAACTCATGTTAACATTTTAGAGGGTAAACCGCTATCGATTGACAATGGCAGAACAGCTCCAGGTGTGTTAGGCTAATCCCTGCACTCATACTGCACTACTGGCCACATCTCATCAGTTGTGTCACACCAAGAGTTTTATCATTGACATGTAATTGCATGTGTTTGTTTATTACATCACAGACTTGGGGTGTGACCACAGGTGTGACATACTTGAAAGTCTGAACTACAGAGTATTGCCATTTATCCTTCAACTGTGTAGAATCAACTAGGTAATTTAAGATTTCCATACCCTTTACACCACCTGTAACTGTTATTACAGCTGACTGCATATTGCACATTTTCTAACTTCTTTAATCTCCTTATCTGTATCTCACTGGTTTCTGTCCCACTGTTTCCTTTGCTTTGTGTCACATAGACTAGTATTCCCAGCTCTCCCTCTCATTCTGCTCATTCTGGCTCTCCCTCTCTACCTCCCCCAGTCCCCTGCTCACTGATGGCTCACTTGCTTTCCCATGTTCTCTAAAACAATGCCGTTAACTCAGAGCCAAGAGGCCCCTGCTACTAGCAGTCCATTAACCACTCTGGTTTCACGCTGGCACTCAGTCATCCTGTTCTTCAGTTTACAGTATGCTCTTCTTCTCCTGAGATGCAGAAGACAGGAAACTGTGTGTTTGTGTGTGCGCAAACAGCGTGGCCACTGAGTAGACACATTTAAAAAAAAGAAATTAAAAAAAGGTCAAAAAGAATCAAATGTACACCAGTGAAAATTTAACTACTTTACTCCTCAGACTACTTGAATCAGGCTCTGTGACTGAACAGTTGTGACCTAACAAATTCATGATGTTATCTTAAATTAAGCATTTGCTGAGGTGATTCCCCCAGGAAGTAGGTGCACTGCTGAACAAAGGCACATGCAGGCACAAGATTTTATGCTTGAAGGAAGGTGCCATTATCTTTCATATTAATCTGACTTTGAACAGCAACATTTTAAACTACAGTCAACACACATATCCATCCCCACTGGCACCAAATCCAGATACAATAGCATATTCATTTCAGACAAACAGAGAACAAGTACCCCATAATTTCAGTGCTTATGGCTGGTCAGTGGTTGAAATGTATTATGGTTTTCCCCTGACGCATCAACACAAATGCATTACTTTCATTAAAGGGTTGAACAAATATCGTAATCAATAATGGCAATATATACTCATGGAATTTAAAAATGCACCACCTGTATTGGTATTAGTGGTGTGCTTTTAACTTCCATGAGTATATGTATATGATATGTTCTGTATCAAGACACTAAAGCTGGAAATCTGTGTACCTTGACTTCAATTCAGAGTGCTATAATCCAATTACACAATTATTCTTGAGGCATCAAATGTTTAATTTAATCCCACATTCAAAATATTATGATGAAAAAAATTAAATCACACTGATTTATTACCACAAAAGAAGTAATCTAACTGGGAGACTGAGGTTGCATGCATGAGCAAGCTGGCATATATTCCAATTTAGTGAATATCCTAACAAGAGAGAAATGTGTGCTGCTGTGGGTTCTCTCTTTGGCAACAACTACAACAGGTTGGTCCAGTACCAGGCAACATGTGTAATGTGCATGTGAGTTTTTATGTGGGAGGTTACAAAGTTACATTACATGAGGAAGATTATCACTTTTCACATGATCAGAACTGGCAAGCTCTTTTCCAAGAGAAGTTTTATGTAAAGCAAGCCATCTTATAACACAGCTTCAAATCTCTGAGAGTCCTATTACTTTGGCTCAAAATACAACACATGACAATATGACGCATCAATAACCAGTAAATAAACAATTAGGGTCTGAGAGAGAGAGAAGGCTGCCCCAGAAGCCCAAGAAGGATGTGCTCAAGATGCACAATTCACTGCAATCATTGATTATTGGTCTCCTTGATAAGTAATATTCTAAGCCTGAAAAAAGTGAACTTCCACCCTTATTTTGGGGGTGGGGGGGCTGTGGGGGGGTATACAACGTGCCAAACTCAACAAGCAACTTGCATCATAAACAGCTGTCCAAGGTACTGATCCCTGGCTAATCCACACTATGCCTGCCTGCTGGGTTGAGCCAGCTTGTTTATGTCAACAGCATTTGCGGATACTGATCCTTTCCATCTCTCTGGGCCTGAAGAACACAGATAGCACTTCAGAGAGCACTGCTAAAATGATCTGCTTTTGGCTTCAAATGAAATACCGGGATGAGACTCGACTACAGATGTACCTGTAGGCACAGTGAATTACATTAAGCATTTTTGTTAAATGCAACTACACGTTACATGCCCCATAAAATAGCCAACGTAGGAAATGAGAGACACACAGATTCACACAAATGTTCAGCCTTACAGACAGGTAATACCATGCAGCAGAGGAACATTACACTAATGGAGTATGTTTTCATACATACAATGAAGAGACACACACAAGGGTGACTTTGGCTAAAAATACCATGGCGACCACACACACACACACATCACAAAGTCATATATATATCACATCATGTTATTATGCCTAAAAAAGCAAATGTGAAGCCATAGTTAAGCTCATGCCACAGACATGGTAGCTGAGACATTATGTCACACTGTCAACAGATAAGACTACTCCCCTTTACCCCTGAATGAACTCTGGTTGTAACATAAAAACTATGCCAGAACAGATTCAAATTTCAGAGTTAATAGTGTACTGATTTCAAGGACATAGGCCTACCTCATTCTAACGTGAGCAGTCTAGTTAAACACACACAGACATGCACTCACACTTTCAGGCAGATGCACTCAAGCACATACTCATGTATGCAGAGTCAGTCATCTTGGGACATTGCACAATTGGTTTCTGTTGATGACTCGTGTTTACTTATCTACTAACTAAACCTGTGGGTATATAATACTACTATACTATTAGACCATTCACCACAACACTTGCTTTATTTTCATTTACTTCTCAATCTAGTCTTTGAAAATGAAATTTGTTTTCAAAGGCTGAAAAAGCACAAGAACATAGAGTTAAAGTACAGTATGGTCAACCTGTCACTGTGCTTGCATGCTAGTGTAGACTAACTGTAAATTTGCCAAGTCTTGCCTTTAATAAAAACCATCTCTAACCTCCTACCCCCACTGCTTGGCATAAGTGTTGTTGGACCTATACCCAGATGGTACTATTTACATGAAAACGCCTAAACAAACTGCTCTGAATGGAACTGGTGTTGTTCGTTCATTCCTGTCAGCAGGATATAAAACAGTTTGTGGTTTAAACAAGAGGGCCTGTGAGTGGGATAAAGAGGGCCTGAAAACTCTCTGAACATACATGTGCATGAATGTATGTGTGCACATACTACTTGGTGACCAGATGTGTCCTCCATGCATCTTCTAAAGTTACCATTTGTCAGTGTACAGGATCAATTTTCACCTGTTGCTACACATGGCCATGGGGTTAAATTACAGTTTGCTTTGCTTGTGACAGACATTACTACTAGTGACCCGTACTGTTCTGCTCCCATCGAGGCACCACAATGAATCACTCATGCTGACACAGCCAGGTAGACAAATGATGTCAATGTGATCAAGTCACCTTGAGAAAATTCAAGGTGTCAGTGCCACACCGCACCACTGAAAATTAGGTCATTCATGTAACAATTTTATTCAACTGATTTAGTTTCATATAGTAATTAAAACCCTCTGAACTCTGTTAAAGAACTACAGCAATCATAAGTAGTGTATGTATCGTTAGATAAATGTCACGTTATGTTAGTAAGTTTTTCAGATGTTAGTGGTTAAAATAATAAATCTTCTGAGTCCTCTGCTGAGATATTGCAGTTTGTCAATACTGCATAACTGCACAGTGCAAGATTTCCAAGCTGGAGCACCAGCTACTTCCTCATATACTGACACTTATTTGACACGAATCGTGAATTCAATATATTAGAATTCAATAGATTTCAAGCTGGTGCACATCTTTAAGGAATCGAATTCATTCAAGCTGGTGCACATCTTTAAGGAATTAAAATAACTAACGTTACAGGTGTGGTTGACGGAGTAACTATTCGTAGTGTTATGCTACTTTAAAGACCAAGTACCCAAACAAATTAAGGTTATAGAAGTGCAGCAGGTTGAACCCGTGGGACACTTACAAACTTCTTTTTCGAATCTCCATCTTCATAATTCTTCTTTGATTTTTTGTCCTTCTTCAGACCTGCAGCTGAGGCAGAAGTCCCTGTGTTGGGATCCATACTTAATCCGTTTGCTTGGATTGTGTGTCAAAACAAACTCGTGTAGCGATAATTTCCCAAACTCTTAAAAGAAAAAAAGTTTCCTCCAACTGTCTTATGCTGAGAAAACGCCAACTGTTAATTACTTTGGGCCTAGGCTACTGCTTTGGCTAACTAGCCAAAGTTAGCACAGTGCTGCTAATGACTTGGTAGACAGCCAAATACACCGCACTAAGCCGTTCGCTGCATCACGGAAGGAGGGAAATTCAAAGCACAGCCCAAGTCCTCGGGACGCAAAGTACGAAAACAACCTGTTGTGTCTTTAAAAGGCAAATGAGCACGTTACTCTACCAGCATCCACATGTAACGCAAACTGAAGCTTCAACAATGTTAAGTCCACAAAGTATGCGGTACAAAGTGCGCTAACGTTAGCTTTAGCTAGGCTAGCTCGTCTGCTACAGTAGGTAGTAACGTCTCCGAGGGAAAAACAAACTTCGCTCTTCCCACTTTAACGGGCTATTTTGGCAACTACAGTGCGCACGACGAATCGGTGTTACGGATGACTTGAGTCGACAGTATCTCCCAAATTAGTTTCCATGACTGCTACAAGTTTAAATAACTTTTCAGCCTCCGAATGACAGCGAAAAAGCAACTACGTTTTTAGCTCTAAGGAAGCCTTCCTCTTTCTTTTGACAATCTAATCAGGCCTGGTTGGGGAGGAGCCTGTGCTCTGCAGCTACACCTGAGAGGCTTTAACAGGCTGCTCCAGCCTGAGGGTCCAGGGATTTTAAGCTCCATCAGAAGCTACGTTCAATTGCTGAAAAGAAATTAGTGCGATAGAAATCATCTAAATCCCAGAATCTTTAGCCCGAGAAAGAATATTGTATATTAATTGTTGTCACTATCAGAGACTTGTGTTTAGAACTATACCGGAAATGATATAGTCTAACAGTGTGTAACAAGTAAAGGTTAAGGTGTTTAATGTGTTCTGCACCTTTAAATGTTAGGGGCACGATTCAGTCATTATTGTGTCATAAATTCGAATCTAAAATTTAGAAGAAAGAATTCTAAAATGAAAACACACTAAAATCACCCACCACCAGCAGAAAGCACAGGTTAACAATTACATGTGAATATTAATATAGGCTACTTTGGAAAGTATGACAAGGACTACGCTAATATTTAGTTCTCATATTAACAAGTTCTATCATAGAACTAAAGCTAATTTCCATACAGTGAAGTTTACCCTATTGTTCATAGTGGAAATAGTCTGACTGTTTCACGGATCAGCATTAAATCAGTTCAGGGAAGACAGGGTTTCCACTGGCAACCTGATTTTTTTTTCCTAGCATATTTATTTATTGCATGTAGCCTAAAAGCTGCATAAGTGAGAATATATAGCCTGTAATTAAAGAGTAGCTTGTATGGTGTAATCTCAGTTACAGCTCTTGCCTCTGTTTTCCTCGGCCCACAATTACAAAAAGCCTGTAACTCCACTTTCAGCAGCCATTTCCTAGGTTTAAATGAAAGACTGACCAGAAAGCCTGTACACAGGCATCACATAAATTCCTAGACATTTCACAGACGGTTCATCTTTCACATACCGTATCTACAAATGAATTTGGGTCATGTTGATAAACAAGATCTTCGATCATTATCTGTAACTTGCCTTTCCTTGTTGAACTAACAACATGATGTTGCTTCATTTCTGTTTCTATTTTGTGAAGAAGTGTTTGTGCGTTTTAAAAGTTGTGCTTGAGCACTTTGCCGTTTTGTAGGGCTGCATTCTTACTGTGAAAACAAATAAACAAAGCTGTGGCGCCACCAAGCGGTTAAAATATAAATAGCATCCAGTGTCACCTTTTTTTTAGTTGAAGTAAGTTAATGCATCAATAGAAAGTGATGATGTAGCTATATCCTACCTGTACTTTAGAATTATTTCTTTGCATTGGCCATCGCAATTGAAACTGTGTGGTGGTCAGTTGAAGAAGAGGAGTATTTATATAGGCAATTGCAGGCAATTATTGAATCAAGAAGGCACATAGATCATTGTTCTGAATGTCTTCTTCATAGTCAGTCGGTCAATACAAGTCCAAAACTCCGGGCCCTCGCATTTTTCTTTCTTTTGCCTACAATGACTTATTTCAGATTATTTTGATTACGTACCACAGACCACAATAATAACCATGTTTAGTTAATCCCAGTGGAGTTTTAGATCTCAGATGAACAAATGTCCTCGGGGATTCTTTAATTCCAGTTTCCCTGGCTTGATTATTACGAGATATCATGTCTAATATCTGAGATACAGCGTTTCCCTTTCCTCTCAGACATAAACAAACCTGTACGCGCACACGCGCAGCTACAGGATTACAGAGATAGGCTCATCAATCTGTCTTGGTATGTGAGAGAGGTTTTCCAACAACAAGCTTGAAGAGGATTTGCGCATCACCGGTGGCACTGAAACAGACAACAGTTTGGTTTATCACAGGACTCAAGCCTCCGATCTTCATTCTCCGGGATATTGGCGCTAAAAATGCGGGGGAGAAGTTAATTAAAAGTGAAAGTGCACGATAAGGCTGGCAGCCCTGTGGTACTCGTTTAAAAGCCTCTCATTAACAGTTGGCCCATCACATCGGCAGCTGCACTATCGTTTTCAGGATATTCATTCAAATATAGGTGTAGAGTTTTAAAAAACTGCCACGTCAAAGTAGACTGTATGATGACACGGATCTGTCATTTAATCACCATTTTACAGGGTGTATTGTGTATTGATTGCATCATTTCACAAGACAAGACAGTTAAGTTACAGTCATACAAAATATCTATATACAAACGTCTCAAGACCCATTTTCTGCTGATACAAGTCACGTTTTCTCGGAATAAAACATTTTATCAGGGTCAGTGTGAATTTGGACCCAAACTGCAAGCGCCAGGTCAAGTTTTTAGCAACTAGGTGACAGGCTTGGGGGTCTACTGTGTAGGGGAAAGGACAATTTGTTTCTAAAGTGCTTTGCGCGGACCATATGGGCAATGGGTGATGAACTGTTTACATTTCAACCATTAATTGCCAGAGAATATATAAGTCACAAATTTTAAAAGGGGATATCTTATCTCTCGACCTGCAACAGGCCCAAACACACGTATCTTCTCAAACAACCCCCATGGTCTGAGGGATTCACTTTTGGGGATGGGGCTGTGAGCCCTAAAGTGAAAAATGTGGGCAACATTTGGCATAATCCAGGCCCTGACTAAAGTCAGGTCGCATTGAGGATTCGAGGTTACAACTGAAAAATACTTGAAATGTCCTGTGCAGCAGTAGTTCAGGGATGAGCGGTTAGTCCCTCAACCCCCACACGACTCTCACTAAAGACCCAGAGTCATGTATGTTTTCCTGGGGGTCTAGTCTTACTTGTAGGAGGTCCGTGCCTCTCTCAGCGACCTATCATATGGCATGGAGGCAAAGAAAGAGTTCCGGAGCTGGCAGTTAATGAAGAACACAATGAGCAGCACCAACAGGAAGAGCAGTAGGCACATGACTATGTAGGTGATCAGGTCCGGTTTGTGAAGCTCGCCCTCCCGGAGCCCTCCTCCCCCTCGCCCCGTGGTGGGTCTCAGAAGAGCGGCCACGCTCACCGAGCCGCCGTGGGAGGCATTCAAGGACGAGGGGGCGTGCGTGGAGGACTGGGCCATGAGTACCAGGTCGAAGTCTGGGGTGTTGGTGGTGTTGAGGAGGATCTGCCTCAGCATGGCGCCCCGTGGGCTCACCGGCTGCGTCGGTCGGCTGGAGGGTTAACAGACATGGAGAGTGTTATATAGCCTACTGACCCCGTGTTTGTCAGTCTTCGTCCTATTTCTGATGTAGCGACACCTATAATAAGAATCAGGAGATTCATTTGTGGCAAATGTTGGAACAGACTAGGAAGATTAAAAACCCATTAATGCCATTGCAAGCAAAACAGCCTACCTTATTGTCTGGCAAGGTCACTCATAAACTCCATCCAGTGACACAGATAATCTACACTGAATGTACAAATTTGGCCATAGTAATGCCAAAAGCGGTCATGAAAATGTCACAAAGTAGGCTGGAGTCACTGCATTTTGCTCTTTACGAAATCTACCAGCAACGTTACACGAACCAAAGCACAGTGTTACAAGAATTACTTACTTTTGATATGTACTGCGAAGAGTTCCGCAGGTGAGCTTGAAAAGACAAAATCGCGGCTCCGCATTCCTCAGCGTCCCCGGCGCTGTCCGCTCCAGCCCCGCCGAGGATGCGTCGTGGAGAAGCGGCGGGTCGATAGATAAGAAACTGCGCCCACAGACCATATGTCGCTGAGTGAGGTATTAACGCAGCGCCTTCCGTCACATTCAACCGAACTGTTCAGATTCTCGTGTCAGCGAAGATCAGGGTCCCATGAAGGAATACATTACCTACGTCCACTTGTTGGCGTTAAAATCCAAATCGTCCTGCCAGCCGTTAGGCTAGGGAAAATACGTTATCTTAGGCTGCTGTAGCGATATCCAAATGACTCTAGGGTCTGTCAGGGGAGGTGAAGTTCAGCTGCATCGGTGGTGAGCACACGTCCTCTTGTGCGTCGTAGTGCGCAGTACAAAATTGCCTTGTGCGTACAGGGCGCAGAAGAGGGGAACACCGGATCTCCCGAATTTCCAACCCTTTGCTTGTTCTTTTATCCAGTAACGGGGTCGATACGTGTTGGAGAGATGTTACGGACAATGTGTCCTTACGGAATTATCAATCCAGATAAAAATAAGAAGAAAGCATGCAGCAATGAAGGACAAAACACAATAGGACATCGGATCGTAAACAATGTCCCATCTTCTTTGAGTCGCGTGTGAAAGAGAAAGAAAGAGAACTGCAGATCAGGAGGGGGCAAGGACGACGCTGGAGGGACGTCACCGGACAGGGATGTGTATTACTGTAAAGAGAGAGTCACAAGGCGAAAAGTCCTATCTATCTATCTATCCCTCCCTCATATTATTTTCAAACTGATGAGAGAAATTGAGTCAGAGTCATTTCTTTGCCAGTGTGTTGAATCTCACACTGGGCAGATGAGAGAACAGGAAAAGGTGTTAGATTGAGAGTGTGTATGAACTCACAGAGGTGATTCAATTTTAAAATAGGTTACAGGATAGTCTATTGTCTAAGTCATAGTGCTTCACCCATTAAAAGTGTTGAATATACATTACTCTCTGTTCACATACTATAACAGGTAAGACTTTTATTAAAACGTAACCAAACTGCGCTTTCATCCTTTCACACGACGTGAACTGTCTGTGTATAACATAAATGTGTTTGCTCGCTGTGAAATAGGTTTGGCTTTGGTGCTAGATGCTAAAACGAAGGTGACAAACATGAAGGTTGGAAGCCAGTTTGCTCTTACATACTTCAGACATGAGCATGCTGACAAAGGGCCAGGACCTAAAAGCTCTGCCGATCTGTTTCATATTCATCTGCACCTGTTCTATTGCAACAGAATGGTTCAGAGGCATAGGGAGTAAAGATGGAAGGGCACGAACACACATGCACACAAAAACATTGCATCAAAAATACTGTAAACCATCTTTAAACTGGAAAACGTATTTGATGCACACATATACTGTATATACACAAACCAAAAATACAAAGTTTGAGGGAATCTAGTCTACAAATAACTGACAAACACCTAGTGGTGTCCCACATCAATTTCTATTCAACAATAAAGAGGATTACAGTGGTCAACAGTTTGGTAGAATGTGCATGACATGTGAGAAATGCAGCCTAAAGCCTTTCTTACATATGTGGAGAGACAGCAATAATTGCTAAGGCTAAGGAACTTACTGCTTATTATTGCTTTTTGGATGCAACACTTGTTCCTTGCTGTGCTACAGGATTCCTGCTATCCTCATCTCCATCATACATTTAAGCACACACATGCAAGCCAGACACAAAGGCAAATTCAAAGACACAGAAAGAAAATCTGACCCGTTTTGCCAAATAATCTATATAAGTGCTTTCAAGTAGTGATCAAAATACTGGACTGCGAGGGTGGTAACAGGCCGAACTCACCCATCACAACCAAGTGAAAGGAGAAAAATAAAGACGGGGGGTGTGATACCATGAAATATATGCTGTTTGATGCCTTTCTCTGTGACTAATGTTGAAAGATACCAGACTTTTCTCATTAGCTGTAACCCATGGCAGTGGAATTTTGATCAGGATTGGGGAAATTTTGTTCTCTGGCACTATAAACTTCATGAAGGTTCTCAACCAATCTTAGCCCCTTACAACTTCTTCAACTCTGTCAAGAATCATGACACATAAAACAATGACTTCCTTCTATGTTTTCCCTCTGTGTCATATATGCACACAAACAGAGACACTGCATAGAGTCTGCAAAGACTGGTTGTTTTTCACTCTTCCACCTTTCATGTCCTCTTTGAGTCTTCACTGCCTTTCTAATTCCCTCGTCTCCTTTCTATTTCTCTGTTTGGCCTCTCACCTCTCCTCATGTCTTTTCCTTCTCTCCTTCTGCTTCTCTGTCTTACAGTAACTCCCTTTATTCTTTCTGTTTTTTTAAATCCCTTTAATCCATGAAAAAAGAGGGGAACTCCAACTGGAGGTAAACAAGAAAACTAAAGGTTTTGGGATTTTTTCTCCCCCTTAGTTTAATAATGTTGTTTTACAAGGT
>NW_018127882.1:8563070-8564529 GCF_001952655.1 Monopterus albus | reverse complement strand
TCCTGCTGATGAGACATAGCCAAAGCAAATGGGAGGGCATGTGATTCAGTAGGGATTATGCATGCGCAGCCTTCACACACCAGCCACACTACTTGCAAGCACACACTAATAAAACACACAATGCACACTCCTCTGCACTGTCAGCTAACTGGGGAACTGGGTACGCTCAAGGGTTGTTATTTTATTATTCGTATTTTCCATTATTTCCATAAGGGAGGGGATCGCCATTTAGAAAATCTTTCCTCAAAGACTTCTGCCACAGTTTTAAATCATTAAGTGTCAGTCTACTCAAATTATGCCATGTCAAGTGAGCGTGATGTAAAGACCAGTAAACAAAGTGGTGGTAATCTGCACTCACAGCAGTGCTTTCCTCAGCTGTTATGCTTAATTCCTTCAAGACAACATTGCTCAAGTCTGCTGAGCTTGGTTTATTTTTTTGCTCCATGAAAGACTAATATTGTTTGCTGCTTTCCTCAGCATGAGCCCCTTAGTCCAGTGGAGCCATTTTCCGCACAGTCAGGAGTCTAGGAGTCTAGGAGCCACCCAGATATACTGTCTATAGTGTCTATCCATCTCTGATCTTCACTCTGCAACTGTAGGCTGTCTCAGAAAAACAATGCCAGCGAAGCACCAAAATCATTAATGACTGTTGTGTCCTGATACTTACTTCTATAGTGTACCGCCAGAGAGGCCGCTGTACAAGCGTTGATAAAAAATGTGTGAAGAAGAGTTCCAAGATGGCGTTACTGAATACACAAGTGTTGTACTGCTGCTGTGTTAAAGTGTTCAATTAAATAAACTGTTTGGAATATACCCGGTGTATTTACTCACGTCTATCAGACACTACATTTTTGGCGACGAGTATACCTACGTTTTTTTCATCTTCTTTGACCGAACATGACTGCAAACATTCCTCCGCCGCAGATGTTTTTGCCATGCCCTGGAGAACCTCCACTTCCCTTTGCAATGTGGATGCGGATGTTCAAGAACTACCTGTTGGTGATTAATGCAACGGGGAATGCCTGGCCTGAAGTCCGCAAAAGAGCCACTTTACTTCATTGCCTCGTTGCGGAAGGACAACGGATTTTCTACTCTCTACCGGACACAGGTGACACTTTTAATACCGCTGTGGCTGCTTTGGAAAAATACTTCACGCCTAAAGTTAATGTTGTGGTGGAACGGTATGACTTCAGAAAGAGAATACAAGCACACCATGAGACTATTTCCCAGTATGTGGCTGCATTACGTCAGCTAGCTTCAAAATGTGGATTCGAGGACAAAACTGATGAAATGATTCGTGACCAGCTTATCAAACACGTCACTGACTCCAGCATTAGAGAAAGGCTCTTGCTTGAAACAGACTTGACGCTTGATAAAGCTGTAACTGTAGCAACACAGGTGGAACTTGCAGTTACTCAAGCTAAAATGATATCAGCACCGGACAGTGCTGCAGTTCAAG
>NW_018127882.1:8559410-8562881 GCF_001952655.1 Monopterus albus | reverse complement strand
TGTAACAAAGAAACTACTATGCAAAGTCAATGTTAGTACCCCTGCTTCAATTGCTAAAGAAATAGAACTGGTTGTGGATACAGGTTCTGCAGTGTCTATATTGCCACATTCCATTTATAACAAGTGCTTTAGTGACATACCTCTCCTCCCACCTGCTGTTTCACTGGTGACATACACAAGGAAAACCATTCCTGTGCTAGGCTGCTTACAAGCTACTGTTACTAGAGGAGACTCAACGGCATCATCCAATTTCTATGTCGTGAGGACTGGTACACCTCTTCTTGGTAGAGACCTAATGGGTGCCTTGAAAGTTTGCATTAAAGGAACTGCTGTTCTTCCCCCATCTTCTAGTGCTGCTTCACCTGCTCCTGTAATGAACACAAATGCTACACCTACCTGCATCCCTATGGCTTCAGAAATCGGCTGTGCACACAGTTTTGTGTATAAAGTGAAGATTGACCCTACTGTCAAACCAGTATGGAAAAAACGGCGCTGCCTGCCATTTGCAGTGAGGGCTTCTGTCTCGGCTGAGCTGGATCGCTTGTTGAAAGCCGGCGTCATTGAAAAGATTGATGCATCTCCTTGGGTCTCACCCATTGTTGTCACAGGACGGAAAAATGGTGGCATCAGGATGTGTGCTGACCTCCGTGAACCAAACAAGGCTGTTATCTCGGACTGTTACCCACTGCCTCATGTGGATGAATTATTTGCTAACTTACAAGGTGCAAAGGTATTCTCTACAATAAGTCTTGCTAATGCATACTACCAGTTACCCTATGGTTTTAGCAGTGATGTGCACAGACTTACAGTCACAGGGATTACAGCAGACTGCTATGAATGGTTCAGGCTGAATGTGTCTCATGCATCAAACACAAGGGCTGTGTGCAAGTACTATCAGGCTGTCAAGCAGTGTCCCTTGAGGCCACTTTTCTCTTGGTTCCACTTGTCTTGTGTCATATCACCTGTTTGTGGCAGTTCACGCCTGACCCTGTGCACATTTGAAAGTATCTGTATGTGGGGTTTTTTCATGTCTTTCATGTGAGCCTGTCACACAGTCACACATCATATCTGAACTTACATGTTTGCTCTCCCACTCACATTCCCTTCCTGGCCAAGATCACATCATTGCTGTCCTGAAAGCTCCTCCTCCAACAAACCTGGCTGCTCTGAGATCCTTTCTGGGCCTGGTGTCATGGTACTCTAAGTTTCTGCCTAACTTTGCAACAGTTGTGGCTCCTATGCGTACATGTGCTAGTGATAAAGAACATTTTCTGTGGACTCCTGCAGCCCAAGCTAGCTTTGAGGAAGTTAAGCAACTTTTGGTTGACAGCCCAGCACTTGCTATTTTTGATCCTTCTTTACAGACTGTGATATCCACTGACGCAAGTGATTATGGACTGGGTGCTGTCTTTGCACAAGTACAGCCTGATGGTACAGAGAAACCTGTGGCGTTCGCTTCCCGCACACTAACAGTAACGGAAAGGAAGTACTCTACAGTTGAGAAAGAAGCACTTGCTTGTGTGTGGGCAGTAGAGAAATGGAAAACATACTTATGGGGACGCCGCTTTACTCTCCGGACAGATCATCAAGCCCTGACGACATTACTGAGTACACAGGGTGCACAGTATTTAGTTGGCATAAGATGTTATAGGATAGTGTGTAGTATGTAACAAGTAAAGAACTGGATATTTTAGATAAAATCTTTTTCTGATATAACTTTCTAAACACCACCTCCCTTCGTACAGCCAGCCAGTTTTGTATGGCATAACACCTGAGCAACAAGCCAAATCAGAAAAGTGCTGCTTGTGTTGTCACCGTGAGGTATCTGCAGCCAGGTAGCTTGTTAACACTGCTGGGTTGCCACTGCCTGTTTTAACTTTCTGAGACACTGTTGAGAAGGTTGGCATACTATTAATACTGTTGATTGTATAATCAAACACTCGAGATAAACCCTTTTCTGATGTATCTGTCTAAAAATAATTTTAGCAGTTGTGAAGTCTCATACTTCTTCTCGAGTCCAGATAGCGGAAAGAATATTCAGTCACAACACCAAATATCAAAGTGCATGATTACCTTTATTATTTTTGCAGATATATCTGGAGATCATACAGCAAGCAGCAGGGCAGATGATCTAAAGTCATATCACCAAAACTGTGTGTTATATACTCTTCTTCCCTCCTTCTAGCACATTCCTGCACCATGCAGCTGGAAATTATCAGTACTCTCCCAAAGATATTCTTGTAGGATGCAGCTGGTAATTATCAATACTTTTCCAAAGATATTCCCCCAAGCACAAGTCCCTAATTCCAAAGTAGTACATTCTGTAATTAAATGAACACACATATTGCTAATAATTGAGTGAACACACACACTTACTTCTACTAAAATTGAAGGTTATATTCCTTATTTAGTACATTTATATAAAACAGTGCTCATGCTTTAATCTGAGTGAAAGTTGTATTCCTTATAAGGGCATAGAAAATGATGCTGGTGTTTGAGCTACAGTGTCTATCCTTATATGTGCATAACAAACGGTGCTGGTGCTTAAGTTGCAATGTCTCACACAACTTAATATCCAACAGTACACAGTTCACTTTGTCTGCTTTTGCCTCTTTTCTCCAGGATCGAGGTATAACACACAGTAAAGCATCAGTTTACTACCCTGCTGCTAATGGAGCTGTTGAAAGGTTTCATCGTGCCCTGAAAGCTTGCATTCAAACGGCAATTCAACAGTCACGACCATGGAAAGAATCTGTAATGAACTGGCTCCAAGTGTATCGTGCTACGCCTCATCCTACGACCACTACCTCACCTCATGAACTACTCTACGGCAGAAAAATGCGCACTAAACTGAACATTCTTCCCATGCAGTCTGCTATGCCTCCACATGCTGCTTCTACCTTTGAATCTGTGCAACTCAAACAACAGAAAATGAAGCATTATACAGATGCTAAACGTGGAGCATGCCCACCTTTCTTTAAACCCGGGGAGAGTGTGAGGGTAAGGAATCCTCATCATGTTCCTAAAGCGCACCCCAGATTCATTCCTCCATTAACAGTAGAAAAAGGAACTGGACGAAACTCTTTCTTGCTTTGTGATGGAAAGATCTGGAATGCATCTCACCTTGCTCACTTCCCTTCAGGAACTAAACAGGACTGTAACACTCCCCGACAGTCAAGTATTGGTACCACTCCTTTTCTGAAAACACCGCGTGTTAAATACAAACCAAAGTGGCACAAGGATTATGTTATGCCCTAAGATATATTGATTAACAGTGTAAAGAAAAGAAAGAATAGAAAGAAAATTATCCTTATGTACATTTGGATACAGTTGTTATTTTGATACTGTTATATGTGGTTAATGCATGCTATTGCCGTTGTTATTCTAACTACTACTTACTTTATTACAGAAGGAATATTGTTACTGTTACTTCGTACTCATGGGAGAATTTAGTTTACAGAGAGAGGATAT
>NW_018127882.1:8535800-8559212 GCF_001952655.1 Monopterus albus | reverse complement strand
ATAAACAATTAAACATCTCCTTTTGTGCCTAAGACAAAGATAGACACACAAGATATGCACCTACTGCACACATAGCGTTACACATACACACATAACACCAGGCTCTTTAGATTAAACCACACAAAAGACAAAAGTCAATGAAGGAACAGATTATGAGAACACTGATGTGCATAATCCTGCATGCGTGCATGCACGCACACACACACACACACACAAAGGAGACATCTGTCATGTATAAACCACAAGCAGGAATATACACACACACCACTACACACTTAGATAAACAAAGACAGTGGGAACACATTCAGTCACACAACACAGACAATATGGTCACTGACGGCTACACAAGCAGCTAGTACTGCTTTATCTTTTCTGTCAATACAGTCTGATTCTTTGTCTGGCTGATTTTCAACAGGAATCTTAAACAAACAAAAAATGTGACATGCGAATGTCTCCCCTCTCTCATTTACTGTAATTGTATTCGTTTTCCTCTAACTACTGTATCTCCTATTTAACCTCTGTGGAAAAATCAGCCAGCAAAAAAGGATTTTTCCCTGCCAGCGCATCAAACGCCCCCATTGGCAGAAATCAGATGCTCTACAATTAGTCACTTGATTATCTCGCAACACCAAATGCTGTTTCTCATCTCAAGGAGGCACAAAAAGAGAGGCATTTATTTTCTCACGGAGTAAAAATAACAAATGGATTCTCAAAATAAGTAGGAGCTGTCCTGTAACCTCGAAAATGCACCCATACACAGGACTACCCCAACACTAAATTGTACAAACAGCACAGAAATGTTAATGGAAACATTGTGGTTACAGTAGAATTAGCATCCTCTAACAGTAAATTGCCTTTTTTTTTGCAAATTTTTATGTATATTTTATTGCCATGTGGGATTAAATACACATATTTTGCTATGTATACAGTGAAGGCTCACATCTAAGCGCAGGTCAAGTGGCCTCTTAGTTTTATAACAAACAAAGCAGACTCAGTCAGGCCACCAGGGTATTTCAGAGTATGATCTCGAGGGCAGTAAAAACAACAAGAGTAGATCAGAGATGGTGAGGCTCAGCTAGTATCTCTGTTATTTTTTGTTTTTGTTTGTTCTGCATTTCAAGTGAATAATTTCAAGGAGGATGAGAGTTTTGGATCAGTGACAAGTTTTGGGGGTGAAGGGAGGGAGTGGTTGCCCCAGGTAAATGTGTGTTTATCTGATTGTGGGTAGGGTAGCCATGCGATGGAGTAGAGACTCACCCCAGAGCCCTAGACACTCCAAACACAAAGAAACTGATGGAAAGGAAGGGCAGGAAGAAGAGTGTGGGGAGGGAAGCTAACTAGATCAAGTAGGAAATAACAGAACCAGTGTTCCCTGTAAGACAGTCTCTGATCCCACTATGAGTATTTGTGCAGTGCCGTTTCTGGACATTTGGTACCCCTGAGGAGATGTATCTATTTGTGGAATATTTTGACAATTAGAATGATTATATAAAACTTATTTTAATGTGTAATGTTATACAACTTGATGCATCTTCCATTTTGTCATATTATCATCATCATTTGTCTGTATTATTACCTTTTCAGAGTGACACAGTGGTACAATCATTAGCACTGTTGCCTCCCAGCAAGAAAATTCTGGGTTCGAACCTGCCAGAGACCTTTCTCAGTGGGTTTCCTTCAGCTACTCTGGCTTCCACCCAAAGATGTGCAGGTTAGGCTGATTGGTAAGTCTAAATTGTCCATAGATGTGAGTGGTTGTATGTGTCCTGCACAGGGTGTACTCTGCCTCTCATCCATTGTCTCATCACTATAATTAACTGAATTTGACTGTTTTTAATATGTGGTGCCTCAGGTCAGTAACTCACAAAACTGTCTGTTTGTTTGTTTGTTTTTTACAGAGCACAGCAAGGCATTTGACAGCTCTTGTTACAAAAGGAAACAAATGGATATTTATAGCCAAGACTTTATTGCCGAAGTAAGGTACTTATCCAAACAGGTAAACTCAAAGGAAGGCACTGAGGCAGGATAATCAGAACTTAACAAGAACACAAGGTGAGCATAGGCTAGAGAAATCTCAGGCTTTACTGGAAACTGGATGCATGAAAACACAAAGGTTAAGGCAATTAGCTTAAAGCTAGAATGTATACAAGACACTCCTCATGACAGGTCTCCGACAATGTCCAAACAAACACACAAAAGCCACAGAACAGAAAAAAGGACAGAAAATTCTCCAATACAAATTAATAACAGATAATAAAGTGATCACACTTCTACTCACCGCAACAGAACAGTAAGTACGCTTGATCAAAAACACTGAAAAGAACAGATGAATAACCAGAAGTAGAGTACAAAAGTTTACTGATATGCATGACAAACATGACACTTGAAATAAATCCACTCACCAGACAACTAAAGTCCATGAAAAAACATGACACTACAAACAAAATGCTGAGGGAGAAATGTTTGTGAGGAGGTGAAAAGCCCAGTCAAGCAACACAGAAAGAAACATGCTAAACAAGGTAACAAGAAACACAAATGTCAGGCTGAGACGCAGGTGAGTCACAACGAGCACTTTTCTGAAGAACAATCTAGCAGTGGGAGTAAACTGGCTGTTGACAAATATAGAGTCCTTAATTATGTTGATGGGAGACAGGTGAATGTAATTAGAGCTGGCTGGGGCAGGAAAAGCTGGAGTTGAAAACAAAGAACCAAGAAAAATGTGACTGTGTACAAAACTAAAAGCTATGGAAAGGAAGCGCTGTGATCCATGATAGCTAAACAAATAATCTAAGTACCTGGATTGCCCTAGCTCGAGATATCAGTGGCTTTACTTTACTTCAGGTTGTAAGACATTGTTTATAGGCATCAGAATCATGCTGAATTATGTTGACGCGGATCACATGTTGACGTTTGAGTGGAATATATAGTAAGGAACCTGGTTACTCATATGTGATTCTTACACAACTGAGTGAGCAAGTGAACATCGTCTCAAAATAAGCAGCAGCCACCCGATTAATGATGCTACAGCGAGTGAGTGTAAACCCTCAGAGAGTCCTCCTACAGTCTGCCTGTCAGCTGTTTGATGAAGTGTGAGCAGAGTTTTCTTTTATTACTTCTAACAATGTTAGGGCTGCATTTGACTGTTAATAGTAGAGTAAGACAAATTTAAGTTAATTTCAAAATATTTCTTCCTCCTGGCAGCACCCTATAGGTAACTGCCTAGGTCACCTATGCCTAAAGATGAGCCTGTGTGTTCTGTGAAGTTTTTCTGTCTGTAGGCCGAGTGTAGATGGGAAGTCACAGAGATAGACACATAAAACATGAAAAAAAAGAGAATGAAAACAAACTAGACAGAGAAAAACTGAAAGTGACAGAGATTAAAGACAGGCTGAGATACACAGCAAATTTTCAAAGATGGAGAAACAGTTGGAAAATTGACGGGTGAATGAGTAAGAGGGGGTGAAGGTAAAAAAAAAAAACAGAGAACACAGAGCAAAACAAAGGGGAACGAAGGCAAAGTGAGTCAGAAGATGAATGGTAGTGCAACAACTATGGCTAGCCCCTAAAAGGGAAACTATGTTGTAGGTACATAAATACACTCACAGGAAATGTTACTGTATAATATGATCAGCAGTGCTAAGGCTGTTGTAAACATAACTCCTTGTTTATGTCTTACTCATTCTCCTTTCACACTCATGCACAGCTCTTAGAGTGAATGAGAGAATTGCTGAAGTCCAGGAAATGTTGTAGCAGTTCTGCAAAGCATTCCATATTTATTATTCACTGTGGTCAGCAATACTGGGATAAGGATTCAACAGCAGATATATAAGAGCACTGAGGATGACAGTGGTCATAGCAAAGAGTCAAATGCTGCTACATTTATGCTGATAATATACTGAGTCATGCTATGAAAAGCATAGTATGCTTGTTAACAGATTCCTTGCATTTGTACAGTTGGTTTAGGTTTCGAAGTAAGATTTGTACTGCACACTTTCAATGTTGATATTTGCTCTGAGTAATACACATTGATTTACATTGACTTTAACTCAGAAGAGGCACATTTTGCCATTTTGTGATTTGCTTTCTAAACTGTTACAATTTAGTTCAACTCTGAATCTACAAGGTACATAGAAACTGTTCTCTGTCATTTGTTACAACATAGAAAACAGCAGGGCTTCTTTTGTGTGTGCCTCATGATGACAATGAGGACATCTGGGGAAACATCCTTGCATGAGATAGGTGCTCACCTGACACATTTATCTTGTGTGGATGTGCAGTTTCAAGTGCTCTGCTTGCAATTACAAGTGTACTTACGGCTGCATATACTGTCATTCTTCAGCGCAGCAGCTCACACACCTTGAGGACTGTTGGAGCCACCTGGAGGGGTTGTCAGGGATTTGTCATATCACTCCCTTTATCCATCTCGAATCAGTGAACTGTGGCTTCGAAGAATTGGTAAACACTCGACAAGTATTTTTTTTTCTGATAGCCCCCCAGTAGCCCCTTCCTCCAGTGCTCCATCAGCCCTCTGACTGCTCCAGAAATGAGATATTGGCGTTTCACCAGTGATGGGAACTCATAAAAAAGTCTCAGAACTATGGATATGTGATTTTTTTAAAGACTGTTGAGCGGGTTAGATGATATTCTTATGACTGTAATAAAGGCTGTATCTGTAGTGATAAAGGGCTATTATTGTAAGACTGAGACAGCTTTATTCTCTTCATTTGTCCTTTGGTTTGTTAAGTGGTTTGTCCTCTCCACAGTGCTTTGTTCAAATGTAATATTGTGATGAGAGACAGATTGCTTGAGGGGTTGACTGACGCTTTGGATATTAACCATGTGTTAGTTAGGGATGCCAACTTTATCTGCCAGACTTCACAGAGTCCAGCAGTCACAGATAGAGAGAGGTGCAGCCACAAGTCAGACAGCTCCTTTCATGTCATCAAAATATGAAAACCATTTGAGTGAAGGCATTACTAGTACACCACAAAACCACAGCACAAGGCAGAAGACTGGCAATGCACAATGCCTACAGTAAGTATTTTTTGTATAAGTAGCCTAAATTTATTTAATTTAAATAAATTGTGCAATTTCAGTTTTTCTCTTGGTGCCCCAGAGTTGCTTTACATATGGATTTGCATTTTTCCTGGCATTTTACCTTCAATCTGTGTTTAAAAAATGCCAAAAGTCTCCCAGATTGAATTTTGACTTTTCCAGGAGGCTTAAATTAATTCCAGAAGTCTCCTGGCTATTCATAAAGGGTTGGCAAACCTAATGTTAGTGTGTGTGCAAAAAACGACATCTGACATATTGTATACTTGCCTGTGAGTGTGCATCTGTGTGGGTAAGAGCCACAAGAGGCTGTTGAGCTGAACTCTAACTTGGTGTTGTTTGGTGCATCCAGGAATATGTGAGTGGAAGCATTTGTTTGTCTTTGTATACAAACAAATTAGCATTCACTTTTTAAATGTGCTAATAACAGACAGTCTGGTGTGTGAGTGTGCACATGGTGTGTTTGGGCCCACCCACATGTGTTCAAGCTTCTAATAATACACAAGAAATGATAAGCTGCTATGTATACATGTTTTTATTCAAGCAAGTAAGCATATATTTTTTTGTATGTGTGCATGCTGCTAAGTTTATCTCCTGAGGGGGCTTCCAGGCAGTAGGCGAGAGGCATGTTGGAAAAGGAGTCTAATCTCTCCTCCAAATCCCTGGAATCCCTGTCTTTCAGAGGCATGGGGTCACATCGCTCACTGCTTTTGCCAGGAGAGACAGAACCAGAGAAAGACAGATGGAGGAGGTGAAACAGAGAATGAAGAGAAAGAAAGAAGGAGGAGGGAGGGCTAGAAACACTTCCATGCCTTAGGCCTCTGGGACAAATTACAGTAGACGGTTATACTGTGTTGCACACACACACACACACACATGCACAGACACACACACACACAAGGTCTTTTTACACAAGAACACAGGCCGCTGTCTGCTCACAGGTCATACACAATGAAGCACAGATAGATACACTTTTATAAAATGTAATATTGTGATTAAAACACAGAACACATACTGTACAACACACACAGATGCACAATTACACACACATACTGACAGAATGTGTTATTGTTTAATGCCTTTAAGGCCAAAACATATAAGTCTGAAGCAGAGCACTGAGGGAAATAAGATAACAGAATTTCCTTTGAAAAGCCTTTACTGGTATGGTGATTGGCCAGTAAGGGTCTCAGCTGCTGTTTATGTGTGCACATTTCTTAGGCTCATGTAATTCTTCTTGTTCTGAGACAGTGTTTTGGCATTTCTGCTTTACTGGCCTGCATATATAAAGCAGCAAGGAGAGTGATGGGAAGGAGAGCGGAGGAAACAGAAAGAGAGGATGTGACAAATGTTATAAGCCCGACTCAACAATATGATGAGGAGTGTACTCAAGCCTGTAATTGGACTTGTTGCAGAGATTTTTTTTTTTTTTTGCATGTTTAAACCTGTGCCTGGTGACATTTTAATTGGAAATATACAAAATATTTTACAAAGGAATTATTAAATGATGTTTCAAGAAAGAAACAACAAAAGATTCGTAGTTAATATTAATAGTGATCTCATTTTACTAGTGAGCGTTTGAAGTTGAAGTTAGAAGCATAGACAAGAAGCAGGTAGCAGAAAATAACGTTCATTATACACCATGGTAATGTACTTTATAGTACCATTATAACTTTTTAAGCTGAAATATCCTCCAAAATACAGGCTACTGTTATCTCACCTCCAGTATACTAAGGCCCACGCTGACAAAAGAGCTGTTCAATATGAAGGCCTCTGGAAAGGACAAATCATTTTTTACTTATAAGAAAGTTCCACTTATAGAGTTGCAGTTTTTAAATGAGACATTCCTTGGTACGTGCATGTTTTGCAAACAGACTGAGCTGATTTCTTGTACATGTTTTGCTTGCTTGATAATTTACCTTATTATTCTTCAAAAGACATGAGATTTCACGAAGTGGTCAAAATCCAAGCATTCCTCTTTCTTACCAGCTTCCTACTTCCCAATGGTTCTTTTACATGGTGACGTCAGCCAACATGATATACAGTATCACCGCTTCTGGTTTAGCGCTACACTGGGGCAAAATGGATTTAAGAGCAAAGTTGCAGTCCAGAACTTCCCTGAAACAGTTTAAAAAGGTAACATCTAGTAGTTGAAAGTAACTAAATACATTTACTTAAGTACAATTTTGAGGTACTGGACTTTTCTTGAATATTTTCATTTTCTATTACTTTATACTTTGACTTTACTACATTGTAGAGGCAAATATTGTACTTATTACCCCACTACATTAATTTTATAACTTTAGTTACTTTATAGAACCAGATTAATAAAAAAACTACAGAATAATTATAAGACCTCATTGATTCATGGTGGAAAATTCACAGGCTGCCCAGCAGTAATTCAAATCAAATGAATATAAGCTAGTTAAAACTAGCTTCTCCTTTACCGGCTGCAACATTCACTGTGATATATACAATAACGCATCAGTGACAGCCTGAAACAGTGCAGAGATAGCTCAGTGAGACTGGTGAACAAATGGTATCGAGTGACTAAGCTCTGATAAACACCTGGACAAATGCTGGAATGGAGTGTTTACAGTGTTGTTTTAGAGGGCAGCTCTCAGGATGTCTCTGACACTCCAAGTGCATTGACAAGGTCAGCACACACAGGAGCATGACTCAGTGTGCACACTTACATGCACACACACACACACACCCACACACACAGAGAGAGAGAGAGAGAGAGAGAAGCCAATTCACAGTGGGGTTCTTTGTCTTTTAAACCCTCTTCACAGCCACTCTAAAAGTTAAGTTTGCATTTGCTTTATGTACTTTTTTTTTTTTTTGCTGTTGCTGTTGCTGTTTTTTAAGAAATTGCTGATGAGGCAATGCTCCCTATCACATGAAAAAAAAATACTGCACCCTGGGGGTGTTTGCATTTCTGCCTTTGGGGCTATGGAGAAACATCAGAGTTAGTTTTGGGTCACATTATATCTGGTTTAGGATGTACTGTAATGTTTACCTTGAGTGCCTACTAGCTTTCCCAAAATATAATGATTTCCTAGTGGCTAAGCACTGGCTGGTCCATTAACAGACTAAAGCATAGAGATGTTTTAGTTTATTAGCTTCTAAGGGCCACACTGAAGCTTACATTAGGTCTTTCTGGCCACCCTGCAACGATCAACATCAGTATTGAACATGACCAATTAGCAAACCTCACTCATTTTTCAGACTAGCAACATGAAAAAAAAATTCCTTTGCTAAGTGTTAGATGAGGGCATTATAATTAGATAGTGTCAAAAACATTTGTGATTGTGGGCCTATAAAACATACTGTATATATGACCTTGGGCTATGAAATAGCTTGACTTGACATATACTAGATGTTGGTTTATGTAATAAAACAATAAAGCAAAATGATAAGATAGATGATAGATGGTACATTATGCCAATGTTTTTGGACGATGCAGGATGGGTAACGGTGTTATTACTGGGAAAGAACCTTTGCATATGGCTATGAAATACAAACAGCATTAAGCGTTTTGTTAACTTTAGCACATTTTGGATGCGAGTTCATGTAACAGTTGTACTAAGCTGCATGTAACCACATTACAAACTGTACAGAATGACACTGTGTGATTAACCTCCAGCACCTGTCCTCAACTAAGGGCTACTGATGGGGACTAAATACACCACATATTTAGTCTCACTGAATTTCATTGAACTCCCCCCATCAGTACAAACATGCAAAGACCTTGAATGATTAAGCAACCAAACCAGTTTAGAGCCAACTCTTTTTAATTTAAGGATCAAAAATATAACAAGATACATTAAGAGATATTTCTTTAACCAACATGTCCTACATATGATTTAAAAATACAGTATTTCAGGTAAATCTGTCTTTCTGGCTGCAGGAATAATTAAAAACCCTCTTTGCGAGTCTTTTCTTAATAGCCTGGTTCTGCGCAAGAAAAATAGTTGGCTGCTCTTTCACTCACTGACACACATAACAAACAAACACAAATTTAAGTCAGCCTACTTATTTACTGTAAACAAAAATGAAATAAGATTTGTGTATCTGACACAAAAATGATCATTACATACTGAAAACTTCATAACTCTATAAAGTCAACCATTTCAATTGTATTATATCTTTATGATTAAAAACTACTACTCATCCTTAATGGTGCTGAAAGGGGCCTACTGCACCTACTAGTGACTTTAGGCTTTTAACCTGTAAAGCTTTAAAAATGTCCTGTAAGAATCCAAATAGAGATACATTCCTTATAACAGTAACTCATCTCACAGTCTTGCAATTCAAGTTTTATTGTAATGGATAATAATTTTAACATGGACGTGGTCTGATTTGTTTATCTCACCAAAGAAAATGATGTATAGTATAATGACAACCCACTAAATGTGTTATTAGGGGCAGTAGGCCCCTGCTGATCCTTTCAAATCAGGCTGAAGATGTTTGATAGCATCCACACAAAAATATAATAATGACATTGTGATGTTTTAGTCTAATAATACTTGTTATGATTGATGTCATCCAATTGCTTTTGAAAGAGAAGGAATGGACTGTATGCTGTAGCCTTATGATCTCCACAGCAGGATCTCTGGCGTAATCCACTGTCTCATTTATGAACATTTTAAATGACAACATGTAAATATATGCAGACAAGTGTTGTGTGAACACTGGATATGACGGATTCCCAGAAGCAGTACAACAAACAAAAGTGAAAAGCAGGAAATTTAATTTTAGTAATCACTAACTCATTCTAAACATAGATGTGAACATAATCTGAGAGAAATAAATCCTGACTGTGCTCAGGACTGGGGGTTTGACTGAATCTAAATAATGATTTAATGGCTAATGTTTGTTATCATAATCAAAAACTAAGATGCTATTACAAAAAGGACAAATAGTGATGCTGATCCACACAGGTCAACAAACAGCATGAGTCAAGTTTGGACACAATTTCTCACAGAACTGAATGAGAAAGGGAGCCCAAACTTTTGACTAGTTATGTAATGTTTAGCACCTTATTTGTACCCAGGAACATCTGCATCCTGTTTGTTGTCAACACAGTTTTCCCCTTCGCACACACACAAAAAAGATCTCATTTACAAAATAGTGAATTGGCAGAATAAGCAGTTCATCAAATTGTGCATTATTATTGGGATAACTTAAAAAAAAAAACATTTTAGTTAACATACCGTACAACCATTACTTACTCACCCATCCACATGTCAGCTGAATCACTGATGAGGTCTAAGACAAATTAGCTAGTGCAGCAGCTTGTGAGTAAGTCTCCAAAAGAAAAATAAAACCATAAAATGACTCCACACAGCTTCTACTGCCAAATCCCCATGTTTTATAGCTAAGTGTTTGCACTGCTGTTCCAAGAGACTATATTGTGTCTGCAAGATTTTATCATCTTACATATGTCTAGTTGTCCTGAGGCAATCAGAAGAGTTTTACTGTGCTTCTCATAAGCACTGTCCTCCAGAATTTTACAGCTGTAAATAACCTTTCAAGGACATTGCTTTTTGGTCACTATTCTAAAAGAACATGACACACAGAGACACATTGTGCTGCAAAAGATGAGAATATCCATAACAGCTATCTAGGTCACATTGTAACACGTCTATTGGCTTAAACTTGTTCAAATTTGTATGAAATCTAAAAAGAGGACTTGTGAAATGTTCCTAAATTTATTTGTACAGCACTGTCTTTACTATTTCCTATCTGATTTACCCATACTTGCAATATTTATGAAAGCATATGCTTTTTTAGAATGTTGCATTTTAAATAATTCTGAATGACTTAAAGTCTTGCAGTCTGGAGCAATGTCACTGCCACTTTTTTATAAAGTCAATTTCTAGGATCTTTCAAACATCTCTTTGGCGACTCTGCACATGGTGCTGCAACACTGTGTGTCTACACAGCACAGTGTGTGAACACTAAAAAAGTGTCCAACTGACATTAAGATGAGTGGATAATGAGTAATATTTGAGTGAGCTATTTATTTACTGACTTACAATTGAGTGCATAAATGTTATATTGTTTCCCGCTTTTTCCTGAATTCTCCTGATCACAAGTTGTGCATTGTGGATGGAAATGCATTAATTAGAAAGCCTGGCATATAAAGGGATGTAAAGTATCTCAACAGGCAACGCTGCTTGTCCTGACAAGGTGAAGACACAGAAGCAAAGCCAGCCTTTCTGGTGTGAATAGCAGTGGCAGTTTTTTTTCAGATCTCTCTCTCTCTTTCTTGTCCCCCCTCCCCCTCCAGCTTTCTCTCTGTCATCCCTTCTCTCTGGGTTTTCCTCGCTCGCCACCAAGTTGGTGATGCACTGATATCTCTTGGCAGCGAAAGTGGGGGGGCCTCATCGCTGCGCTGCATCGGTCTTCTACACTGTGGTGTCTCTTCATATCACATGGCACTTGTGTTCTCCTCCTCCTCTTCTGTCTCCCGCTATCTCCTACCTGAGCTATGAGCCTCTGCCTTTCTCTCCTCTCTCGATCCCTCAAGATGTTGCCTTTAATTAGAACTCAATACCCCCCATGCCCCCCTTCCCACATGAGTTTACTTCAACTCTGACCTCACATTCACTCACAGTCGCAGCTATTTTCTTTTCACATTTCTCCTTAATTGGACATTCCGTATAGAAAACATTTGCTTTTTTGCCCTGTGTTAGCAATTTTCACTCTGTGCCATGACTCTTTCTCTTAAGCTTGTATTCCACTTTCTTTTCTATCTTAAAAACATCCTGCTTCCCCTCATTCATTTCTGTCCTCCTTTCATTACCAAGGTCTTAAAAACACTTCAACTGACCCTGTTTTGGCCCCCACCTCCTCCTGGTTTCAACCTTGTTCACATCTGCCTCCATCTTTTCGTCTCTCGCCTTCATGAGAGGCCTTTCAGTGTCTCATGGTGTTCTTGCCAAACTTGTCACTAAGTTGCTGGATGAGTAGAGCCAGCTCCCCAGCGGCCTGGGACTTCTCCTCCAGGAGCTCATAACGGAGGCTGGAAATGTCTTGCTTGATCTCCTTCAGCTCACCTACAACACAGTCACACACAGACACAGATACAAAGGAAGAGCTGAGTAAGTATAAAACAATTAGGACACATTTGCGTGAGCAAATACAGACAAATATCAAGGTAGGAACCTATTTACAAGGTCACAAAACTGTGCTATAGGTGAGACATTGACAAAGTGACAATTTTTACCTTCATTGACTTCATCGCTCTCTCTGTCCACTTGAGCCTTTAGCACATACCGTTTGATCAGGCGCTTCATGATCTTCTACAGGGAGGAAACAAGAGAACATTAGATAGTGTGAGGCTGACAAGGATGACAAGTTTTTATTTACCCCCATGCACATGTATGTACACACATACACCGATCAGCCATAACATTATGACCACTGACAGGTGAAGTGAATAACATTGATTATCTCACTACAACGGAACCTGTCAGTGTGTGAGTTTTATTAGGCAGCAAGTGAACATTCAGTCCTCGAAGTTGATGTGTTGGAAGCAGGAAAAATGGGCAAGTGTAGGGATCTGTGATGGGTGTTGACTGGGTCAGTACACCTCCCACACTGCAGGTCTGGTTTAGTGTTCCTAGTCTGCGGTGGTTAGTACCTACTAACAGTGTCTAAGGAAGGACAAACAGTGAACCATGACAGTGTCATGTACACCCAAGACTCACTGATGATGAGGTTGACCTACTGTACATTAAACTTTTAAAGTTCATTCATCCTTTTCAAAAGATTCAGTTTAAATCTTTTTTAAAATGGTTGAAAATGAGAAATACTGTACACTGGTCTCTGTGAAGAAAAACATTCAGTGGCTGTAGTGGTGATATCACATCTAGAGTCGGGAGGCTGTTGAATTTGTCTAAAAAAATTCTCTCAAACTTGTCCTCACGACCACAGTCTTCACTGGTTTTACATAAGTTTTCCATTGAATGGTCAACACATTCATGTTCTTCCTGACAGTAGAACTATGGAAGCAAACAGATTCACAGAAGATGCACAGTGAGCTGCGGAGTGACACGAGTGCCAACCAACTGCCCCATTGACTCCTGTGTACACAGTAGCAGGCAGGTGGTCATAATGTTATGGCTGATCAGTGTATGTGCACACACAAAATTGTACAGTGCTAGAAGCTACGGCGTTACACTAACACATCTCTGATTTGTGTGTGAAATGTATTGACCTGAAGCCAAAAGGGATGTCATACAGCTGCTGTACTTACAGGCTGGATATGGGTCGATACCCGTCACCACACATGCAGCACACATACAAATGTCAAATCAAATGACAGTGTCTGATGTGTATACTGTTCTGTTTTTATGAGGGATGTTAAAAAAACACAAACACAAATGGAGAAAAAGGTGCAGTGGACCAGAGGCAGAAGTTAGATTTGAATCAGGGCAAAGGTGAAAGAGTATCTTTCCCTCCTCAGTGTGATACTTTGAGCTCATTTACTGAGTGCCTGCTTTCGATCTCCATCAAACAGCTCATTAGTGGCATTTTCAGCCTCACTCTGTTGCTCTTGTTCTCACTCCTCCTTTCCCTCTTTCATATGCAATCACACCAATCAATTCTGCGTCTCGATGCTCTTTCATGTAAAATTCTTTCCTCTCCCTCCAACTCTCTCTCTCATCTTTACCTCTGTTTTTCACATCAGTCTCTAATTTTCTCTCTCCATGTCTCTTCCTGCTACCTTCCATCACCCTTCAGCCATTCTCCAGTCTCTGCTTTAGTCCAGCCACTCTTTGCTCTCTGTCCTACCTGATATCTGGTTGGGTGTTTTCTAGATTTTCTGGGGATGAACTCTTCTCCTGGTCGTGGATAAGCCCTGAAATGTTCATCCTGTTGGAACAGCGAGAAGCAGACAACAGTCCAGGGTTACACATCACATTTCAGGGTTGACTGATCTTCCATAATGGTGGCACTTAAAAAGTGTTAAAGGAGATGACACACCACCAAAACAAAACAACACTGAAAAGTGGAGCTCATTGTTTGTATCCAGTGTTCACAGTTTATTCAAAGAGAAAACAGAATGAACAGCATCACTTGACCAGAGTTCAATCCTATTAACTGGCTTATACATGCATGTGTCAATTTAATGCTGCTGTGTCAAAAAGTTTTTACTTAAAAGTGGAGACATTTTTGCCTTTTCTGAATACTGACAAAGCTTTAAAGTCCGCTGTGAGCCCTGCCAAATCCAAAACGCACTGGTGTTGAATGTTAAAGAATCTGACTTCTCTCAAAAAGCTGCAGATTTTTTTTTTCTGAATTATGAATATACAGCATAAAGAATACGTCTGCATTAAATTAAAAGCAAATTACATCATAAGAGAAAAAACATTACTGAATTTCATCAGACATTTCTTCCAATGCACACTACTGAAGATGCAGTAATTCACTGTTGTGCTATAAACAGTCAGACCTACTTATATAAGCAAGCCCACTGCAGATTGTTGTTGCAATACGTGAGCCTGCCCTTTGACATTTTTCTAGTTTCAACAGTTCGTTAAATAAAGCCACATAAGGGCACAACTAATCATTCACAAAACATGAATATTTTGATTAAAAGTGCACTAGTGGCAATAATTATTTATTATATGCAGAAAACATGTAAAACATGGAAAACTGCACATAAGTAAAGAAATTGTGAGATAAACTGTACCCATAGAACTGCAATGATTCCAGCCTGTTTTGTGAAAATATTTGCTGTATGTGTTATAACTGTTACTTTATAAAACTGTTTTCCTGTTGTCTGAGAATAACATGCTGAATGGCCTGTGAAGAAAACAGGCAGAATATTGTCGGCATTGCCTTGTAATTATTGTCTCCTACTGCAGAGCCTGAAAATGTAGGAATAGTCAAATCAAAGCATGTAGAAGATAATAATAACATTAGGATGAAAGAAAATACAGTCTATTATTTAATGGTTATCAAAACGTAATTTGGGAAATCAATTAATTAACCATTCTTCATAACAATGTCTGTGCATTAGTTACTGTCAGCGAGGCTAAGAAAACAAATTCCAAGGAGGAATTGAAAGGTGGGAGAAGGCAGCTAATGAAAGGTCAAAGGTTGCTGGGATGAACAAAAAAGAAGCATTGGAGATGTAGAAATGAGAGACAGAGAACCCCTGTGAACTGGACAAGGATGACCTGTGTGCGTGATCATAGAGGCTCCGGTGACTGATCTGATTCTACAGGAAAAATTACAGACAAGCATTAATCAGATTATTTTCTTGCTGACATTTTAGTGGTGAACAAAGAGCAGGCAGAAGACAAGGGAGAGAAGAAGGGTGGAAAAGTGTCACTTGGACTTAATGAAAAAGCACCCTTGAGGACGAGGAAAACTACAGAGAAGAACTGATGATGAATCCCTGTTCACCATTTACACCAGGACCAGTGACCTGAGAAGATAATGTTTGCAAAGTAACTAAATATTTTTCAGTTACGTTTATGGCTGTAATATGTCATGAAATTAAGGATGAAAAATGTTCTTCACACTCACCTTGGCCTGTGAGTTCAGCATGCCCATCTCTAGTGTGTTGTCATGGCGACGGCTGTTGGCCTTGCAGAGGCGTATCAGGCAGGACTTGATGCGGAGGACCAGATAGTAAAAGGACTTCGGACTGGGAACCAAGTTGAAGGGGGCAGGGAGGGTGCGGCCTTCATCAAAATATGAGAGCCACAACTTGGCTCGGGCAAACTTCCACTCCACGTCAGCATCCTCCTACAGAGAAATAGCAACAGAGACAGAGGGTGAAACAAATAAACTGCGGGAACATGTGAGGAAAAAAGTAGCTATAACTACATCTAGTTTTATGACTATTGATAGACAAATTATCCAATTAAATCAATGTTTTACTTTCTCAGGAAAATAGATTCCAAACACTAAAACTTATTAATCACAAATTAACAATATCTTATCACATTAGAGTTCTGTGTGAGTACGTCGTGTTTTATTAGTATCTACCATAATTACAATTGCATGCGACTCCAAAGAAATGACAGAATGTTGAGTTACAAAAATCAAACATCAAAGGATCAATCAAAGAGCGAACAGGAACAAATCCCATTCAACTGTTGAGTTTGCTTCTACTTCTCTACTACAGCAGACAACTGAACACCTACTTGTCAACAGTTTCAGTTTTTTTCAGCATTAATTTAGCTGAAATTAGCATTGTTTTTATGACAGCTTTCCACTGCAGCTTCTACTTTTATTTGATATATTTAAAAATATTTTTTTATTTTATTTACTTTATTTATTTATTGCAATAGTTTTGAGTTTCATAATATTTTCAACCAAATCTGTAATTCTCTTCCAGGCACAAAAATAAATGATCCTTCTGGCTTCTTGACAGTATTACCATTTCTACAGCCTATTGACTGACCATCTTATTTATGTACCTCTATCTCCTGGTATGAGCTGTTGATCATGGCAATAAGCATATTGAGAAGGACTACCACCATGGTGACGTTATAGACTCCATACAGCACGTAGCCGATGTTCTCTATGAACTTATGGTCATACTTCAGCACCACTGAGATCACTTCAGACAGCCCAAATATCGACCAGAAGAGAGTTTTAAAACTTTCCTCAACCCTGCAAGGAAAGAGAGAGAAAAATGTACCAGTAAGAAAACAATGCATGACAGTGAAGCGGGGCAGGAATTTAAGTACCTACCACAGACCAAATGCAGTTGTGTTTTTGGGAGTGGTGGGTGAACTTGCTCAACCTATCAGCCACAGTGGCAGGTAAATAAAATTTGCATATGCAAAAAACTAACACAATTGTAACAGAGTGATTTGTAACGTTCCACAAAGCAGACTGAATCACTAGACTGCTTGTTTCACTCAGGCATTTCATGGAGGAGACACATAGGGTGACCCAAGCAGCGGCAGATCTAAAAAATTCTGGATAGGGTAGCTAGCCTGGGGCACAGACAGAGAGGGGTGGCACATTTGAAATATATGTAAAAAGTAGATTAAACCCATAGTTCTGTGAAAAATAAACTAAACTTCTATAAAAATAAATATGAAAATAAACCATACATTATTAAGAATCAAATGAGACACACATAGCGCTTTCTTTAGCTAACTTTGGCTGCGCTTGTTATTTACTCCCTGCTGAGGACATCGCTGTTGCTGCACAGTCAAATCATCCACAACAACACAATCAGTGAAATGAATGCAAATATCATGCTCCATATATTTATATATCATGATATCATGCTTGATATCATTTATAAAGCTCCGGAGGGTGTTAGTTGTATTTAAATAAAACAAACTGTCATTGTTTTTCATTCATTAATACTGACAAGAATCACATTTTGACACACTTTGACTGGGGTGGCCAATCACATTCCTGGGTGGCTGGTGAAACACTGGTGCCACCTCCTTGACCCTGCCCATATACCTAGGCAACTGGAGTATAGAACGCTACCTAGTGACCAAAGTTGGAAAAGAATCAGCTTAATTTTAAGTCATGTAGGTTACCCAACGTTGTGGAGGACAGACAACAACAACAAAAGAAAAATGTGCGTTACATTGCAGGATAGGGACTGCAGGGAAAAAATCTCCCAGAGACACAGGCCAAAGAGGCAAGGGTCAAAATGCTTTTTTTTTCTTTTTTTTTATGAAACATGGATAAATGTTGATAATGGACAAACTCATGATTGGTTAATTTACAAGGAGACATCACTGTGCTTTAGATGCCAGTAAAAGAAAAACAGTTTCACTTCTGGGACTACAAATTTAAAATTGGAAGCCATAAAGGACAATGAATCATCCAAATGCCACGATAGTGCCGCGGAGAATATTGCTGCCCTGAAGGCACTTAACAGCCTGAAGGCGGCCCAGTTGGAGAAGAGGAGCATATTGTTTTGAGATACCCACGCAATCATAAAAAACAAAGGCTATTTTGAGATTACCAATGGCAATCCAAGTGGGCAGTCATTTTTAAAATTCCATTTACTAATGTTAAAAAGTTAAACATTAAATTAAAGTGAGACTATAGCTGTCATGTAATGTCAATAGCTAGCATGTATGGTACATGTATTTAGTTACCATGCATGTATAACATGGAGGAGAAGAGGAATGCTCAGGAAAGCAGCTCTGAATCATAAGGATCCCAGGGGGAGTGGCATTAAACTGGGACTGGGGATGAGGATGGGGTAGGAATGTTTTTGTTGTTTAATCTGACCAACTCATCAAATATAACTTCAAGGTTCATGAGTGAGTGTATGTATGTGTCTGTGTGTGTACATGAAAGAGAAAAAGGTACTGTATTATTTTATACATGCAGTTACACTCTGCTGGTTAAAAATTGAGTGGCTGGGAGAGCCAAGCAAATCCAGCAGCCACAGTGGCAGGTGGACAAAAAAGTTAATTTCCAAACTTGCAGTGAAGAGACACATAAAAGCCCACCATATTAGCAGCTAATTGCTCTTTCAGCCACACGCATACAAACACACAAAATGCATTTTAAAGTCATGGGATTTATGAGGTGGCACTGATGAAATACCTGATGAGTCATGCCCAATTTCAACTGATTATCCAATCTCTTGTTCTCTCTCTCTCTTACACATACACACACACACACCTACAATTACAAACACAGTGTACTGCACTTACACATGCATAAAAACATGCCTGACTTCGGCAAAACTGAAAAAGCAGGAAATGACTCAGCTTCAGATTTTGAGAGATCATTTGGTTTATATAACCCATTTCATTAAGTCTTCATTAAGCCTTGTGCTGTTTTGACCTTAACACATATCAAAACATCACTGCAGTTAATGGGAAAACAAGGAAAGTTTTTCCCCCACCATGACCTATAATTTAACTCATGGTTTATTAACAACATTCAAAATACAATGGACATTTTCAAAATTGACGGTGGGCAATTTACTTCCTTCAGTTTAATTTGAATGTCATTGTGAGTTAATTTTTTTTAGACTGTTCACTGTAGAGACACCAGACAGCCCTTGTGTTTGAAATGTAGAATGTTTTTGAGGTCTACTTGCTTTTTCCTTGTGACATTTAGATGTGACAAATCAAGCACAGCGAATGTTGTTCCATTTAAAAATGTCAGAATCAAACCTCCGTGCAGCCTGAGGGACCACTCTCTGACTCTGACCCAATGTGTGTTTATCTGCCAGAGGGTTGACAGACAAAAAGGAGGGAAGACCAGACAAGGCTTAAAAAAAAATCTGTGAACGTTTACATTCAGGTACATGTCTGTTGTTAAATGTTCCATGAGTGGCGAGTACGGGGGGGGGGCTCGGCAGGGGGGGAGAAGCGGTGTGGGCGGGTTTTTTGGTCTGGGGGTGGAAGGAGGCTGTGGGGGAAGAATATCTGTAGGCTCCTGGTCTGCCAAATTAACTTTTTTCAAAGAGGCACAGTTTCAAGGGACGCAGAGAACTAGGTGAAGGCACAGAGAGAGAGAAACTCACATGCATAAAAAGCCACAGATGGACACAAACACACAGGCACAGATTCTTTCCTCTTCTCTTCCTTTCAAATACATAAAAACAGACTCCTCTGGGTACTCTGCTTTAACCTTTGAGAAAGAAAGCAAAGCACACTCTTTAGCCTTCAAGACCAAATCTGTGAGTGTCCATGTGTGTTCTAAGCAGCAAAACATCTAAGAATACGTTGTCTTTGTCCAGCACATTTTCTTGAAAAATACTCAGCTTTCAAGGAAACATTTACCAGTACCTCGAGTGTCCCCAACAGGTAGAAATACACAGAGGCAATTCTGTAATTACTTAAAAACTATCATTACGGTCTCTTTCTGCATTATGTTTAGCATTGACCATCCTTCATCATTGTTACTGCTCATTCTTAAAACTTTAGTGACTCCTTTCATCAGACTGGCCTTGGGTGTCTACAGTCACTATTCCCTGTGCATCTCTGAACTTTAGCTGAACAGGATGATTAATGGCCAGTACATACCATTTACGTATAGCTTTTAATCTCGCAGTAGCTAGGACTGTTCCTCTGAACTTCAAACATGCCTTTGGTGCATGTTAACATTTATCAGCCATCCGCTCACCTGCTAACAGGACTGATGTCTTTGTGATATTCTGCTGGATCATTGCTAAACTGCATGTTAACATTTGGACGTGAAGTTATACACTGAGCTTTGTTCTAAGTGCTGAACAGGTGTTTTGTAAAGTATTTTATTTTAAAATACATTGTTATATTTTCAGAAGAAAACCCCAAATTAGTCACAGATGACTCTACACCCACAAACCTCTGAAAACCTATTTTCTCAGTGTCCTACTATGAGTGATGGGGTTTTCTGCAGATGCTAGAACAGTTTTAGTTATTTTACATTTTGAAATTACAGCATATTTTTTCCCTCTGTGCTTTTCTTATTTGTTTCAGCTAGGCATGACTCAGAAATGGCGGTCACAAACTTGCATCAATTAGAATTTAGCACATCTGAATCAGAAACTGATGAGAGCTGGTGGCCACTGCCAATCAGATCTGATGAACTCACAATCACACACTCCTGATTAAGCAGATTAGCTGAGTTTTTTTAAAGTGTTAAACTGAATGTTGAATACCTAAAGATGTTTTTAAATTTTGATTGTTGCTTTTTTTTTTAGTTTGGAATATTTAATGTTAATCTGAAGCCAAGGCTTTTAGTTTTTTTGCAAGGAAGCAAAAAGGGTTATGGTTTCCTGGGACCCAGAAATCTTAGCGCTATCTTTTTGGAATAAAACTCCCCAGTGTTCCAAAAAGCAATTAGATCAAGTAGCATGTTGTGGTGGTTATGGAGGCAATCGTTCATAATCGTGCAACTTCCTAAAGCAAGAAATGATAACAAAAAAGAAAGAAAAAGAAAATATCACTATGCAACAATGCACTGATTTACTCAACTACAAGTGTCTTATACTGAGACAAACAGTAAAATAAATCTGCATCTGGCAGGAGAAACATCTAGGGACAATATGCAACCACTGTAACATTTTCTTCTCAACCACAGTGACACTGATGCCACCTCAACAGGTTACTCATTGACTACTTCAAGACAAATGGTGTCTCTTCCACAGTAAACATGCTCATTACAATCATAAGCACCAACACATTAGAGTGACACTGTGCACCAGAGGCTTGTATAAACAGAAACACATTCATAAGTATTAATAATCAAGTGGGTTTCATCTTTGAGTTGCTATTATAAATGGCCTAAACATTAAACAGGTCATTGCTGTGAATCTAACAGTGACCGAAGGCTTTTTCCCCAACAATGCCATCTTCCTACTCACTATTCACCTCACACACACACACCAGCCTATCATGCAATCAGGTGAGCTGGGGAAGGTGATCTTGGTAGATCTGCCTTCAAAACCTACTATTTGGAGCTTCTCTTTAAACAATGTCTTGTCGCTTATCTGTAGTCACTCTTACCAGACAAAAATGCTTTTTGTTGGCTTTGAATACAAGCAAAATAAAGAGGACATTTATGTTATTTCTCAATTATCTTTTTAATCAAATCATTCTGTCTTTGAGCTGTTCTTCCCACCCGTGTGAAATGCTCACTCGATTTAGATTTTCATGTTTCCAAAATGCGAGTGTAGAAAAATGTGAGTGCAGATAATGATGAAGGGCTTTGTTCCAGGCAACATTAATGTGCCATTAAGCCAGACGCTCACAGGATAAACACACACACACACACAAAATTAAAATGACACACTGCTCCCAAAGTATATTTAAATGCAATGTTTGTCTGATTGTACCATATTGTATACATGGCTTGTTACCATACACCTCCTCTCTTCTATCCATAACATACTAACACAGACAGAATTTAAACAGAAATATATGAGAATAAAGGGGCTTCTTCCCTACAGGATAATGTTGGTTCATGGGTGGCCAGTACCGCTGTGCGTTTTTTTTTCCTTTTATTTTGCTTGTCTTGTCCTCTGCTTATTTAATTCACTAAAATCTGTGTGAGATGCCTCATACGGAGGAAGCGCAATTATGGAAAATTTAAAATGTATCCTTGGAGATCAACAACATTGATAAATTTGAATTTATCTTTGCTAATGTTGGGTTGTGTGCATATAATGCAATACCCTCTTACTGAGATGGATGAGATGCTCAGTGCTCTGGATAATGAAAGCTTTTTAACAACCTAAGAATGAGATTATTTCATTTCATACTTGTGTGTGTGTGTGTGTGTGTGGAACAGCATTGTACAACAGGCAGTAAATCAGCAGGGAGTGAGGGCATCTGGAGACAGAGATGGACAGTGCGTTATCATCTGTTATTAAGATTGGCAAATCCCAAAAAGCTGCATTCGGTGTGGTGGTTACACATGCACACAAGCAGGCACGCATTCACACACACACACACACACACACGCTTATAAACACACTTGTTTTCTAAAAGTCAGTAAGTTACATGGTGGGGAACCAGCATCCGGTCCCCACAAGGATGGCCAATTCTCCACAGTGTGAGTAATAACAGGTGCGCATGTACACACACACACACACACACACACACACACAGTTACTTTTGCAGGACAGTAAAGAACTGACTCTGTTACTCACTCGCGCTCACACATACACACTCACACCACATACAGCATGATATTCGTGTGTGTGGGAGACTGGTGAGTCACCTCGGCTTTGCGGCAGCAGTCCAAACCCAATCACCGGCAGGCCTGAATCAGCCTCTTCCCTCTCAGTTGCTCCTGCTCTATACTTTATTTTGTGTGATCTTTGTCTTAGCTCCTCTTTCTCATGATCACCTCTACTTCCCCTTTGTTTTCCCTGCCGCACCCATTTTCTCATTATATTCCGATTGCCAGTGCTTTTAATATCTTTCTCTGCATCATCCTCCCTCCTTCTCTCACGCTCATTTCATCTTTCATTCCAACAGCTTTTAGCTATTTCTGTCTCTCCATCTATTCATTTAATCTATACTTTTTCATTATTTCCCCCCCTCATATTTTTCCTCTCTGATTAATCTACATCAGTATTCTAACGTTGGCCGAATGTAAATGTTGACTTTGTGAACAGCTACACCGAGTTTTCTGTTCTGTCTCGTTCCTTCTGCCCTTTAGTCATTTGCAACATATTAAATTTGTCCTTCTCGATCATCCTATCTCTCTTTTTTTCTCCTCTCCTCTCCCACAGACAGACATGTAGTCATACAGACAAGCAAAAATAGATGAAACGTCTTTAAATATTAAATTGAGTTTAATTTTCTGTCACACCAAAGGAGCTGTCACCATGGTGACAGCAGGGGCGGGGCCTTGCCCACCTCAGCTTTTAATGAATGAATGAATGTCGCTCCTGAGAGA
>NW_018127882.1:8523337-8535786 GCF_001952655.1 Monopterus albus | reverse complement strand
AAAAGAAACAGAACAAAAACTGATACGGTTGTCTCATGACTGAGCCTGTTTATGAATGTGTGTACATTTGTGTGATAGAGAAATAGAAAACGAGGCAGAAAGAGAGCAAAGCAAAAGGAGGCTGTTTTGGTGTGTGTCTTCAGGCAAGTTGTGTAAGGAATCTTATTAAGCGGGGAATACAACACCACAAGACAAGCAATTAGAGTTTTGAATGAAGTGAATGAAGCACAACATGCAATTTTTCTATTATTTGCCTGCTCCCTCACTGTTGCTCTGTTTTCTGTTTCTCTGTTAATCTGATCCTTATTTTTCACAATATGCAGCACAGTTGGAACTGATTTTGGCTAGTGTTAGCTTATGTGTGAAACCAGCTGGTCATATTGTAGGAGCCTTTAATGTAGCTAGCTGGAAAATTACATTTTCATTTTGTTTTTAATTTACCAATTTAACTTTTAAATGACTTTGTTAAACACGCCCACATTAGGGCAAGTGTACAATCATAGTTCAGGCTGTAATAATAGCGCTCTTTTGCCTGGAGCATACATATTTAACTTCAGTCCTTCAGCATGATGTGTTGTATATAGCCATAAAATGCATATTTAAAAACAACTTGTTATAATACAAGTCAGTAGTAGATATGAAAAAATTCAGCCAGTAACAATGTTTTCAGTCACCTTAGGGTGCTAACAGCCAGCTAGCTAGTTGCAGCTGATAAAATCAGTTTCAGTCAACAAAATTAATGGTTCAGCGGGTCATAGAGAGGTGGACAAGAAATGGGAGTTTGGATTTAAAGGCCTCAACTGAATCAGAAAGCGGGGAAGGGCATGTGGAGGAAAGGCCCAGCAGCTGGCAGACTTCTTTTTATCTCAGGGGACAATACAGTAGTACTGCTTTAGCAATAGTAATATTGCTAGTGTATTGTTAGTCATATGCTTATAAAGTATTTATATGCTAACAAAAATAATATTGATTTCAATCCTTTCTTTCAATCATAGCTCTCTCAGCCACCTCTTCTTCTAGTCCACATTTCTGTCACCGGCATCCCTGCCTTGCCAACATGTATCAACTCTGTCCACCACTCTAGACTTCACACTCACTTTGGTTTTCTCTTCTTCCTTCTGACACTTTCATTCAGTGTTCACTTTAGCTTTGACTTCAATTTCCTACCTGCATCTTCATCTCTGTTTTTCTATGTGCCATTTTTTTTTACCCACTCACTTCTTCTTTATCTGCATTTCAGCCCTCTCTCTTTGTCTCTTCCCATTTACTTTGCATTATACGGCTTTACCCTGATATGCCTATCCCTATCGTGCCTGTACTATTCTCAGAATTCATTGTTTTTTCAATTCAGTTCAAACACATGCATATTTCACTGGTATGAAAAGAAGGTCCGTGCCACAAAAACACTTCAACTAATTTAAGCAACATACCATGAAATAGCTCATTATGGCATATGAATAACAGTTAAGTGATCAAGTAATCAATATTAAGTAACATTAATTGCTGAAAGAACAGCTGACAAAATCTTTGTGTTATTTTTATCATGTCTTCTTAACCTTTAAAGATGGATATTGGTCAAATGTGTGCAGTCTAAATCTGTGCTTCAGTCTGGTTTGACCTTCTCTCATCATCTCTCTTTTCTTCCTACTCGATTGTCTGTGCATTCTGGCTGGTCTCCCACATTTGGCCTAAACAAACAACTGAGCCAAAACCACCCTTCTCTGCATCTGTATCTCTCCCTATGGTTTTCTTCTCATCCCTCACTCACTCCATCCTCCTCCTTTTCTTGTTGCATTGCTGTTAGCTCTCCCTATGATTGTGTTGCATTTATTCACTTGTATTTCCACTGTTTGACTTGGCATAGGCATACATTTTGTTTAGATTTAGGTCTTAGACACCCTGCTGTGTATTATGCTTTTACTCTGCCCCAAAATATGCACAGCTTCATCCTCTATTTCAAAATGCTTTCCCATTTCATCCATCACTCCTTTTTTCTGCCTGCACCTCCCCTGTCCTCTCTCTCTCTCTGTATCTCTCTCCGTGCAGTGTTGTCATGCATGGCTGACAAGAGCATAGAAACAGGTACATTGCTCACTGTCCAAATCAAAATCCAGATAAGCATGTCTGTGTGCAAATAGTTCTGAACATTAATATTTGTTTGACCACTTAAGCACCTGTAATAGCAGATGAGGAAACAAACAGAGAGAGTGCAGTAAATGTACATATGTTCATGCCTCTTGTGTGTGTGTGTGTGTTTCTGCTTACAGTAAATGTACTTGTGAGAACATTGCTACTGTTAGTGAGCATTCAACAAATGGTAAATGGTCTTATATTTGTATAGCGCCTTTCTATGCTTTTACAGCACACTCAAAGTGCTTTCACACTATTTGGCCATTCACCCATTCGCACTCCCAAACACACACACATTCACACCGGTGACATCACCGGGAGCAACTGGGGGTACAGTGTTTTGCTCAAGGACACTTTGACATGTTGACTGGACAAGCCAGGAGTTGAACCGCTAATCCTCCGGTTAGGAAATGACCCGCTCTACCTCCTGAGCCACAGCCACCCCCCAACAAAGAGCACATGGTGTTGGTGTCAGATAGTCTCGGCCCCTCTGGGCATTGGGTATGTGTGGTTTTTATTGCTCCTACCCAGTTGTGCATTCAAGTGCATTTGTAAGTTTAAACTAGCATGAATACATCTGTGTGTGCAAAAGAGCATCATATCCTCAGCCTTACTCCTTGACCAGAACCTGACCTCTGTCTACCACAAGCCACAGTGGACCCATCTGGGATATTGTTACTGACAAAACCTGGCTCACCCATCATCTTTTTGTATCAGACCAGCACTGTCCTGTCAGACAGCTGAAGTCACACAAGCCCCCACACACAAAAGAGTATGAACACACACCCTCACATCCATATGGGAATATGTTCTCTGCTGGGTGACAGAGAGAAAAGAGATGTACAGGAGACTGTTCTGAGAATTCATAATTTGCACACAGCATAGCCAGTTATCAGTCAGTCCTGACACTCACACCAAACATATCGTAGTCATACCTAGTAAGTGAATCGAATTGGACAGAAAAATAAACATGCACAAACACAAAAATACATCACAGAAGAATATGAATTCTATGAGGCACTTATAGATAAAATATTTAAAAAGGTGTTGATGAGATATACACAACAAAATATTAGACATGGCACAAAAATGAATGCATGACTGTTTCTGTACAGTTCAGTCTAGTCACTATATTGACAGGTTAAGATTTAAAGCAAGACTGACCCCTGGTGGTGAAACTGACAAAAAGAGAATTTAAGGGGTTTCCAGGGAGCTCTGACTGCCAGAGTAAACAACTGAAAAACCGTGCAGCTCAATTAGAAGCAGAATTTGAGGGGGACATTTTCTGGAAAAAAAAAGCTATTCTGACATGAAATGTAGTCAGAGGTTGTTAAGATGAGAAGAAATGGTTTCGATTTATAACATGGCTGTGCTAACAGATTTTTTTAAGTCAGTCTTGATGTTGATCTCTAATGCAGAGTGAAGAGATAAGGGGACAGTGTACAGAGCTGAATCGCACAGTCGTGATGGAAATGACTGTACAATGGCGATGATAGGACACTTCCATCTACAGGGCCTGGGGCCTTTTTTGTACTTGTCCTTCGCTTTTAGAGAAGTCTTCATTATGTGGAACTGTTGAGTAGTGACCCCGCTCTTTTTGACTGTCCATTTCAACTTCTTTAGATCCTGTTTCCACCTGTCTACATGCCTTTACCTCCCCCTCATGCTGCTGCTCTGTCTGTCTACTCATCACATTGCCTGGCTCCATGTGGGCAGCCAAGCAGAACTCCCAGCCTCTGAGACCCCTGTGCTGAGCATGTATATGCACGGCACAAAGGTACAGGGAAAGTCAGCATGGGAGAGCAGTGTCTCCACACTACAAGTCCAATCACACATCATTAAAGATCAGTGATTCTAAGGTGAATGTTCATCTGGTCATAAACTTAGAAACTGTTCCCAAGCCACACATACCTCACAAATGATAAGGATAATGGTGTCCAGACATCTGGTGCATTTACAGCTACAGTATGTCCCTTAAGGTAGCACAGCACGAAAGTCCAAACCAACCCACTCTGCTCCACTAGGATCTGCTATGCTCCACCATGCCCTGCCAGCTCTTCAGATATTTGTAGTTGTGAAATTACAAGAAATGAGAATGCAACAAAACTTACTGATCAGGCAGAAATAACTGAAAATCTTTGACTGGTTGGAGAGGTCAATCGCACTCAAAACCTTTTAGAAGCTAATATGTCTACACTGCTGCCAGTGCTGTTCAATGATTCTGGGCCATAGGAGGCTTTGACAGCATCTCTCCACATTAAGACACGTTTTGAAGCAGATTTCTACAAAAAAAATTGGAAAAAAAGTTGAAAAAGGTACACACTGTAGCTTTAATCAAACAACTAAAGCTGCATTAATGTATCATAGAAATGTATCTCCTAGGTATGTGACATACAGTATGTTATCACAGAGTGCAGGCTAAGTTTAGATACACATACAAAAGAGAATTGTTATTATTCTGTAAAACATCATACAGAGCGGTGTTTTAGTTATTTAGCCTGTCCTCACTGATGTAAATGAGATGCCCCCTAAAAGATAAAAACACTGGTTAGTATAGTGCCATACAGCTGAACAGCATCAGAGACTACATTATCAAAAACTAGCACACAGTGGAATCAACACCTCTCTACTTTATTACCTTAATTTATTATAAGACTGTTTATTAGACTGCATTAGTTTAAGATAAGTGTACCTAATAACCTGCCAGCTGAGTGCAGACCCAGGCAGATGGACAAGCAGGTGTATAACCAGATAAGAAGAGCAGGCAGACAGACTGCTGGAAAGGAAAACATTCTGGTATGGTAAAGTGCCAGGAAAACTGCCACACAATCATTGTATAACTTGCCAACACAACTAGAAACAACAATGTGGTGACAATTCTCTTGTAACTTTATCATGTTGACTCCTTCAGCTTAGGTGCCAGTTCTGTTTTTATGCAAGCAAACTGTGCATGAGACCATTGTGTTAATTACTGGGAGTACTCCAAAACAGCAACAGCAAACAAGCTCACAGCACAAGGTTTGTGCTAATGATGAGACAGATGTTGACAGCGGTTGGCCATAGCTGAAAGCTTGCTTTAACAAAATTAACTGAGGACAGAAACTGAAGTCACATTTTCTTCGCTAATATGAACACTCTGAAAGGTAAATCCTCCAAAAGACTATAGACAAGACCATTATGCTCCACTAAAGGTGGAGAATGAATTTAAACCTCTCTGTAGGTAAAACCTATACCTCACAGAACTTTCCACTCTGGTTAGTAATTAAAAAGGACAGTATGTGACAACATCATTACAAACTAACTTGTAAAGCGTGTATTGCTGTACTGGACTGAGCAGATATAGAATGCTGTGACAGAAAGAAACCTCAAAGAGAGTTTTCATTTTGCAATGCATGATGATAAACAGACTTGCTGAAAGATTCTGTCAGTGGCCCAGGATGGATAATGTCCCTACACATTTAAGACAATGACAGTGAAAGATCCACTGTCACTCTGATTGCAGCCGATGTGAAAGGCTGAACAGGTGGAGATATGGATACGCTAAAATGAAGGAGGAGGCAGATCCTCTGTCACTCAGATTGATGGGCTTCAGGACATGGTGGACAGGTTGACTGCTTTACATGCAGTGCAATATATAACACAACAACTTGAATGCACTGTATAAATACCACAATAACATTTAAAGACTTCAAGTCATTGATGTGGATAATGCTTAACAAGTGAAATAACATATTTAAGGCTCTGTATGTTTGCTTGAATGCATCACAGCCTTTAACTTTGAGGTGACTAAATGTGCACTTCACCTTTTGAAATAAATGACCCTGATAATTATGTTGAATGCAGCACTTTAACAGGCAATGTGCATTTAAAGTACTTAGTGTTGTTATCACCCTCACTGTAATTTCAGTTGGATGATTTTCAATTATCACATACAACAAGAGCCTTTCCCACTTGATTTAACTCAGACTGCTGAAGCCAGAACAAGGATTTTGTTCCCTCTGATCTACAACATAGTCATGCTTGACTGCTTCATGACCAGTATGGAGAGGAGTTGTCCCACTTGATTTAACTCAGACTACTGAAGCCAGAACAAGGATTTTGTTCCTTCTGATCTACAACGTAGTCATGCTTGAGTGCTTCATGACCAGTATGGAGAGGAGTTTATGTACATATGGCAGGTGAGTATAGCATAGAGATACAATATAAAGATGTGGATCTGTTCTTGAAGGGTTTGTTGTTAAAATCAGGAAAAGTTTTGGATGAAGTCTGCCCTTTAATTGTGCATGGATAGCTGCCATTTGGTATAATGTCTCCATCATATCACTGCCAACCACTTCGTTGGTATGTTACACCCTGCTTCAGATTAGAGTTGGCTGATAAAACTCACTGTGGCACTTTATTAAATGATGGAAAAGGTATAATACCACAGAAAAACTTTACTGAGTACTCTGGACAGGCATCAAAAACTTCTGCAAAACTCAAGACATCTCCAAAAGCTTGTCTTGTTCTCTGCTTACTTGAAAATCCATATTGATCTGAAATGGATTTTTTTTTAAATCAATAGGTCAAGATGTCTTGCTTCAGCATTGCCAGCTTGTCATATCAGAGATCATTATATAGGTGTTTAAATAGTGCCAGTATTGACACAGTTTTCCCACAGCTCAGACATAATCTGCCACTAATACCTCTCACTGACACTTGCCATCCGACTTTCACTTCCATTTTAATTTTGATCAAAAGTTTTTATGTTTATAGTACAGATAAAATAGCGTTGATTCATCTTATACAGTGCAGTAAATATAAAATGGTGCTGGAGAAAAGGCTAGCTCCCTACCTACTTTGTTAAAGCTGTGAGATACAACAACAACAACAACAACTCGTCACTTTTTGTTAAAAATTTTAAGGAATAAAAGAACATCATTCATGATCCTCCTTATGTAACCAGCCCGCCAGATTGCCAGCATTGTGCCTGAGGGGAGATTAAAGTTTGATCCCTGCCAGTGATAAAGCACCATGGATTTAATGAATCCAACTGTTTCATCAGTGAGGATGTGACAATTTATATTGTCCTGGGGATTTCCATGTTCTATTGTCTAGCAATAACAGTAATATGGAACATAAATCAGATGCTCTTGAGATAAATTCTTTTTTCTTCTTTTGCTGTCAGTTCTGTGGTAACATGACCAGCACCGGAATCATCATGTAGCTCTGCCATGTTTGCCTTTCTGAGATTTGTTTGTAAAGGTGGGTATGAAAGGGGCAGACATAATTACATACAATACATTTAGACACAGCCATTGTCTGGTCATGCAGTCACAAACCAAACCATTCAATGCAGCCAACTCACGTGGTGAAGGCAGGATTGTACTTGGCTCCCAGGTAGTACGAATACAGGTTGAACATGCCAATCATGAAGGCCACAAACACCATGATGAAGATAACCATGAACTTGAAGATGTCTTTCACTGTGCGTCCTAGAGAGATCTGCAGTGGGCCGAAGCTCTCATTGGCTGGTAGGATGTAGGCGATGCGTGAGAAACTCAGCACCACAGCAATAGCATACAGGCCTTCTGAGATGATCTGGGGATCAGAGGGGCGCCACTTGATCCTGGCTGGAGGAGGAGGAGGAAAAAGAAAAAGACAAGTAGCTGAGCAGGCACATATGAATGCTCTTCGGTTTGAAGTGTAAATGTTTGAGTTCAAGGTAAATTTTTAATACCCGCTCAAACAATGAAAATGACCTCTGCTCACATTTCATCCTTGTAAATTCTTTTATAATTCAACTAAAATCTCATGAAAGAAATATGCAAGTATAGCTCCTAAGCTAATGTTGAAATAACAAGTATAACGCTGGTGCACAACCAGAATACTGTACACCCAAAAGAAAAATAAGCAATCTTTTCTAATTCTAGGGCACTGAAAATGAAAATAATGTCTGAAATTGCAAAACGAGAACATCAAACTCTCTTGTAAATATCAGCCCATATTTCCTCCTGAAATCAAATGGTGTCATAATCATTACATGCCAGTCAGTTTTTTGTACACTGGCATAAAACATAAATGGACAAAAACCTAAAAACTCTAGCCAATCAGCTCTTTTAAAGTTTGCATTTGAACTCAGCACCTCAAAATCCATCAATATAAGCACATTCAATTCAGAGCACAAAACCATTTTATAAAAATTGTAGACCAGTGTAATCATGTCCCAGTCCCTTTCCACTCTGATTAATGGCTGGGAGAGGGTGTAGGCTAAACAATTACTGAATAAGCCCAACGTTATAAAAGACCATCATGTTGGTGACACAAGAGTGATGCAGTGGGAGAATTCAGAGTTAGAGTAGACAGGAAAGAGAGGGACAAGGAAAAGAGACAAAGGAACAGTTCATTGTTAATCAAATCATGCACAGCTGATGTGTGAGAACTTGCTATCATTTCCCCATGAAAGAGCTTTTATTTTATCTTTGTTAACTACTAAATGATTTAATACCACACACAGGGAACAGACAAGAACACAGAGCAGTGTTTGTGGAGGAATGCTGAGTGGCAGACCAACTGGTCACAGGACATCGTCACTGGGAACCAGTAGCAGAGCCGTGGCAGCTGGAGAGCATGTTGGTCAGGAGAGCAGAGTGTGAACCCCTGGCTAGGCGTTGAGGCCAGCCCACACTGGTGTGACTGTATGTACGACATAATGCCCTGGAAGCCCTAGACAACCAAACAATGTGTTAATTGAGGAGAGTACTTGAACTTATTCCCAGGTTGGAGTGGCTAATATTAGTAATGCATGTCCATCCACAACTACTTTTATGCATTCAGAGTTTAAATCTTTCTGATATTAAATTGAGACAACTGGTTCAAAGCTGGTTTAAGATTAACCCCCTATATTTAGCTTGTATGACTAACTACAATTACATTATAATGTGGTATAAACTATTCATTAAATGTTTATACAATGCTTACAAATGCTAGGGGGTGATGGCAGTAGAAGTGTTACCTCATTATCTACTGTTCCTGTGGTGAAAATATGGACTCATTTACTTGTTCTTCAAGGTCTTGTTTTGTATAGTGCACTGTATGTACAGACCAAATGACTGGTTACAGTGTGATATCAGTGTTTGCAAGAGATGCTCCGAAGCAGCATGATTCTGGCTTTTAGGAAGATATGTTCTGATGGAGGAGAAGGTACAATACATAGATGAATAAAGAGATGATGAACAGAGGGGAAGTAATGACTATGAGACTGGTAGCCAGCAAAGAGATGGGATAAAGGGAAAGTGTGTCCAAAGAGAAGTAAGGACAGAGAGAGACGAACAGGAAGCTGCAGAAAGACGCACAGTCAGTCATGTAGAAGGGGGGATTGAGCTAAGTAGAAAAATGATATATAAAGGAGATCCATAAAGCAAAGACCCCAAATAGACAAGTAAGGAAGGAAAATGTGTACTCCATTGATTTGTTGTCGAACTGCATATAGCTAGGACAAGGAGTAAGTACAAATAATAGACTTTTCAGTGCAGATATGGAGCCATGGGGGATTATAACTGATACTGTGGTAATATACAATACACACTATTGTATTTACTGGTCTGTCATGACAGAGTCAGACCAGCAGATGACAGCACTGATGAAGGTTCTTTATAGAAAGCCACTAAGAGGTGTAGAGTCCAGTAACCTGCAGCCTGTGGCAAATTTTAATATGGTGAAGAGGAGTTTTGGTTGTGGAAGTAAAATGAAAGTGTCTATGTTCTGTGAAGTTTTATATATTTCCAAGAAAGCCAGACAATGGAGCAAAACAGGAGAGTGACTGTGAATAGTGATCAAAGGAATGCAGGCTCAATTACTGGCATTATTATTTTTTATATTTTGGGAGTAACTATTTACCATAGGTGAAGTAGGCAACTTCATCAGGCAGTGAGGCACTGCTGAGGTCTTCATCTGGTATGTGCATGTCCACATACTGCTGGGCTTTGGATGCCTTGAGGAATGCCATTAAGCGTGCTGTGAAGGATGCCACAAAGATGGACAACATTCCAAAATCCAGAACATTCCAAAGGTGCATGACGTACTCTCTGGGCCCGTCGCTCCAGATTTCCTTACATTCTGACCAAATCATGCCTAAGGAAGCAGATACACACACCAGGATGCATACATATTAACACAATACTTTGTGGAAAACAAGATAAATATAAACACAAAGACATTCTCAGAGGCACTCACTTAAGCATGCACGGATACACATACACACAAAATTGCACATACACAGATGATGAAAAGTTACAGTAAGCTTATAATTTATACCCAACCAGTCAGACATCCCCACTTACAGCTCAGGTGCTTACAAACACACATACACAAACACATTCAATGGAAAAGCTAATTCCTCCTCTGCAACCACTCTGTCATTCTCCATTTGGAGCCAAAACAGGGAGAAAATTGCTTACTGAACAGAAGCCCTGATCACTATCATCTCTATAACAATTATTGGGCTTTCAAAGCATGCTGCTGGAATTACAATTACCCTGGTCTACAGAAGCCAATCACTGCATACACACACACACACACACACACACACACACACGCTTGCACAAAAACACACACAAGCACCTGCTGCCAAAAATGACCATGGATGAGAAAAGAATGGTGCCATAAACAAATTAAAACAAAACCATATGTGCATCAACATACAGTAAACAAACCACACAGAGGTAACAGTATTATATGTGTGTGTGTGTGTCGATACAAGGGAGAGCATCAGTAGATGGGAAACAGCTGAGGTCTGACAGATTGCCATGAGCTATTTATCTGTTGTCTTTATCTGTCTGTCACCTGGCCTTCCATCTCACTGTTTCTTCATGCCTGTCTTCTTGTATACTATCCACTCCACCTTGCATTTTAACCCCAACCATTCCCCTCTTTCCTCCTTTTCTCTTCCACCCTCTAATAGAGTACCCGGAGAGAACCCACACAGGCACAAGGAGAACATGCAAACTTTGCACAGAAAGGAACCGGGTTGGCCGGGGCTTGAACCCAAGACCTTCATGAGGCAGCAGTGCTAACCACTGTTCACCGTGCCACCCTGCATCCCACTAGGACACTTCTATTTGATCTCTGTAAGATAAAAGAGAATAAATTGTTATATTGGAATAACTTTGACTTTCATCCACTTGGTGGGTGTGGTGCTGCAAAAATCTTTAATTCTTCTTCATATCAAAGTTAGGTAAAAACGTTCACTGGTTCTTTCCAGCAACTCTTCTGATTTATGGGAAAGATGTGCTGTAGTAAAAGAGGATACTTTGGATTAGCATAAAAAAACTCTGGCAGAAAAATCACCATAAACCCCCTCTGCTGCATCTTGATGGCATACAGTACCATCTATACTGATTAAAATGCGATTCAAAAAGAAAATTCACTAGGAAACCTTTTGTCTGGACTTTCTTACTGTACATGCCATGTCATGGTTATTACTCATCATGATGGTCAACCTGCCTTGACAGTGACAGTGTCAGATTTTAAAATACTGGTACACTATATGTATGTATGTGTGTGTGTCAGAACATGACTCACCCAACACCCACTTCATGATCAACATCTCTGTCCAGGAGAACTGGGTGGTCTTGACCCGGAATACCTGTCGTGGGTGGTCTGTGATGGTCTCATTGGGCAGGTTCTTGACCCCCTCAAAGCGGTCGGAAGCGTTGATGACCAGCAGACCCAAGAAGATGGTGAAAGAAACAGCGTGAGCTACGAATTTCATGAAGGGGCTTCGCAAGACCTGACCAAGCTGAAAGTGAGCAGATAGGAGTGAAATTTAAGGTGAGATCAGTGATATTTGTTTAAACTTGTATGCATTAAGTCTAGTCAAAGGTGCAAACAAAACAATGACACATCATCTTAAAGAGCTGATTTAGTAGACCTGTTAGCAAACAGTCAGTAGACAGAGCAACATTTCAAACAAATGTTTTATGTCACAAGGTTCATATCCACGCTTCTTTAACCTGTATATGTGGTCACTAACTGCTGTGCAAACTATAGTATGTATCTGGACTTTTAGCTGAACAACTGTACTCAGCAGCTACTGTAGTTGCTTGGAGCTTCCTGAATATGTAACTTAGTGTACTGAGGATATTTTTCTCCTTGTTTGATGAGAGCAGTGAGAGTGAAACAAAATATGTATGTGAGCGATACTGTAATTTTAGCTGAACAATGTTCCACTGTACTCAGCAGCTATTGTAGTTTGCTTGGAGCTTCCTGAATATGTAACTTAGTGTACTGAGGATATTTTTCTCCTTGTTTGATGAGAGCAGTGAGAGTGAAACAACATA
>NW_018127882.1:8503044-8522843 GCF_001952655.1 Monopterus albus | reverse complement strand
ACACACACACACACACACACACACACACTATTAAACAATGTGGAAAGAGGTTGTCTGGTAAATTTGAACCCTGAAAAACCTCCTCTAGCCCTTGTCCTGCTGCTGGGATAGCTCTGCTTCTGTGCTGGTAAGGCTGATAGATTTGTTGCTTAAATGAGATGGTCATCCTAGATCAGCCTTACCACTATGCACTATGTGAAGACTGCATATCTGGGTGTGACAAGAGCTGATCTTCTCTCTTCCTACAAAACAGTGGCTGCCGGTAGCAGGTGCATGCAAACTAAATAAGAGGTTTGGTGTGAAATGGAAATCTCAGAAGGCCAGAAGGGAGCTGCTGTGTCCTCTGTTATTCCCTAACATCTTTTCATCTGGGAGAATCAATCCTGACTTATGCTGAAGGCAGATAGGCACCCACTGTGAATAATTTAGTATCCAGACTTTCTGCTATGTATACTTTGTTTAAATGACAACAGGCTATGGGGGACTCTTTTAAATGTGTTTTTAAATGTGAGTTTCTGTTCTTATTTTTCATTGTTCTTACTTTCCACTTGGCTCTCTATACTCACTGTCAGGTCCGCTCGGCGCGACCTGCCTCTCTTTCTTTTTCCCTCTCCTGCTCTCCCTTTTTGTGGGATCAACGCCTCAGCTGTGTCGCATCGGGTAATTAGTGACTCGTGGGTCGGTTTGCACACCTGAGGCGTATTCCGGTGATTTGTTGGCTTCATTAGTGACTCGTGGGTCGGTGCGCACACCTGAGGCGTATTCCAGTGATTTGTTGGCTTCCTTATTTATACCTCTGGCAGACGCCCCGTCGTCGCTAGAGCATTGCAATTTTTTAGACGTGTGTAAGATGCTACGCTGACAGTCTCTGTGCGTCTTGGCTTGACCTTATCACGCTAATTGTGCGGTTAGCAACACAGAAATGTGCTTTGTCTTCCACGCTGGCAGTCTCTGTGCTGTGGATTGCATCGTTTACGTTGGTTCTTTTTGTTCACCTGTCCGTTCTCATGCTTTGCTATCCTAGTTCCTGTTGTTAGTTTGTGTGTTGACCTGTTCGTCCTGATCTCCTTAGTCATCACTGCCCTTCCCTTGTTGTAGGTATTATCGACCTTATGTTGTCATGTTTTTATTCCATTAAACCACCTTTTTTGTACTAGCACCTGGGTCAGCCATCTTGAGTCCAACCCCAGTTCTCCCTCACCCTCCTGGTGAGGGGGACTGAACCATAACACTCACACACAGATACACAATCCCATTTACCAATATGGATTTTCAATTGATCAAACCGACACTGCAATCACTCATATAGAACTGCAGCTGCATCTTTCCCAAAAACCCTTTACTTTCTTGCTGTGTAATACTTTATGTGTTACACAGTGTTTACACCCTTACTGACAAAGGTTAAGGCACTACAAGACTAGTCAATGAAATCCAGTCATTCCATCAGTGATAAATGGATTATGACCCTGTTGTGTATGTATTGATTTGACTTCTTTCTTGCAGTGACCTAGGTTTGCACCTCCCAGGACACAACAGACATGAAGACAAGAAAAGATTTAGAAAAGAAGAGGATGAGGGGAGAAGCCAAAGAAATTTTGAGATGTAACTAAAATAACAGATAGCAGGTCAGAGTCTGCATACAAAGAGACAGCAAATTAAATAGATGAGACTGTACAAAAGTAATTAATGAAAAAATGATTAGCTAATGGGACTGTGCCAGCAACATGTAGCATTCAGAAATGTCAGTGTATCTATGTCAAATTGATTGTGATAGCTGGTTTAATTACCATATAAAAAGTCTCATGCCAGTAGTTCTGTTGGTGTGTGTTTGTATTTAGTTGTCTTTCCTCATGTGCTATGAAATCCAAAAAGCAGAAGATCAAATTAAGAACCTTCTTTTCTTTAGTGCTTTATAACATTTGACAAATGCATGCATTTTCCCTTTAAGATCGATAGACAAGTTTTGTGTGTATGTGTTGTAACCACACCTGTGTGATGGCTGAAGCATTCTCACTGATGCAGGGTGTTTCTTTCCCCATAAATGCATCCAAGGAGAACAGGCAGAAGAGAGAACCTTACCAACATGAGGCAGAGAGGAGCAGTGTGCTGTGACTGAGGGAGCCAGTGTGGATGTGCACAGGAAAGTAAGCCCTTATTTTGAAGTATTCCAGGTCTGACCTAGTATGGTTTAAGCTGATGGGCTTTTTAAACTAACTGTGAGAAAGATTAACCTGTGGAGTGGATTAACTGGATTTATAGAGTAGACTAACTACCTCTGGAGAGCTGTAGAAGGAAGGTGGTCTGTCTGGCCAGACTGACCAGAACCAGACAAGGCCTGCCTAGGTGGGTTGTGATCCTCTGAAAATATACAGTAGATAAAGGACTGGACAAATAAAACTATTAACACCTCTGTACCACAGAAAGACCAAACTAGAATGCAGTGACCCTGGATCTTTCAGCCAGAACTTCAACTCCTATTCTCTCTACTGTAGATTCCTGCTATCATCCAGTGTTGGCTTCTTACCTGGTCACTTATAGGACTATTTTTAATACTGCACCGAAGCCAATTCAGTTCAATTCAAATTCTATTTATTGTACTTTCTGAAATTCTTTTTGTGTCTGTGGAAATTGTCAGGGAAGTGCATTAGACATTAGCACAACGCAACACAGATGGGCATACACAACCCATGCAGACATCACACATATCACAATAATTGTTTAGAAAAGTTATAATGGAGGGTATGAAAGATCTCTGGACATGGGCACTATGCCACAGCAGTACCCTGTACCTTGATCCTGATGATAACGACTCGTATTCACTACACAGAGGGTGTAATATGTCTCTAATAATTGCCCGGGCCTTCCTTAACGCTCAAGACTCACGAAGCACTGTCACACTGTAATGCTGTTTACTTGCATTCTCACAGTACTTGACACAATAACAATCTTATCAAGTTTGTTCTTATTAATTATAGATAGTGAGAAATACCACGCAATAAATCAAAAAGTTGGAATACTCTCCACAAAGTATATGTCTATCCCCATTAAACTGCTGAAGCTTACACGTGAAATATAATCGCTGTAGCACCCTCTATAAATGACATCTGTATTTAAGTCCCATGATAGTTTTGCATTATTAATTGATCAATGAATGCAGCAGTAGTCTGTCAATAATAAAGCACAAGTAGAAGTTTCCAAAAAAGCTGTTTTCTTATGTTGTATAAATTTAATTATTGAGTCAGTTCTCGACTACAGCATCAAGCTATTTTCCTGGAAGTGGGGAACCTGATGGCTGTTCACAGGCATTTTGTTCCCCTACCATTTTTATTCCTCCTATTGTTTTTTTTCCTCTTGCTCCATGTTTTATCTCTCTTTTTTCGGTGAAGTATTGTCACATGCGCCTACGATATTTGTCTTTTTTCTCTGCATTTCCACCCTTTTCCATCAATAAACACTCTATATTAAAATACATGTTTCATCACTTCCAAAGAAAGTCTCACAATTCTCTCCTAAAAGAAATTTCTAAAACAATTATATTCATGTTTACTCTGATTTATTACTTATCATTGAGCATCAGGAGTGTCAGTATCTCCTTCATTGCTCCCAGCTGATATGAAATGTAATATAGTTTGGGGTTCTGACAGTGGTGTGTTGTGCTGCTATAAAGATCAAAAATATGAGCAACTGATAGAAAAAAAAGCTCCAGGATTAGCACCAGGTGTAGGAGGCCACACTACACACAATCAGCCAAAACAAATCATAGCTTCTTAATATACCTGTTGGTTTCTCTGTTGAGCTGCTTAAGCATGAATAACATCCATTTTCTCTCTGTTATTAATTTGATTAAATAGTTTTATTATGCCACCCTCTGTAGCTCTGCACTTGCAACATCTTAAATGTCAATATAAGTTTTAATGATCTTTTCAAATCATGCACATAATAATAAAAACGACAGAGTTACAAGGTGTTTTGCATCCTATACTACTGTAATTTGTTGATTTTCTACATTACAGCCCGTTTTCCTGCTCTCTCAGTTGTGGCAGAAAAAGAGACGGGGACACAGACTCATCAGTTGGTTGATTCATAATTAAATCTAATCATATACACACACACACACACACACGTGTCTACATGTGTACGCACGTACAAGCACACACATGGACATAAACAGGTGTTTTCGTGATACAGTAATGATTGAGTCTATGTCTGTTGGTGGAGATGTTCTCTTAGCATTACTGCTCCCCATCCTCTCTCCACATCAGCTGCTCTTTCTTATTCTACAGAGTGATTCATTCATCAGTTACATCTCACACGAACCACTCAGAGATCCTCAAAACTGTTTTGGCATACACATACACCTCTTGATGATGAGGTAGAGGATTTTCCAAGCGGAGCAATCTGAATAGTCACTTGCTCAGCTCCTGTGAGCGTGTTAATGCGTCATATTGTGTCAATTTATATGTCGCTTTATTATATTTTGTGTGATGGAGAGTTAACAAAATATGATAAATTGCCTCGGGGCCCTATAATCAAATAGTGGTTATACAGTGCTCTTTAAATCAGAAATCTTTTTAGCCACACTAGTGCTTTGTCTGTGTGTCTGTATTTCAACAACTAGTGGATGGATTCCCATGAAATTTGCCACATATTCGTTGCCCCCTTGAAGACTACATCGATTGACTTTAATGAGCCTGAAAGGTTTTTGCAAGCAAAAATACTGTATGAGTGTTTTAAAAATATTAGCACACAAATTCACAGTGAAGAAACTGATGTACAGTATGCAACAGCAGTGATTAATGGACTTCCTGCGGAGATCAGATTCAATTTTTCTCTATAAAACAGGTTCACCATTAGAATCATAACACTATAACTGAGGTCAAGCTACAAATTACAAGTCACATTTAAAGTCTACAGTAAATATCTTTGACTCTACAGCTACAAAAGATTCTGGATGGAGTATCATCTTAGTATGCACTTTTGTTATCATGACTGTAAAGAGACAGCTTAGAATAAACCTAAATGTAGAGCTGAGCCTGACAAGCTGAGCTGAAGATGTCTTTAAAATAGTACAGAGGATAAATCTGATCGCCAACTTTACATTTTTGCATCAGTTGTGCTTACAAGCATCTAATCGACTCAGTAATTTTGTTCTCTGGTGTGTAATGCACATTTAAACTGTCTAGGACAGCTGGAGGGTTAGAAACAACATAGAAACAAAACCAAAGAACATCCCTTTAATAGTGTGTGTTTGGTTGTGTGTGTGAATTAGTTTAACACTGGTTAAGATAAGTGGTGATGACAGGACAAAGAGTGGAACAATATACTGTACATGTCATTTCCTTGCTTCATACCTTACTACATGGCACTATCCAGTAGGCGATAGCCAGGAAGGGCAAACCTACAGTGACCCCCAGCACTGTCCAGCACTTCACACCGATGGACTGCTGCCTCAGACCAGGCAGGTTTTCGTACCAGATAGTCAGCAGCTGCTGCTGGCAGTTGGGATGAGCAACGAACTGGAGAGTGAGAGATGAGGGCCGGAATTTTAAATAAGATGAAGAATAAAGGAAGAGGAGAGGGGGTGCAGGGAAGGAAGTTGAAAGAGGAGAGAGAAAGAGAGGGGAAGAGGATGGAGGAGCAATTAGCAAATATATAAATACGACTATTTTCAAAGAAGCAAGACAAATTTGATTTTCTCACTCTAGCTTGATAAAACTTTCACATTTGTTTCTGACCTTTTTTACAGACCCACTGAAGCAAGTGTAAGCTGCACTAAAACATCCAGAAGGTGGCTTATTTAACAGGCTGAATTTCTGACTTTCTTAGCCTTATAAATTACAACCAGTGTAAAATGAATGAGATACAAAAGAGTACCATGTTCACAAGGAAGATTTCTAGTACTCTATTTAATATTTAAAGTACTCATAACTACCTGGGGGTGCAGGCTGCTTTTCTCTGTAGAGCACATCTATTTTGTATTTATTATAATCAAAACATTTTATTCACAACACATTTGTATTTCTGGCTGCCACTTGGCTTCATTTAGAAAGAAAAAAAGCCAACAAGCAGATTGACAAATCAATTTAACATACAGTAAACAAAAGAAAGCAGGCTACAAATAAGAGTGTTCACATTTATTATGAAGCATATTTGCTTTATTAAATAAGGCTTGGACTAGCATTTCACCATCTGTTGATGGATTTACTCCAAGAAAGGAAGTGATAAATGAAAGTTACCACCAGTCTGGTGAGGAAGGAGGGGGTGGATGTTCCAGCTGAAGGAAGGATGTGGACAACGGAGCATTCAATAATCAGCAGGCAGTACACTAGTGAAACTGTCAAACTCTGTGTTTGTGTATCGTTTTTCATCCACATATAGGATCTCAGCAACAGGTTTGTTACCTCTGGTCAAACCTGCTCCCCAGTGGTTTTAATTATCTTCTTTTGTTTTCTCTGCCCATCAACCTGTCACACCCCTCCACCAATCAGCATCAGTAATCACATTCAGGAAGCTTTTGTCTCGGCTGACGACTGACATCACTGCTTCCAGTCCACAGATGAAAACACTATTGATGTGCATGTACACCAGTGAATTCTATAGAGGGACTGCACACTAAACCATAGTTGTTATAGTTTCCCAATATCCAGTGACCAGTCAAATCAACACACCGACCCATGACAAAAACCCTGCCTGCATCCAGCACCATTCACTACACACAGCCATGATCTACCTGGTTTCCCTGGCAATCTATCCCTCCCTCTCTCTCCCTCATCCCTCCTGTAATTAGCTCCCAGAGTGTTGGTCATGCTCAGCATACAGGATAAAAACAAAGCTCAAACAGGCTGTGTACTGCGCAAAAAACAAACACGCACATACGCTACCACTTACACACATGTTCATGCAGGATTTACCCTATTAGAGAAACATTCAGCACATGAAGGTAAAATAGGACTATATGTGTGTGAGAGACAGAGAGAGAGAGTACAGTAAGGTGAAATTGGGAAAAAGGGATTTGGTTTGACATTTAGTAGCATCACTTCTGCTCAGCAGGGATTAGCTCTCTGACAGGCCAGTTTATTGTTTACATGGAGCCTTCTGAGGCCACATGTGCCAAAATACCCAAACATAGTATATTTACATGTGCACAAAATACAAAATACACATAGACACTAGTTTACCCTCACACACAAATGTACATGTAAAACTGCAGTAAAACACTGCTGGTATTTTCATTCATTCATTTTCTACCGCTTAGTCCCTGAACGGGGTCATGGGGGGGGGGCGGAGCCAATCCCGGGCAGCAATCGGGCGAAAAAAGTCCTCATATCAAATCAACATAACAGTTAGATTACAAAAACCTACTAACCTACTCACCACCAATCTTCCAGGTCCAGTTTACTGGTCATGGGGAGCACTATGCAACGTGTGAAAAGAGTTGTATAATGACTTCTATGGCTATGGGGGAAATGACCAAAGTCTGAAAAAAGAACCCATGATTATACCATAATGATATCATCAGGGTTATTTTGGCTTGCCTGTGCTTAAAGACAAATAAACTATATACAAATAAACGTATAACACAAAGCCTGTGTAACAATCTGGGAGCATGGAGTTTGAAAATCATGGGCATTTATCACATAGGGATTGTCTAACAAGAGATGGTATCAACCGCATTATGGGAATTATAGGATTAAGAGTTTTGGTGCTTGACCAAAGGAAGAGACTAAAGGTGATGATATCCCTACTGCTGATTCTTCTTCTAACTTGAGTCTTGCAGTCCCCCGGCTTTATGGGAACACAATATTAATCTGCTGGAGTGATTCTTTAAGGTATGGTTAAGATGAGAAAATATCACTGGTAAAGGAACCAGGGATTAGATTCATCCCCAAACACTATGAATCACCATCTATGTGTTATTTTTCAGTCTTCTTACCTTCTTCACTTCATACTTGATTGCCAGTTTGACACGACTGAGGCAGGGACGATTGTAGGGGCTCGGAGGGCACTGGTCCACGTCACCGTTCAGTATGGCCTCCACTTCCTCCGTGTCTCGACAAAGGTCCAACACACCCACCACAAAGTCCTTACACTGCATGGACAGCTTACGATAGTCATTCTGCACCAGTGTGGAGCAGGTCCATAGTTAGGTGGAGAAAAGCAGAGAGAAGAGGAGAAGCTTAACTTAAAACATAATTTAAACATCAACTTTGAGCCGGTCATGTCACCAAGTGGTTGCACACAGTGCTCTTTCTTGAGGCTCTTTCTGGTACTTCAAATGAGCCAACATCACTACAATGAAACTATGAACAAGTCCTCTTTGTGTGTCCTGTCTGTTTACAAAGTCTTCTCTTAGTAAATGATGATAGGCTGTCAACTCACCTGACACCTGTTTTTGCCTGTGTAAAGTGCAGTCAGTCACCTCCACAGTCTTTTGTCTTGTTGAAATGTTTTTATCATTGCCAGTGATGGCATGAAGCTGCTTCTCCTGCACTTTTTGCCACTTGGCCTACTATAATGTGGGTCCTCACCTGTATGAGCTTAGACGTCACACACCTTGAGAAATGTCAAACTGTCAGAGATAGAGATTTCCATTTGCAATTACAATATGGCCTGAGCGTGAAAAATGACAATGCAGTGATTAGGTTCATCACCTTTCCATCTTGAAAATCAAGCAGAGAGCTGGGGTATCTTCATAAATTGTGCTTGCCTATGGAGAGTTCCACTTGACTTGCTTTATCAATGATTGCAAAGCTGATTTGATGTATTTATAAGAAAAAAAAAGAAAACCACCACAGGGTTCACACTGGCCCACATACACATGTTGAAATAAAATAAACTGGTAAGCCCTGTAATTTTCTCTTTAATATTACTGAATTCATTCACCAATCCCGGCCGGCAATCAGGCGAAGGTGGGGTACACCCTGGACAGGTCGCCTATATACAGTGCCTTGCGAAAGTATTCGGCCCCCTTGAACTTTGCGACCTTTTGCCACATTTCAGGCTTCAAACATAAAGATATAAAACTGTAATTTTTTGTGAAGAATCAACAACAAGTGGGACACAATCATGAAGTGGAACGAAATTTATTGGATATTTCAAACTTTTTTAACAAATAAAAAACTGAAAAATTGGCCGTGCAAAATTATTCAGCCCCCTTAAGTTAATACTTGGTAGCGCCACCTTTTGCTGCGATTACAGCTGTAAGTCACTTGGGGTATGTCTCTATCAGTTTTGCACATCGAGAGACTGAAATTTTTGCCCATGCCTCCTTGCAAAACAGCTCGAGCTCAGTGAGGTTGGATGGAGAGCATTTGTGAACAGCAGTTTTCAGTTCTTTCCACAGATTCTCGAGTGGATTCAGGTCTGGACTTTGACTTGGCCATTCTAACACCTGGATATGTTTATTTGTGAACCATTCCATTGTAGATTTTGCCTTATGTTTTGGATCATTGTCTTGTTGGAAGACAAATCTCCATCCCAGTCTCAGGTCTTTTGCAGACTCCATCAGGTTTCCTTCCAGAATGGTCCTGTATTTGGCTCCATCCATCTTCCCATCAATTTTAACCATCTTCCCTGTCCCTGCTGAAGAAAAGCAGGCCCAAACCAGGATGCTGCCACCACCATGTTTGACAGTGGGGATGGTGTGTTCAGGGTGATGAGCTGTGTTGCTTTTACGCCAAACATAACGTTTTGCATTGTTGCCAAAAAGTTCGATTTTGGTTTCATCTGACCAGAGCACCTTCTTCCACATGTTTGGTAACACAGGAACAATTGATTTATGCAGATTATTTTGCTATATGAGAAAGGAACAACAAAGGAATGTTGTGGTTTTAACAGAGTGGAAAACTTGCTGGTGCAGACTTGTGCACCCTCTTAAGAATATATAGTATGAACAATGAAAAACTGAGTTGCATTTTATTTTGCCAGTGTTTCTAAAATAAATGTAAATGTGTAGTAGCTGAATAGGGGAAAAAGACAATGGAAAGCTGCACATTCAGCTTTGATGCTTCAACAAACAGCATTCTTTAGGATAAAGCCACAGTTACCTGACTAGCTCTTATACTAACTAGGAAACATGTTACAAATCAAGGAAAGAATGTTTTATTAAACATATAAAGGATGTTATAAACCTGGATCTGTATGTGATGAGTGTGTTATCTTTCAGGACTTGGGTGACTCTGTATACTATCACCGCTATCGAATGCAAAAATAAAACAAACTATTGGGACCATAGTAATTGAACATAATTTCACCCACTTCCTATCAAACTTGTAAACCCTGTCTCCTGCTCTTCTGTGAATGAGTCATGTTTCAACCCTTTTGCCCTCTGTCTTATGATCCCCACAGCTCACTTCTCATCCTTCTTTCTACCCTTCCCTCACCCTCCTGCCTTGTTCTCTTCCTTCACAGTTGGTCGAACAGAGAAACAGACAACAGACTGGGGATTGAGGAAGGTTTAAATTCCCTAAGGAGTCATTCTCATTTTGCATTCACTGTTGTGCTTGTGGTGTGTTCAGGCATACCATTAAGTTCCACCAAAGCGTTTATACTGGTCTCCATAACAAAATCATTATAATTTAATAGTAGGGAATTACCAGTTCTATTCTCACTTTCTTTTAGGGTATACTGTACATTTCTGTGGGCAGCTATAATAACTATATAGACCTGTAATGTATTTTGGTACATACTGACCATGAACATCAATCCCATTTTTCAAGCATTTGACCATTTTTAGTAAGGGAGTATTTTTTCCCAGCATGACTTGGACAGTGTCTGTCTTGAATATAAAATGGTGAAATCAGTTGTGTGGATCAAAATCAGTATGCTCACAGCCTTACAGCAAATACCAAACATCTGCAAAATCAGTCTTGGTTTTGACACTGGAAAAAAGTAATTGAACTGAATGTGGCATGTTAGATAAGCATGATCAAAGTCACATAATTATCTGCAAATTAAAATGGAAATCTGCAGCATCAAACAATGGCAGCAAGCGTCTTCTGGCCCTTTAGGAACATAACTGCACTGGTGACTTTCTCCTCTGGGTGGCTAAATGAAAGAAATCAATTACAATCTCATGTCTGTTTACATTCAGGTAAAGACAAAGCCTCAAGTAGTAGTGCAAACACCCGAATGTTTTCTTCAACAGTGATATTTGCATAAGACACACATCAAGAATACACATGCACAGACACCACACACACACACATACAGCATTTGCAAAAATCCAATCATAACCCGAGGTACATGTTTTTCCTCTGGGGTTTGAGATAACAGAAAGGGAATCATATTGTGGGGCTGAAAATGGAGAGCACAGTGAAAACAAGTTGAGTTGTTGACATGGGTGACATGAGCCAAACCTTAAACATGGAAGAAGGGAATGGGATGTAAAATAAAAGGATTAAAGATTAAAGAGAGAAATAAAGATAGTTGGTATTAGCTTGAGTAGATTTCCACCATCAGTCTCTTTCTTATGGTATTTGTCTACATTTTTCAGAATATTAAAAGAAACCAAATTAAACTAAAATTGACTTGATGCAAGAAGAGACTAAAATTAAATTTAAAAAAATTAAATGACACCCTCCTCCCACTTACTGCGTCTCTTTCTGTCTCTCCCAAGGGTATGTGGAGGGTAAGTGTACGTGTCTGCGTGTGTCCAGATGATCCCATGAGGAATTGATGGGCTGTCTTGTAAATAAGATCTTTGAAGATAAATGTTAGTCTGTTTGGGATGTCCTGTCTCTTCATAAACATCCAACATGCACCAGTTGCACCACTCTCATTTCTGCTTTGTGAGAGGGTGTGTATTACTGCCAGAAGGTCAGAAAATTGTTTTGGCTTGTACTTGACATGGTAAATAGACTCAATTCAAATAAGTTTATTTTTTAATCTTAAGGGTATCTCAAGGGTTGGGGTAAAATGGTCATGGGCACGAAACAAAGTGTTACACTGGGATTAAACACCACTCACCTGTGGGAAAGTCCAGTGTTTTATAAACCATCTATCCATCTTCTTCCTAATGCAAACTTTCTCCCTTCATATACTATGTCACCACATTCACTCTGTGGCTTGTGTCATAATTGCAGTACCATTACCACTAGAGATCACCTGCATGCTGTACCATGGGTGCACATTTGTTGATAATGCCGTGGCCTCCTCACAGGTACAGAAAATGAAAATGAGGGATAACAGCCATTGAAGGGTGTGACAGCACTCAAATTGGCTTGAATGAACAACAATATTCACTCCATTGTAGAGGATTTTATGGCATGGAATCTAATATCCTTTCCATATTTAAAACATGCTAGTTTTGGCATTGTTGTTGAAGAATATTTATTCTTTGAAATTTCTTGAAATGTCTGGGTGCTATAATGACAAAGCATTGTTTGGTTTGTTCACATTTCACATTAATTGCCAGTGACGAGATGCCTCAGTTAATGCTCTAACTTTTATTTCCCCTATTCAATATCACCATATGAAACAGGACTGTCTAAGGTGTTAGTCACAATGTTTTAACATTGTTTAATATTTTATTTTAATGAAAAGATGATGTGAAAGGGATGAGGAGACAAATAAAGACAGAAGACAGAGGGGTGATAATGAGATGGTAATGAGACAGATGAGTTCTAACACAGTTCTGGTCCCTCAGGTGAACCCTTCTCATTAACTTGTCTAGAGACCGGGAACTGAGTGACAAGCAGAAAGGCTGGATAACAAACACAAAGGTAAACATAAAGGGAGAGGAGATGACAAACAGAAATGAACAGGACGCTAGGGAGAAAACAAGCAGCAACATATTGAAGGACAAAGGAAGATAAACAGACCTAAGAAAACTGCAACATTATCAGATCACTGTTCAATTACATGATATTTTTACATTAATGATTTCAACTATGAACACAATTCAGTATGTGATCAATGACAGCTGTGCAGTGTCAACAACTTCAAAGTGAAACATACCTGCAATTGTTCTAATGTTAATGGAGTCCATATGGCCAAACAGAATGAATATCTGAATTGAAGCTAACTAGGCCACAAGCATCACACAATATTTGGCTTGAAGTGAAAGAATGGAATGATCTGTAAATACAATTAAATAAACGTGCATGATGTTTTGCTTGCTGAAGGAGATTGGCTGGTTTGGTTGATGCATTATCAAAATGGACTGAAAACAGCTTGGTTTTTCTGGTGGCTCAGGCAGCATGCTAGATTGTAGAGTATATTCCTAGAATGTCAGCTGGCTTAGCATGCTAGTTGGTAAATGTCGCATCAGGGCTTCTGAGATGCATCACACTCTCCACCATATTGCATCAGGCAGCCTGTTGTGGCCAGTTCAAATGGAAGAAAATGCCAATGTTGTGCTGCTTTTGGATGTTCTAATGGAAGAAATGCTAAAACCAAACATGGAGTAGTTATCTTACAAAAATATACCTGTATGAATGCACAGAATTTCATTTATTACAAAAAGTTAATAGTAATCTACCAACCAGTGTTGATAGATAGAATGCACAAGTACTGAAAGGGTGCCCACCTGATGACCCTGCAGATTTCTGTGCTCTCTCACACTCATATTTGTTGTAGTTAAGATGGGTCAATAGATCATAAATCATTCAGGAGGGTTGCCAGGTGGCTATTGGTAAGATTATATAAAAACCATCTTAAAAGTATGTTAGGTTAGTTTAGGTTAGGCCTGGAGAATGGTGTGGCCTTGTCATGGTGCCTTGCAAATTTATGATGGCGTGGCCTGATACCCACTGTGGTGCTCAATAATAGCTCAAAACATTGTTTAAGATGAATGCTGGACCTCCATAGGAATGCTCACCTAACTTTTGGCACATTGAACAGTGTACTGATAACTGTAAATGATAGCACATAGAAAAGCGTATTTGTCACACTGTGCAGTACAAGACTGTCAAAATTGACTATTACCATGGAGCCAGCAAAGTGGCTTTTAACAGGTCTCCCAGGCAGAAAGTCAAAAGGAGACTCTGCTCTACACACAATTCATATAGTTGCTGCCACATTGAAAACAGAAAATAAAGCTCTGTGGACCCCTGGAGAGAAAGTGGTGGTGTACTGTATCTCTCTAGAAACACTGATGAAAACCACTAGTTGAATTAAGCACAAACCAATCCAGCAAGCTTAATTTATAAGACAACAACAAGAAAGACCATGTGATCAGTCTTATTAGTTTATGTGAAATTTCACAAGCCAGCTCATTTGGGACAGGTGCGCTCCCGGCACAGAAGGGGAGGATCATCTTCTTCTTCACCTCAAGCTCGTACTAAAGCTCGCTCAAACCTTCCAGACATTGAGAAGTGGGCGGGCATGTTGTGCCCCCAGCCCAAGCCAGTCATCCTGCTTCAGGACATATACCAGCACACCCAGGTAGGCTTGATTCCTGGTAAAACATTTGTTTTTGGGGCACAGTACGATACTTTAGCACCCAGGTAGGCTTGATTCCTGGTAAAACATTTGTTTTTGGGGCACAGTAAGATACTTTAGTGTCTGTGGGAGTGTGTGGTGTGTATTTGTGTGCCTGCTGGAGGAAATTAAGTTTCCCATGTGCAGTAGCTAAAGATGCTATTTGAAGTCTCTGGATCTAAGGTCTTTATTTCTGACACAGAGGAAGATTTTAGATTCAGAGAATTCAAACAGCATCTTTAGCATCTTTTAGTCAGAATTCTGAGATTAAAGTCAGAATAAAATTTTAAAAAAATGCAGTGGCCCTAATACTCTTCCATAGATATTATATATTTAATTTTCTCAAACACACACCTGTTGTTCTTACGAGGATATTCAGTGACATGATGCCCCTTACCCTAACTAACCAATATACTTACTGTATATGCCTAATTCCAGTTTTAATCCAAAATCAAATTTTAATCTTAACTATTAAACCAAGTCCTAACTCTAAAACTGCCCATTCAAGTTGTGAGGACTGCCTAAAATGTCCACACGTTATTGGTATAGAAATAAAATGTCCACAAAACTGTAAAAAGACATGTATACACACACACACACACACTTTTTTTTTTCAAATCAAATATTGTCATGGAGCCAAAGTCTGTTTCAGCAGCTCCTGTTTATAGTCTACAATCTTTCCCTCACAAACGTGCACAGAAAGAACAGCAGCCATATATCTGAGGTGATTAAATAGACTTATCTACATTTGCAGTATGGCTGTTCTATCACTCCAAAACCATAAATACCAAATGTACTATATCGTGAAAAAGACTTCCTTTCTCTACCCCACTTTGTCATGTTCTCCTTTCTCCTTTGATAAAGTCTCCTATACAATATATTAACTTTCATGGTGTAAAATATAAACAGTGTTAAAGAAAGACACAGAAACAATCTCACCTTAAACTCTGTCTCAATGTTGGCCAGTCTTGCCAGTTCGTTGCTGAGCTCAAGGGCAGTCAGCACAGGGTCTTCACTGCTGAGTGACAGGTAAGCTGCACTGGCCAGTGCCTTATAAGCATTCATCCTGGAGCGCGAGTGACTGAAGGAGTCTCGCTTCTGTTTCTCCACACATTCCAAGCACTTACAGAAGTAGTCATGTGGCCTTTCTATACGAGCTCCTTTCACCAAAAGGATATGGACGATCTCATACTCCTGGCAGTGAGCAGCCAGGATGATGGGCGTGATGTCATGTGAAAAACGAGTTCCATCCTCATCATAAGCATAAAAGTCATCATCACGCATCTCCTGCTCTAGTGGACTCAAAGCCAGTCGCAGACCCCCTCCAAAGGCAGGGTGGCCAAGAATGGCTTCAACAATTCGAACATAACCCTTGGAGATAGCTAAAAGCAGACCATCCCCAATCCTAGCCAACCCATCTTTCTTCAGGAGTAGCTCTGTCACTTCTAGGTGCTCATTGCCCACTGCCAGCTGCAAAGCATTCTGGCCCATATAGTCAACACAATTGAAATTAAGGGTTTTGGATTCTTCTAGCATTTTGCGGACTACCGGGATGTTTCCGTATTCAGCAGCATCTAGAAAACGCTCCTCCTCTGCAGTGAGGGGCGAGCCGCGTTCATTGAACATATAGGCCGGGCCCCGCACTGCCTGCCGACGTCCCTTCTCCCTTAGCGTGGTGTGCCGACGATGCATGGCTTCCATCCTGGAGATAGTAAAGAGAGGAGGAGATAGTGAGATGAGGAAAAAATAAACAAATAATCAATTAGATTGATGAAGAAGACTGAGAAAGAGTGATGAAGTGGAGGGCAAGAGAGCAAATGATGGAGACAAGATTGTCTAAGGTGTAACCAGGCAATCAAAGTCGTTACTGTCTCTGTATGTGGACGCCCTTTGTGGACAGGAACTGGTCAAATACAACCAGTAGTGCTTAACACAGACTTTTCCCCTGACCTCACAGAAAGTTCCACCAACACATCTGTGATGCATTTGTCCCCAGCCAGATCAATGAACCGCTGCCAGGGCCAAAGCTCATTGCAAGGCCATCTCCGGTCAACAGCTTTGATTGGAAAGAGAGAAATTAAGCTGCCACCTTAATTGACTTTGGTATGACAAACACACTGTGGTCTCAAAGGTCATTCAAAGTGACTCTTAAGTCTGTGGTGTCTTTATTATTATATGCATGAACATGTTACTCCGGCTCTATTTCTTCCTAAGCAGACCACTATTTCCAGTGTCAGACTGTCATAGCTCAGTAAGGCAGAGCCAGTAAAAGACAAATCTTCATCCATAGGGCTGGTCAAACATAACAAGCTACAGACCTCTGGTAAACATGCATGTAACTGCAAAACACTTTTCATTGGGACTACTGTACTGCTTTTGTTAAATTTTAGAAACAAAGGTGTCAAAATGTCTGCATGTGCTGTATGATCTGACACTGACTCATGTAGAAAAAGAAGTTTGTTTTTCAAAACTGGAAAAATGAGAGGGAAAAAGACTGAGTGACACTGTGGGAGACACTGGATATGGGTAAGTAAAACAGAAACAGGAAATTAACACTGGCGTGGAAAATTTGTGGCAAGAGCAGCTTGATTTTCAAATATGAAATAATCAGTTCAGACTTGGGATTTCATTTATAAAATGCTAATATAATAGTGTGTCACTCAGAGCACAACTGGGATGATTGAAATGCTTATTGAGCGCACTGTGAGGAATAACACCCGCTTCCTAACTTGAATAACTTTAAATGCATAATTGGTTATTGTCCACACACACGACTGTCCAAAATAATAACAATCAATATAATTTTCCACTAGTGTATCATGATAAGAGTTTCAGTCTCACAAAAAGACCTGACACACACAAAAAACATCCAGGCTATTTGTAATACTTTGTACATGTGTTTGTGTAGGTTTAGGTGTGTGTGTGTGTGTGTGTGTGTGTGTGTGTGTGTGTGTGTACACACAGAAGTTTGGACATTCAAAGAAAAGATGACAATGGAAATCTTTTTATGGTGAAAGTATTCTCTGGGGGTGTCAGAGGATGTGAAACTGAAGAGATGAAGAGAGCTCACTGTGGCAAATCACTATGAAACTGTGTGTGTGTGTGTGCGCGTGTGTGTGTGTGTGTGTGTGTGTGTGTGTGTGTGTGTGTGTGTGTGTGGAGAGAGAGCTGGAGAGAGTGCGTTTGTCAGATTGTAGCTGTGTATGCCTTAGGCTACCAATCAGTGGTGTATGGCAAAGTCTCTCTTTCATGCACACACGCGCGCATACACACACTGTGTTTTCATTTCTTGTGGGGACTTTATATTGACTTACATTCATTTCAGTCTCTGGTCCCCACAAGGATGGCCAAGTGCCCACAATGTGAGTGTGTTAACAGGTTTTGGTCCCCATAATATAAGTAACACAAAAGGCACACACACAATTGCAAGACTGTGACAAATTAAAGGAAAACCCTGAATCCAGATGCTGGTGCTGTTTGGGTTCACTTGTCCCCTTAGGGGAAGAGTCACTGCAAATCAGTATAAACATGTTATAAAACATTTCTATCCTGATGGGAGTGGTCTCTTCCAAGATGACGGTGCCCCCATCCATAGGACACAGGGGTGTCAGTGAATGGATTGATGAGTACAAAAATCATATGAAGCATTTGCTATGGCCTTCGCAGTCACCAGATCTCAACCCAGTTGAATATCTGTACCTAATATTTCCCCATGACCCCCACATATTCTCTCTCACAGATAAATTTGTAAGCATTGGAAGGACTCTTCATAAATGCGGGACAGTCTGGCTGCCAGCCCATTCAGATAACCTTATATTCAGGTGATGAATCATCATTTTCCAGCTCTCTCTATTCTCCTCTCCACCCATCTTGGACTGTTTGTGATTCTGATCTGAAATAAAATGTACCTGCATCATTTCTGTGTGGAATTACAATCACAAAGACAGGAGAGAGAGACACAGTGGATGTCATCTTATATACCTAGTGTGTGCTATTGTATTCATACATCAGGATTTATCACTTTAATTTTCTTGGAACCAATTTCATTTTGTTTACAAAATATGGGTGCACAAGAAAGATGCCATGCAGTAGGAAGAAGAGCTCTCATTGCCTTTTAAAACAAAATACAGATACAACATACTTTATGACATCCAAGCAGAGTTTTGCTGCCTACCTGTTGAATATAAATACACTGTAAAGTCAAAGTAATTTTAAGTCAAGACGGTGTGGATTGAACCCAACTGAAGAATCAAAATAATGGACTGAAGGTTGTAGAAGGTGCAAAGACCCATAGAAATAGCTCTCGATTGTGGAATCAGTAGTATTAGCAAGCTTGACAGCTTTCATTTCATTTAGTGTTTAGTTTCAGTGTTTGAAATAACTTGATATGTGATTATAGGAGACTTCTTTTAATCCCTAAACCACACTGCATCAATTCAGCTGAGTCCACCCAGCTGTAGTTTTGATGCTGCACCCATATCTGCTGCAGATCACGCAGAGAACCCGACCACACAGCAGTTCCCTCTCCTGATAACAACATAACTGTCAGAAAAGGGAGAAACTGTTGCAGCACTGCTACTGGTAATTCCAGCTACAAAGCTGCAGCTTGTTCTTCCCAGAGTTCTCAAGTTGTAGTTTGTTTTTTGTTTGTTTTTTTAAATAAAACGTATTACTTTCGGATCATATTATATTGACAAGTATGTCATCTGTGAAATAAGTCTCTTGTTGAGCTACTCCAGGTAGCTCAACAAAGCAAGACACTTTAGTCACCTCCATTTTAGGTAACAACATAAGCTCAGTTTAGGTTACATTTTTGTGTGCTGGGATGCTCTTGGAGCACCCTGATGCCTGAATCATCGCAGTTGGCTTCCAATATTATATACCAAATATTATCCTATGTTGTACTTTTGGGCTCTTAAGCCCAGATGACAGTGTTCACTGTGAATTCTTACCTAATCAATTAAAAACTAATGGTTTGCTGGCAACAGCAGTGATACGGTATACAAGTTCCTTTAAGTTAACTGAAATAGGGACTTTTTATACATATAATAGTTTAATTTCATTTAATAAATATGAAGAAACAGAAAGTTATCACCACCACTAACACAAACAAACCACTGAGATGACTTTTGTTGTGATTTGGCGCCATACAAATAAAATTTGATTTGATTTGACTTGCAGCACATCTTCAGCATAAACTGGAAATCTGATAACATAGCCTCCATTGCTCTGAGTTTTTATGTGAACTCTGTTTTAAATTATTCAAAACATCCTCTTTTTCACAGTTGAACTTAAAGTGCAAAGCTATTTATAATCATTAAGTTTAGGTTATTTAGTAGTGAACTAGACAAGGGAATAAAAAGATAAGTCAGGTTTTG
>NW_018127882.1:8491232-8502854 GCF_001952655.1 Monopterus albus | reverse complement strand
ATGAGTTGCTCACCATATTGTGCTGGTAATGAGAGGCAGACATGTTCATCCTCTCTTTCACCCTCCCATCATTTAGCCTCGTCAGGCATCAGTGACAGCATACATGCTTTTTTTTCCCCACGCAAGGTCTTTTAAGCTGAACACTGGTGTATCAAAGATGCATATCAAGGACGATCAAAGACCCAGCACTGAGGTCTACCATCCTCTAGATCTGATAGTCACAGCCTAGCTGGCAGTGCTTCATAAATATCCATAAAGTGCCATCATTCCCACATGGATGTAACAGACTGTATTCACCAAATGGTCTCTTATCTCATTAAGTAGTTTAACATAGAGGACATTGGAGAAATATATATATAGACTACATCTGCAAAAGGTCCCCAGTCAGATTTTTATGAGTGTGTCTGTGCGTGTTTTGTGTACGTGATTAGTGTCACACTGTGGGGACACATGGTGAAAGTCAGTTTATGTAGTCTGCTCCAGCTCAGTGTCACATGGTTTTGCCCCAGATGCTCTCTTACTTAGACTAAGACACACACACACACACACACACACACACAAAATCCATGTTGACTGTTGCTTATGAGTTCATGCACTGGAACTAACCACAATGCACTCTCTCAACAGTAAGGCACCATACGGTAGGGGTGGCAGTGGCAAACCCCAAAGACATACTAATTCATTCAAACTCACAGATTCTTCACTTCTTCACATAGATTTTCTGTACATATACTCACAAGGGGCACATCACTCTACTGTCTAACCTAGGGGTGGCCAGTTCCAGTCCTCCAGGGCCGCTGTCCTGCTTGTTTTCCAACTACCCCTGCCGGACCTGCTGCTGATTACCTGGCTCAGGTGTGTTCAGCCAGTCAGAAGCTGGAAGATACCATCTTAGATGAAAGTGGAGTGACGAAAGATAAAGTGAATTGGTATCTTCCAGCTTCTGACTGACTGAACACACCTGAGCCAGGTAATCAGCAGCAGGTCAGGCAGGGGTAGTTGGAAAACAAGCAGGACAGCGGCCCTCGAGGACTGGAATTGGCCACCCCTGGACTCTAACCACAACAGTGACACAAAATCAACCTAAGGTGAGGCAGGAGAAAAAGGGACGTTCAGACATTCCAGGTCTTTGAAAAACTAAACAGAACATTTATGATAAACCTGCTGCATTTCATCACAAGATAAAATAGAAGCACACAAGTTAAAGTAATTTAATTTAATACAAAATCTCCATCAAAGAGGGGATGTCAGTTTGAGGATCTTACAATAATACTAATTGGCTCTTCCAGTTTGCTTGATGCTATCTATAAAGGACCTGTAAAGTCCAGCTGAGTGGCAACCATAGGTCCATAGCTGCCCTGAGAGGTGAATGTAGTTGGCTCAGAAAAAAATCCTGGCTGCTCTCTCCAAAACTAACCTCTACATGTTGACATCACAGAAGGATTAGTTGCTATTGATTAAAGTTTTCTACCAAAAGCTACATCATTTCCAAACTGTTGCCCAGTATCCTCCTTGCATAACTGTAAATTGCAGACTTTGTAAATAAGCGCAGGGACTCTGCACAAGGCCGCGAAACTAGTCACTTTGCTTATGAATCATGTCTGTGGGTAAAGTTGTGGGTTAGTGATTAGAGGATGACTCACGTTTGCCGGGTTTCGCAGTTGAACTCGGTGTCTATGTGCTCCATAGGGTAGTGGTTCCCGGAGTCCGACAGCTCCGGAGCCCGGTGGAGTCTCTGTCCATGGTGCTGAAAGTGCTCGGGGTTCCCCGCGACTCGTCCTCTCCACTTGGGAAAAGGGTCATTGTAACAGTCTTGCACAGCAACTGTCTGCACACCCTGTCGCGAACGAAACGGAGAGCCGGTGTCCCCTGTCCGCTGGCGTAACTTTGGCGGTTGGAAGTGTGGGGAGCCCTCGGGTTCTCGGTTCTCTGGAGACGGGGGAAGACACTCAGGAGAGGCGAGGTAAGGCGAGTCTGTGTCCCCCAGTAGTGGAGAGGCGGAGGAGAAGAGGTCTTGGGGTCGCTGAGAGGTAGGAGATTTGTGGGGAAGACAGACAGACAGCGGCGGGGAGGGAGACTCAGAGAGACGCGCTCTCTCGCCACTGTCGCTTTCTTCTCTTTCGTCAGACATCGGGAGAGCTCAGAAGCAACATGTGCTTTGAATTCTAGCTATGTGACAGACATTTAACAATGTCTGTCAAAGTTTCAGCCGCACAAGTTCCCTCTGAACCGCGCATCAATGACGAGCTAAGCCTTCACCTTGACACAAGAGAGCGCGCACTAATTGGAGAGCACCGAAAGAGCGCGCGCGCAGTGAGCCAGCCCTTTACAAAATGGATGAATATCTACAAGTGGCAACAAAATGTCTTGGCTTTCAAACCGCGTTGGCCAACAAAAATGATTACATGTTATACTTAGAGTGCAGGTACAATAAAGAAAATCAGACTACGAATTTTCAGAGTTTGAAAAATGTCCCTGTAAGAAAATAATGGAAAAACCAAACGCACCAACGTACCCGGGCAAGAGGGCTACTATCAAATAAAAACTAGAATAGGCCTACATCAGGGTCTCCTTATTTACATAAGAGTTGCAATGTGGCCCGACCCGATTCTTTTAAACTCATGTCGAAAGAGAGAGAGAGAGAGAGAGAGAGAGAATCAGCTTGAAGGAGTTGGAGGTTGGCTGGGAAGTACAAGGACGAACATGACCACCTGTCGTTGGACAGTTACTGGCACTGGCATAATGTCATTATTGCTAATAGCCTACATCTAGTCTCAGTGTTGGGTACCTTCAGACACAGTACAGTCTGAGCTTACTCTTTGGGAGGTTTAGACAAACCTCATGTTTAGATTATGAAGATAGTGTTTGAACATCACATCATCATATTGTGTATAATTGTGTACAAGTTTGGTCCTATAATTAGGCAGAAACCCATTAGTCAAGATAGAAACTTATCACTGCACCACCACCCCCCACACACACAGACAATAAGCAGCCCTAACTCGGCTCTTTGATCTATCCTGGTATCTATGAACCCAAAACACACACACACACACACCACAAAAGATCAAATTAACACATCACACATGCCAGACTGCTTTCAATGGTGTTTACCCTGATAGTTCCCAAAAGTGTAGATATTCCCAAATAATTGGGACAATATTTTTCATTAGAAAAAACATCCATTTTCTTTATAGCTTACTTATATACACTGATGCAGTATGCACTTGTCATATTTACTGAAGTGCTTATCTGTAAATTGTAAAATCACAGGAAGACAATCTCGGTAACCCTATACCTTCAGCTGTTGCTGTACCTTGTACCTTTATCCGATTTCATCTAGTCATCCCCTGCTTACTTTTGGCTCACTTCACTACCACACAATTGCTCAACCAAATGACAAAGTCATTTGCAGGAAATGCTATAAGAAATAAAAGGCACATATAATTGCTTTTCTAGGAAATTAAGAAGCAAAGAGACCCATAAAATATTTTTTATGTCAGACTTTCACATCACTGCCATATTAGGATTAAATGAAAACAATACAAAACAGTGAAGCGGCCCTGTAGGATTAAATACACATAAAAGGGGACATTTGTAATGATACTGCAGAGCCAGTAGAAGCCACTCTTCAAGGCTATGGGTTTAAGTTACCGAGCACAGTGTAGGGGTCTGTCCTTGACTTGTCATACTGCCTTGTTGTTGAAGCAGAGAATAGCTATTACACTTAAAGAGTATGCATTATTTCAAAGCACAGTAAGCTCCTTTTAAAAAGCCTAATCCAGACTTTTTTTTAAAATAACCAACCAAGCTCATACTACATTTGAAGTGACACTGTAAGAAGAACAATACCCAAGAAGGCGACCTGTGTCCTAGCAATTAGCTGTAACACTTACATACTGTAGTACTCTGCTTGTCCAAGGCACACTGTTAATCTTTCTACAGTACTTAACACAAATAATTTACTGCAGACATCCAGAACCATAACATGTTATTTTAAAAAATATGAAACGACTCATTTGGCTATTGAAATGGCTGATTTGGTTGTGGATAATGTAGGGTCTCTCTACAGGTTGAAATTTTCTGGCCTCACCCTAATCACTGGTGTCACAGCAGGGGTCTTCAATTGTCTGTCACAGGCACAAGTCCTGCTGGGAAAATCACTGATTGGAGGATGTTTAGAAAAGCTACAATGATTGTGCAGCAGCATTTTTCTCTCCTGTGTGGTTCAGTGTGAAACTTTTGTTGTTTTAAATGTTTGAATTAAAACGGCTTATTCCTATTATATTTAAGACAGAGATGAAAGGCAGGTAGACAGGGAAGGATGTGTCTGATTGAATTACATCTTGGAACAGAACAAAGGCCATGCTGGATCACATTAAAAACCACTCCAATCCTTCAAACACTAAAACAACCCATTTTCAAAGCACATGTATGTAGCACCCCAAATCATAGCTCACACCTTATCGTATGGTCCAGACTAAGTATGTGGACACTTTCTGTTCTTCAGGTTCTGTGCTTCAGTATATTCAACTTCAAATGATGGATTCTACATTACAGTGCATGTCTCAGATTTAGTTTGACTAGGTACAGACTGATATAAAAAGAACTGTGATAAATATGGCCTTTTTAATACCCGTTACTGGACATATGGCACTGGGCAAAAGTCTTAGGCCACCATTAGTTTTGCTGTTTAAGCAAGGTTGTAACAATAAGTTATATTTATTTCCATCTCTTTATTAAGATATAACCAGAAAATACAGGCAATATTTAAACAATATTAAAATACATTTTTAGAACAAAATGACTTTTTTCACATGTTGTCAATGATTCGACCTGAAAATTTCAAACTTCAATTCATCATTCCATCGCACTTTTTTCCACTGATCTTCAATCTCTGTGAGCTTTTGCTTATCTCAGCCTTTTCTCCTTGTCCCCATTCTGAACAGTGGTTTCTTGGCTGCTGTCCTTCCACAAAGGTCGTTCCTGACCCAGCTTTTTCAGACTGTGGAAGGATCAACTTGACATCTAGGTGAAGCTGCCAGATGCTGAGCCAGGTCCCTCAAAGAAGAAACTGAGAAACTTCTCATCAGATTTTTTAAAGTTTTCTTGTTCTTCTAGTCTATTCTCTCCTATTTTTGTCCTTGACTTCTCCAGATTCTTCATATTTCTTTAGAACAGCTTGAATACCACATCTTGAGTATCCAGTTAGTTTACTGATTTTCATCTTACATTTGTGTTTTTTTAATACTGTGTACATATTTCCTATAGTTTCTAGTTTTATTCTGGTAATATATAGTCATAACATTGTTAACACAACAACTCTAATGTTGGCCTAAGACTATTGCACAGTACTGTATACATGAAGCAAAACAAAATCATCTTAAATATGTTTTTGAAAAATCCTTGCCAGTCAATCACCGACTGGAATTTTCAACCCATAGACATCAGCAGACACACGATGCTCTCCTAGGCCTTCATTGCAGCTATTACTTGTTGTGGGGTCTCACTGCCTTTAGTCTGGTCTAAGGGTCTATCACTGCAATCAACATCACACCTGAGCATACAGTGGAGGGGCATTCATTCTCCTGTGACATGAGACAGTAGATGTGCCATTTTGTTGATGCCAACTATCACCTACTTTGGTGCACAATCCTGGCTCACATTTCACAGGTGTTTGCCGCAGCCAAGCTATTGCATCCAGACAAAAAGTCCACCAGAAAGACCCAGCGGTCCATGCTAGCTACAGTATATAAAATATTGATTAAAGAAGGAATGCTGCAAGCCATCATTACTTCTTCCACCACATAGATACAAAACAGCAGGCTAACTCTGACTACAGAATGCATTTGAGTGGGTCTCCAGTACTGGTCTATCCATTCTGACAGTCTAGTCTCGGTCATTTAAACTGAGTTACCTGAGAAACTGTTAACTGACAGACAGCACTGTTGGTTGGTAAATAAATAGTAGAAGTAGAAAAATGTTACCTTACAAATTAAAGTGCACAAAGCACTGCCAGACAAAGATAGTCCAAGCCTTTAAAAATTCTTTTAGGGGAACAATCATAAGCACATGAATGTGACAGAGATCAGCTCCATGTCCCAGTGTACAGTGTGGTCGTGCACAGGATGCACAAAGACAAAAGCTACAGCATGTACACCGGTGACACACAAGTGCTACCTAATTAAACAAATAATTCATTAAACAAGTCATACAAAGAAAAAGTATTTGACAGTTACACACACACACACACACACACACACACACACAGGAGAGATAATTCTAATTTCCTAGGTGCAGGACTTTGAGACCAGAGAGCAGGGATTGCCTCCAGGGTGTTAAGCTTGTAAAACACCAGGTACTTCAATTCAAAGCACCTGGTGTTTTATAAGCCTAATTTAAAGTTTGAATTGCCTGAACATAACCAGAAGAACATTATGCCTGTAGATAATACCGAAGGAAAAACAAATTAAATACACAGAGTCAAAGTTGTGCAGAGACATTTAGTGTGAACATTCTACAATACATTGGTAAAGTTAGCTATGTTTAATTAAAAAAAAATCTTGCTATGTTGATTAAAATTAAATCTGGGCTCCATCACATTCCTTGAAAAATGTGTTCTCTCAAGACAATGTTATGCATGTGAACATTTTTTAGTGTGTTCCACACAATTTAAATGACAGAGGGTTGGAGAGGACAAATCAATCATTCCAGTTGCTTTGTCAACTTCTTTTTAATCAGTGCGTCTGTCCTGCTCTATCACATGGTTCTCTCTTCACTGATTCACTGTTAAACACACGGTATCATCCTCAACTCATTTTTTTTTTAAATCACTGTTCTGTTTTTTAAATCAGGCCTGGAGTTTAGGTCACATGTGGCTCAAAACATAAAGTACTTAATAGCATTACACAGGGTTTAATTTCAGATTTGCATTTAGTATATTTCCCAAGCCTCTATGAATAGAAAAACTTGTAATTTTAATTAAACCTTTTATTATTGTGCTTTGGGGCAGCACATTGGAGAAAACTGAACATCTGATTAAACTAATAAACCCATTCTTATAACAAATTATATAAAAGACACAGGTAGAATACTCATTTAGTCAGCTGGTTCATCATTTTTTGCTTTGACGTGGTCTTTAATGTTGGGGCGGTGGACATGTTTTTTTGCTCAGAGATAGCCTTTGTGATGTTAAAACCAGTAATCGAGAATTGTTGACTGTAATCAAACCTCACTGCTAGAAATGTCTGCGTAACTGAATGAGGCTAAAATTGTGCCACCTGTCATGGGTAAACAAGCAACAAAGCAATCTGGCTTTCTGTCCTATTGAGACCAATAGGTCAGTCAGGGTTATTGTGTTAAGAGAGGAAGGGCAGTCACGCACACTCCTCATCAACCCCATGATAGTCATATTGCTCATGTTGTCAATGACAGCCCATGCCATTAATGGAAGCAACTCTCCTCTGAGGACAGCAGAGGACAGTGAGGTCCCTGCAGATCTGTTCCTTGCTTTACTCTGAAGGTTTACATCATTCCCTCTTTCCTACTTCAGCTGTAATAATGGGCAGAATTTGAAGTCAATACATACTTTATGCATATTTTATTGATACAGAGCAATAGGAGAAGTGAACGTTTTATTATGTGTGCTTGCCAGGGTTTGATGAATGACTTGTGACAGAGCATTTAATGAGCTATTCTGCCAGCTGCCCTTTATTAAAGATATCAAACACTGGGAGAGTGTGTGTGTGTAAACTCGTACTGTTGTGTGCACACACACAAAACCATGCAAATTTACGCAAATAAATGCCATGAGAAAATTGTTTATTCTTATTACCTAAATGTATTCACAGCTACTTCTGATGTGCCAAAATATTTTGAATTCATGACTTGTTGTAATTCCCCATACAGTATACAGTTATTGCTATTTATTATTTACACATAAACACTAATATTTATGGGTGCCCATACAAAAAATACATCTAGCAGATGTGCATTTACATCTGAATGAGCACTATTTACAGTATGTTGTAATTTTACTGTATGTCTAAAAAAGGGAAATCCATACTCCGCTCTCTGTGCCTTCAATACGTTGTCACCTTGACCCAAGGTTCAGTCATTATGGAAAGTGAAAGTGTTTCTATTTCTAATAAATGTAAATTGGGATTGCACTCAACAGCAAGAATACACTTTATTCTGTGAGAAAAAATGCTTTCAGCCGTCCGACCTTCATCTGTGTCACAGTATCTCACAGTATAGCTGTTTCTTTAAATATGATATGCAGGTGAATCCTCAAGATAATTGGCCGGCGCCTGGTTAAGTAACCATGACTGAAGCAAGTTGGGTTCCTAGGACATAGGTACAAGGTATAATCATCTCTATCACAGGTCAATAGCTTAAACAATATGGAATGAAAATATAAAAGTATCTTTGTATAGATATACGTCTTTATTTTCATAAATACACATAAAGGACAAAGAGGAAAACAAAACCTAAGCTTCACAGTAATCACTCTACCTGTTGACAAAACAAATGAGCTTGTGTACCCTGACATTGTACACACTCAGTACACACTGAAAATGTGATCACTGGCTACAAACACAACGTGTACCCCGACATTGTACACACTCACTACACACTAAAAATGTGATCACTGGCTACAAACACAACATTTGCACCAAAATGACAAAGTTTAAAGCCCTAAAACAGGTGGAAGAAGTAGTCAGAGCCCCTACTTGAGAAAAAATAGCAAGACAACAATGAAAAATACTCTGTAAAAGTCTTGCATTCAAAATGCTGCTTAATTAAAAGTACAAATGTATTAGGAGAAAATAACACCCATTATGAACGGCACATTTAACATGAATGTATATATTATTAGAAGAAAGAAAGTCACTTTCGGCTTTTCCCATTTAGGGGTCGCCACAGTGAGTCGTCACACTGATGACTCACATGTTGACATTTGGCACGTGTTTTACGCCAGATACCCTTCCTGACTCAACCCTGATTTGAACCTGGGCTGCAGCGGCAACAGCACTGCGCCTTAACCATTAGCCTACCAGAGACGGCATGAATGCATATATTATTAGTAGATTATAATGACTGATGCATTGCTGTGTACATCACATTTAATGCTGCATCTGGTAAACTCAGAATTCTGACTTTAATCTTAGAACTGTGACTTTTTCCTCAGAATGCAGAAAAAAAAGTCAGAAATCTGAGCTTAAAGTCAGAATTCAAATAGATTTTATGCAGTGGCCCCAAACCTCTTCCGTAGGGATTACTTTCTTATTCTCTAATGGCATTTTTCAATCATAATGTGCTACTGACAATTAGAATTTCCAAAGTGAAGCTGATGCTGATTTTTGCACTCTGAATGTGAGAGGTGTAACAAATTCCATCTGGCAATCCAAGTGGAGCGGGAGTGGGGTTTCATTTCTCTGTGCAGAGCGGATCATTGGAGTAATACCTGTCATCAATTATCCTCACCAGTGGACTATGCTGGGGGGATCACCACTGGCACTGAGGTTGCTCTTTCAGCTAAACAGCTGGAGAGCTAGATGTCCCCACTGTGTATATGTACAGGGGTAGAAACATTGAAGCTATTGAGTCGTTGAATGCGAGGCCACCTACCAGGTAAATAAACCACCTGGGTTGGACTTAAATGTATGTGTGGTGATGCCTACTTAAATGAAAATCTAATTTAGAAATCATTATTGGCTGCACAGCAAGACACTGAAAGTCTGTGTGGCAGACAAACAGTTGATAGGAAAACAACTAATTCTAAATGCTCACGGCAAAGCAAATAAACGAAGTTACAATAAAAATTGTAAATGTACTTTGTGCACTACCTGCAATTAAAATGTATTGTAATAAAAATAATAAGAGAAAACTAAATAAAAAGTAAAACCTTGGTGATAGCTACATGAAATGTGAAGTCAGACCAACTGGGTGACTGAGGCTGCCTCCGAGACTTGTCATTATTTGGATGAAATGTACAACTGCAGTTTACATGCACGTCTGTCCAGACACCTATACTCTATGTAGTGAAGACTAACTTTATTAAAAGATATTAAGGTAATCTTTTGGCAAAATAGAAGTCATTATATTAACATGTATTATCCTGGTGAATAATTTGCAGTGAGAAATATGCCGTCTTCACTCCGAGACTGTTTTTACAGAGGATGGCAAAGAACTGATGGAGAACTTTATCACATTGACCTTGTATCCAAGTGGACATTTGCACCAAATCTGAATAAATACCCTCAAGGTATTCCTATGATCCTGTGTTATGCACCAAATCTGAATAAATATCCTCAAGGTATTCCTATGATCCTGTGTTCCCAAGAATGAGGTCACAGTGTCCTTTGAGCTTGACCTCCAAAATCAAATCATTTTATCGTTGGGTCCAAGCTGACTTCTGTGCCAAATCTGAAGAAATTCTTGAGATAACACTTTCATAAGAACAGGATGAAAGGATGGACTGAAATATTTTGGAGGAACCGATGATTGAAAAACAGTCCACCCAGTCATGGCTATCACTGGTGTGGAGGCATAAAAATTAGAAGTATTTTTGTAGAATATAAGAATTTGAAATGATTGTTGGGCCTTCCTGTTCTGCTGACATAATAGAGAGTACAGGTATAAATGATGGCATTCACGTTAAACAGGACAGTCTAGACATATGCCTACCCACACAAGTCTTTGAAAGCCTCTCCTCTTTTCCAGCACTATATTCTCGAATGGACTTTGCAGAAAGTTTCCATCTTCATCCCAAAGGACTCAGCACAAATGAACAGCCATGTGTACTGTCTTTGCTTTTTGAAAACTTGTCAATACTTTCAACCCAATATGGTCAACAAGAATTAAACCCATTAGTAAAACAACAAACTCCCAAGTGTTTACAGCTGCCTTTTAAGCACACTAAATGATCCTAAAATGATAGATCTGGGCGATTCCACAATGCAACCACCTCTTGCCTTGTGATAAACCCACACAAGCTCTATACCATTTGATTCCAACACCTCAAGTTTCTTTGCAAAAACCCTTCATCTCAGTCTCGCCCAGCCTTGACAGCCATGGGAAATCCATATTGCAAATTGAAAAGAGTCCTGAGAGAGTGAAGTGACTGGCAAGACTTCCTTTTTCACACTGCTGAACAAAGAAGTGAAAGTGACAAGGCTATGGTGTCAAGAGTGAGAGCTCTTCCATGACAGCTAGCAGAGATGTGAAAGACAACAGCCTATTTACTTGGTAAATAAGAAATAGGAGAACAATCTCTGACATTTTATATTCATTTGTTTGAATTTATTGTAGACTAACTACACTTGGGGACATCTGCCAGACACAAAGATGTTCTCATACCCTGCATATTTAGCTGCGAAGTGGTTTGAGGGGGGACCACACACCCTGGCCATGCTCATTTTAATCAAGGAAAGTGCAATTCAAGTGACACAGTTCTTTTATAACAGAGTTCTGAAGCAAAAGGGGATATAAACTACACTGAGCTGAAGTTACAGACAGTATTTGCTTATTGGATTTATTTAATGTCTCTACATGGGATTTTCTGATGATAAAGAAAGTAGTTTTCTATATTCAATAAGCATGCCATCTGCTCTTCTTGCA
>NW_018127882.1:8481966-8491202 GCF_001952655.1 Monopterus albus | reverse complement strand
AAGGGAAGCCCGACCCCTTAAGCAAATGCTGCCCATGTCCAAACATTAACAACTTAACCGCTAATAATGCTATAGGTGCTATTAGATGAGTGGACACTTTGGCAGAACACAAATGAAGTACATTTTCAAAGGCCATTTTACTGAAACATTCAGGATCAACAATTTTTTTGTGATTTGCCAGGTACATTAATGTTCATAATACAGATGTATATCAATAATAATGGCTAATAAATATAATCAGGTCAGTAGTGTGTTATTCAAAATGTTACAGATTAGATGTATATGGACATATTTTCTAGGAGGCATCACAATAAAAAGACAGGAAACAGGGAGGAAAGGGGGCGATGTCACAGTCACACTGGAATGCTGTCATTACACGGTATGCATCTTAACTACTCAACTCCATGACATTCCACAGTGGACTATTGGATTTAGATATATCTCACAATAAATGAAAAGTACTCAGCTTGACCTGAGGTAAAAACTGAAAGCAAGCTGAAACAATCAATCTCATGGCCTTTATTTGCAGAGATTTATTACAGTCTAAATGACTCCTGTAATGGCTTTAAAGAGGTTGCACACACTGGTCAGGAAACTCCATAGAGCATTAGTTTCCAGGTCCTTTACTGTTTGAGAGGTATATGTTCTGCAAAGTTGAAGGTTATGAAAAGCTGTTATTCAACCAAATTAGATATACAAGTTCCATATAAAATGAAAAAGCCTGATCGATTGACTCTCTTCATGTCTTTAGTCAGTAAATATACATTTTTTTGCCACAACTACTAGCTTTTTTCCAGCCACAACAATAAAACCGTATGGTTTTTTTTATGTACACACTGTTCAACTGCAACATCACAAATCAGTTACTCAGTGCATCGACTGTAAAGTCATACAGGCAAATCGACCCTAAATAATTTAATTCTTAAAATAGGTTTTAATATAAAATGTATACATTTTCAAATTCAACCATATATATATTAATGCAGTTATGATTCACTGCCATACATATTTACATGCATCAATACTGTGGCAAAAATCTGCAGGGCAAATATTCCCTGGAGAAGACTGCATTATTAATGGCAAGCTTCAATGTTGGGCTCACTTCACAAACCTGGTGGCCTGCCTGCGTGAGCCAGTGAGCCACTGCCTACCTGGCAGAGAGAAAAACTAAACTGCACTGACTGCTGAAATTCAAATGAAATGTCTAGTGGATCCCTGGCACTTAAATGAGGGGGGATACTGGCTGCCAGCATCAGCTAATGATCATGCCAGCAGACTGAGGAATTAAAAGAAAGAGTAAAGGGCTATGCTCAGTAATGAAAATAATGAAAAGGTACATGGAGAATATTGTCTTACATTTCTGTGATCAACAGGTTTAGCTTTAACTCGTCATGCCTTGCTAACATGCTCAAGGATTAATTCTTAAAACAGGCCATCTCATGAACAATAGGCCACTATTTTGAATTCCAATACCAGGGGAACATGGGGGCAAGGTGGGAATGACAAACTCACCCACCTCACCCCATAGCTGCCACCTATTTACCATCACACACAGCTCCCATGTAGCATACATTCTCTCTTCACTACAGTGTTCTTGTTGTATTTTTCCATTATGCTTCTTTCATTGGTTTCTTTCATTGTAAAGTCTCTTAGATTTTGTGATTTAGATTTTGTGTCACCTACATTTCTACTTTATATTTCATTTATATTGTGTGGCATTCATGCAGATGACAAACGCATTTCCTCACTGTGCATATGACAATAAACCCTTGACTTGAAATGTCATTTAACATCACTAACATCTTTATTAGCATAGTCAACATACAGTAACACTGGTGTTCTGGAAGATACTGAGCTGACTGGCCTTGTGTATGATACTTCTATATGTTCACTAGATGAATGTGATGGGAGACTTAGGACTTTGAGACAAACCATTCATATGTGGAAACTTATTCGATTCTTTAAAGAGCTTCCTCAAGATGTGATCTTTCTGCCAATGTTCAGTGCCAACATTTCTGACTGAAATAAAGTCCTGCTGGTATAGTATATTTGCGTTCAGTCAGAGACATTTATGTTGAGGACTATTACAAATGTTTATATAGTTGAATGTGACAGGAACGCTTACTGCTGTCTGAGGGAGTTCTCAAAGAATCTAATGAAGCAAAGCTGATGGAGGGCTCAGCCACAGTGAAGAGTAAACAGGGCCGCTGATGCCAATCAGATGATGCGAGCAGGACTTCATTGCTTCTGCTCTTGAGTTAATAATGAAGACTCCTCTGTCTGATGTAGAGACATTATGTTCAACATGTTTTACCAGAGTAAACTTCACCCCCATAAAACACTGGCATTGTTTATCCTGCCGACTTGATGCTTGGTCAAGGTTCCTGTTAAACAGAACAGTGTGCATCTCTGGACTGTATCAGTGACACAGAAATAATGGCTGGATCGGTTTATCCCTAACTTCACCTAACAGTTTTTATTGAAGAGTGCACGTTGGCTCCTGGTCCAAGTGAAATAAACACAGCTCTAATTTTATGTTTACTCCCACGACAGTATACCTACGTATTTACAAGTAAATGAGTAGACTGTGGGCTAACTTTTCTCTCCACACAAAAAAAATATACTGTGTGTGTGTGTGTATACACACACACACACACACACATACACACAGGCTTTGAATGTTGCTTCGATACCTTTGAACACTTCTGTCTTTGCCTTCTTTTCTCAATCACTTTCCCTCCTCTAGCTTCCACTGTGCTCCTCTTAAGCCTCTTCTGTCCATCATACTCACATTGCCTTGGAACTTCTCCTCAATGTGCTTCCAGTCTGAAAGAAGAAAGTCTGGAGGCTGAAAAAGACACTGGTGGACAAACACTTGGTACCATGTGAGATATGGATGGAAGGTTTAGACTAGAAGGAAGGAAGCAGGGAAAGAAGGATTAAAAACACCAACCCAAGAATGTGAGACTTATTTGTTGCAGCAGGAGTCTTTCAGCTGAGTCAGAGCTGGGCAAGAGCATAAAAAGGACAGGGGGATAGGAAAAATGAGAAATGGGTAGAGCTGCACAAACTAAACAGGAGCAAAATTAAATATTATAAGAAACTCATATTGATTGCATTGATAACTGGTAATATCCTGAAACATGATAACTAAGCATTTTATTCAGAGGTAATGGAAGCAGGGAGGTGTTCACCCAAATGAAATTATGTGCAATTTACTTTTCTCACTTCATCTGCTCCCACCACTCAAATCTTATTTTCTTCTGCAGCTACATGGGAGGAGCAAACTGTGCCAGCTTACTAATGGGAGAAAATGACTCTGCAGCGCATTACAAAAACTCATCTTCTCATTTGTGTTGTCTCTGTCACACCCCGACCCCACTCCCAAAATCATGTTAATTCTCCCAGAGGTTCTTGACAATGGGATCCCTTTACAAATTGTTAGCGATTTGATTTAACACATTTACAGCAAATTTCATACTGATTGGGAACAGCGTCAAAGAGCAGGACCATAGCACAAGGAATTCAGGTACCTCTCTACCATGTTTAAAGTTTCTATATTCAAGATAAAATGGAGAAAGGAGGAGGATGGATAGGGGGTATCCTGAAAGATTACTCTGTCTCCACAATCAAGCATAAAGGAAGATATGAGGAGCTGCTTGAGAATTGCCTGGCTTATCTATCAGGGCACAGAGCAGCCACTTGTCTGTGTCACATTGTCCCACTTTGTTTTTTTCTGTCTCACAGCAGCTCTCTTTTAGTCTTTATATGCATCCCACTGTCTCTTATCACTGTCTTTCAGTGACACTTCACCTCTGCAAAGTGAATAACTGGGGAAGGAAGGTGGCTTTGGCATGAGCATTTGGTTTGCGTGGCTTGGAACAGTTATTGCTAAAAACTAATTATTTTAATTATGTTAGTCAGCATCACAAGGGAGTCAACACTTTTTTGGGAAATATGGCTGCAGTTCAATGTCATCATATATCTATGCACATGCACAATAAACCACACACCATCTAAATTATAGTCAAGAAACTAGAAAAGCTTGGAGCAAGTTAGCAGTTATTTTCTAATAAATAAGGAAAAACTAATTGCAAAAAAACAAAGACCTCATTATCTAAACAGATGTGAATATTAGATCAATCTTCTGGAGACAGAACAAATTCACACATATGACCTCAACCTGACCTTCATATTACTTTTTATAGCTCTCATCGGGCCTCTTATCAGCAAAAATCAAAATCTGTGGTCGCATGGTCTAATATTTCATGACAACCTCCTAACACACATACACACACACACACACACACACACACACAGAGAGAGAGAGAGAGAGAGAGAGAGAGAGAGAGAGAGAGAGAGAGAGAGAGAGAGAGAGAGAGAGTGAGTGATATTTTCAAAGGCTGTATTGATTGACAGAGAATGAAGTAGGCATGAAATAATGATTCTCTAGGGTGGCGCTGTGGGAAGTCAAACTTATGACATTTTAAGAAAGAAAAGCTTAGTTCCCATATGCTCAGAACATGAACAAAGAACAGACATACAGGTTTCCTTTTTATCAGGGAGAAACCGGCCTTGCCTCCATAAGCACAGAGAAATCCAGCCAAAATCACATACTAAGCCATCAAATCTGCTAACATATAAAAAGCCAAATTTGAATTGTGCCCCACCTTAAAGCTACATTTAATGTCCTCGTGAGTTCAGAGGATCAGTTGTTTAAATTCCAAGCTTTACTTTTGACTGGAGGTAATGAAAAAGAAAACAAATGACTCAGGATGATAAAATGAAACAGGATTTTTCCCCTCACACCTTCATCCTATTTTTCTCTTTCCAATAGCCTTAATAAATTATTTAAACGATGTTAAACAAGACACAAAGTTTAATTAACTAGTGCCAGCCTTGTTGAGCTTGGAAATTAGGCTTTTTTTTTTTTTACGGCTTCCACTTTTGTCTTCTCTTAGTCAAGCTGATACATTATATTCCTCAGTGCTTCAGCTTTGTTCAACAGAGGGCCAAAAAAAGAGTATTACAGTGAACCCGTAATCTTTGCTCTGTGCAAAATAGAAATTAATTTACAATATGTTAAATTTACATAAAGAGCCACGGCTATAAAATCACTGACACCTCCGGGGGGAGCAACAGATGTCCATTATCTTTACAGTCTGGGTGGACATGTGAAAATTACATTTCACTTATTGGATCTGCCTTTATTTGGATGCAGGATGTAATTCAGTGCACCAGGTGATCCAGAATACATAATATTGTTGGATTGTCTCATTATGTCTAATTACTTGTACAGTGGGGGCTATACCTATCTTGCCAATATAGCTTGTCCTGTAAATACCCAGGGCGCCAACATGCTAGTGTCCAATTCTTTGCACAGGGATTGGAGGCTTTGAGAGTGTTTACTCAGTCGGCTCATTTAAATTAATATCATTGCTATTGCACTTGTACCACAAGGGCCAACGTAATGTTTTCCAATGATCCTGCATTGTTTTAGAAATGCAAACAAGCTCTCTTTACAGAAAGGCTCCTTATTTATAAAACCTCAGTCATTTCTGTTGACCAAGAAGGCTCCTAGGATCTGTTATGCAGCGATATCCACTCTTGTCCTTGGAATTATTCATTTGAAATTAAGAAAATTATTTAAATCAAGAGGATGTACAGTATCAAAGGATGGTGTTTGCTAAATGGTCAGCCTGTGGTCAAAAAAACGTCAAGTATTTTCATGTGATAATATGTATACCACCGCCTCTTATCACATAACTGAAGTTTAAAACTGAGCAAACTAAAGGTTAGTTACTGAACCTCAAGTTTTGTCCAGGCACTAAAATCTTCTAGACATCTCCAAGCCCTCACACTGAGGGCTTGGAGATGATAAGAGCCTGGCCGGAGATGTGTGGTTCTCCGTGGGTGAAGCAGAGCGCGGCATGGCCTGTTTGGGACTTATAGAACTTAATGACCTGTGGTCCTGGTGCTCAATATTGGGACCTAGAAAATTTCTGTTCCCACACAGTGTAATACCAGAGGCATGAAACTCCATTTGGAGTACCAGGGGCATGAAGTTGTGGCCAGGCGGTTTTAAATTGTTTAGCCCAGGGAGGGGGCTTAAGCGTGGGTACACAGGTTCAACCGGTGCGCCGAGTGCCTGGAGCTCTGGTTCACCAGGGGAGCTAGCCGGTTCCTTTCCCCCACTATGGAGCTCCATTCCCTGGTGATAACGAAGCATAGAGTCCCTGGGCACTGGCTCAGACTATTTATATGTAAATATAATGTATAATCCACGTAGGTTCAGGTCAACGTTTTTTCTTTTGTCAGTTTTCTTTTAGTAAAAATCTAAAAATGGGTCAATTTGACCTGGATGCAACACAAGGGTTAAATTTGATTGTATTTAAAACTTAGGTTTTTTTCAATCTTACATGTCACTTGCTAAGTTTGCTTAAAACCAATAACACTGAAAGCAATGTTTGTAAAAGTCCTCTAATCTTGATTTACCTATTTTAATTCACCCACTCCATTGATAGAAGCTTGATAAACAAATTTAGCACATGAAATTAGTCACAACTGGCTTTATTTGCACAACATAAATTAAAAATGAACTAGAACAATTTCCTTTTTTGAGACATGATGGAGTTGTGGACATCATTCTTTAAATCTTTCCAGTTGCGACTGCCCAGTGCTGGTTCTGCTTCAAGTGCCTTGAGGCAGACCTCTTTACCAGGAACTCTTTGCATAGTGATGCACTGCCCCAGTTATCGCCACACTGCTGCTTTTTCTGCAGAACTCCACGGCCTGCGCTGGCGTTTGTTTTTGTAGAGTAATTGTAGGCCCACAGCTGAAATAGAAATGACAAATGTGATAGACATTCTCAATATTGATAAATCAAAAATGTATCTGGTGATCTAATTTGTAATGTGTTAATCCACATCTACTGTAATTAACACTACTCAAGTCTGAGAACTGAGCAGTACCTGTTTTCTCTGTCTTTTTGAGCTTCTGTGATGGTCCTGTAGCTGAGGCCTGTTGAGTCAGCATGTCTGATTCTTCTGTAGCAGAAGAACACATCACTTCACTATTAACCACGAATCCTTGTCTTATCAGATAATGCAATATTTCATTCCACAGTGCTCCTCGCATGACCCAAAAAAATGTTCATACCGTCTGAAACTTGAGATGATTCAGATGCCATCTTTGACCTCTTGCATTTGGAGGACCCTTAAAGAGAAGAAGTAACCAGGATGGACATTTTTAGTTACTTTGTCATTTATAGACGGGAAAGAAAGCTGATATTCAAGGTAACAGCGCTGATGGCTTCATACCATAGGATTCTTGAGCTGGTTCCAGAGACTTCTCATTGAAGACTTCTGTGTCACTTTCACTGACTTGAGACTTCTGTACAGCTCTAACTTCAGAAGACAAACCACCTGTTTTGATAAAAACAACATTTTGTGAACTTATCTTACTTCACATACTAAATTGGCGAGTAGAACAAAAAAAAACATTAAGTATAAATTGCATTTTATTATGAAATCTATTTTCTACTCACTTTGTATGCCCAAATCAATCTCATCAAGAGATTTGCCTGTGTAGACCTCAGTTCCACGTTCGATTGCCATGAGCAGCTTGCTCATCTTTGCAAGCTGAAGTGTGTTCTCGGTTAGGTGATAGTGATGAACACGAATATCATGTCCCATAAATTTGGCAAGTTGATCCAACTCATTTTCTTTCAGGTTCATTATCTGACTAAGTGTAGTCACATGTTTCCTCAGGTGGGTTGATGTGAGTGTTTCAGGCTTCCTTGCCCCACTTGCAGCTGCATAATTTCCTCAAACAGTCTGAACCTCAGAGATGAGAATCCAAACGCTGTCTTGCAAAGACGTACTCATTACTACCCACAATGCCATTGTCCTCACCCCTTTGCTCAATGAGTAAATCATGTGATTTTGTCACCTTGCTGGAAAGCAGCACAGGTACTTTACGACCTCTCTTCCCTCTTATCACCAACCTGATAAACTCATGACTCAAATCTTGTTCCAGTTTTGAAAGGCACTGCATAATGTCCTCATTTGGTTCTTCTTTGGTTCTGTTCCTATAGGTCAACAAAGGCAATTTTGCTGCCTCACCTTGCCGTCTTAGGTTGAAAAGTATGATTTGTAAGAGAAGGCACTCACTGAGAATCTTGAATGCTTTAGGGTTAGGCGCTTCCATGAGTTTCACTTTTGCCTCCTCTGCTGTGGACTTCAATACTTGATGCAGCTTCATCACATCTTCTGTGAGTGGGATCTTTTTTTTTTTTGTTCCATCTGTCCTCTTCTAAGTTTGTTTGTGCATGGCGTGACAGAAAGAGGTCCCACTCTGCTGCCATTAAGTCTAAGAAGCTCTTTACTCTGCCTGCAGCTGCATCATTTTCAGCCTTTATATGATCCCCAATCACAATGTCACATACTGCCTTCAGCGAGTGCTCTAACTTGAAAGCAAGAGATGGTGTGTTATACCTGTACTTGGAGCTGGTGAACCCAGAGGCTTGTTTTGCTGCTTCCACAGCTAAAGAAATTTTAGGTGGCACCAAAACATCTTACAGCATCTCAACTTCACGGTCAAGGGACTTGGCAGCAAGTAAAAATCTACCCAACTCTCATCTTTTGACTGACATGACCATCTTTTGATTGATCATTCCCGTGTTACTCCAGCAGTCTATCTCCAAATACACATATGAGAGGGTCATGTCTTAATTCAAGGGACACCTTGTCAATTACCATTCTCTTAATGTTTGAGCATCTTTCTGATGGCTGTCCTTTGTATGGAAGGAGAGCTGAGGCAGCAGCTTGAACTCTTCTTTTTTTTCTGGATTGTTCTGCGACACCGTTTCTCATGTTTCCATAGTTCATCTTTTATGAAGAACCCATAGCAAATGTTGCATGGCAAATAATCTTCTGCATTTGCATGTTTTGATGGCTGTCTATAGGTTACTATCTCGCCCTCACCCTTCTGCAACACCTCAATGTTATGATAATAATTTCCCTTCCTACGAAGTTGTTCGAATGTTTGGCGACACTTCTTTGATGTTGATGGAAGACACATTGCTAGGGCGACTTTTGTGTCACTGCTGTGTTTCCGCTTCAGATGCCGTGCCATTTTACTTTGTGGTTTTTTTTGCAGTATACACAGTAATGACGCTTGTCTCACTTTCTTTTTTGACCCTTGTGGCAGGGTTTTACTGTAAACACTGTCCTGCC
>NW_018127882.1:8481210-8481926 GCF_001952655.1 Monopterus albus | reverse complement strand
TGCATTGCTGTAGCCCACAACAAAATAAAAAGCATAAATATATACATACCAATTCCTCTTGTGCCTTCCTTTTTCTGTTCATCATCTGTAAAATTCGGAGTAAATTTGAAACATATTGACAATGTTACAAATAAAGAATACATCAGCTTTGTTTTCCTACATAAAGTTGGCATATCTTCAAAGACAATTTAAATAGCTTTAACTTGTGAGCCTCTATTTAAAGAAATAACTCAAAGCTAACATTAGCTTAATAGCTTCACAAATACTAACGCTGGAGAATGAGCCAGAGGACTAAACCAGAATTTAGTTTCAAACCAAAAACAACTAGTTTCATAAGTCTTACCTGGACAATTTGCAGTTTTTGTCATCGTCTAATTCAGCTTTCACGGTTCTCTCCTCGTCATATCTCAGCACACCGATTGTGGTGCTACCGCAGTCTCCGCAGTGTTGAGGCATGCAATTAATGCAACATTAGTTGATGGTGAGACTCAAGCTCCAGGTGTGCCCTTTTAAAGACACAGGCAGCACTGCATGAATTCAGCTTAAGCAGTATTTAATCAGAGCATGATACTTTGAGCACAAGCTGGCACACATTTTTCTGACTTTACTCTCTGTATGTGGACATCTGAAACTTAGATCATTCTTTAGGATGAAAGGAGCCTATCCTAGCATGTTCCTTGTGTGGACCACCCAAAAGGTCCACACAAGTATATAAA
>NW_018127882.1:8455017-8481187 GCF_001952655.1 Monopterus albus | reverse complement strand
CCCCCCACGCTAAATAAAGCTTTCTGACATCCAGTCAAAGAGTGATGGATTATTATGGGATTGCAGCATTTTTTTTTTTTTTTTTAGAAATGTACCAAAAACTGGCATAAAATAATGTCATCAATTTGTCCATTTGCTGACAACAAAATCAATCATGTGTCTCTGGTAGATCAAAAAAAAACCCAAACACTGGCAAGGACATATAAAGCATCTCTTTACTGGTTTATGTGAGCGCTTTAATTTTAATATATGGTGGCATCAAAGCCAGTGTTGTTTCACTCCTGAATCCCAATTCTTATAAGTCTTTAGTATACAGTTAATTTTTCATTTCGAATCATCATTGTTCCCTTTTGCAACAATGTAGATATTCTGCTGAAAAACACAAAGGACCCAAACCACACCATTGTGGAGTAGGAACAAAAATATTCACTGTCTTTTACTGAGTAATGTGAGGGTTTGTCCTCATAGCTATTTAAATATGTCATGCTTGGGCTTTAGGCCTGATAAATAACAGTAGAGGAACACCACCTTCAGGGGTATTAGGACTCCCTCAGCTCGTTTGCCTCTTCTTTTTCCTGTTATCTGGTTTTAGTCTTCAAAGAGAAAGACAGTGACAGAATGTAAGGACTTTGATTAGGGGAGAAAGTAAATCAGAGAACAAAGGAACAGGAGAGAGGAAGAGCAGGAGAAGCGAACGAGATAGGCTCCTGCAGTGCCTTCTGTCCAATCTGGAATCATTTTTCATTAGCACTCATCACAGACCTATGATTTGCAGCTGCACTCAACTGGTCCTTTCCTCTTTTTCACTGAAATTTACTTTGTTTCATTATCACCCCAATACACATATGAACACACACTTCTTCCTCTCAAAACTTCTTAAGGCCAATTTTAATTAAGTAAAGACATACAAACTCTCCCATGGGTGTGAAAAGACAAATAGCATGATTACAAGAAGACATGTCACTTTCTATTTTGTGTGGAAGTCCCTGCACACAGAACATATTAGGTGAGAATGGACAAGAGTCAAGTGGCTGTAGTTTATATATAGCATTACTTTGAGGGGAAGCAGCTGAAAAACCATCTAAACAAGTGAAACAGGAAACATATAGGAGAACAAGAACCCAATTACAGCCTTCCACCATAATAAATGGCCCTATACAGGAGTGCAATAATAGAGTTATGCAACTTTTGAAGTCAGCAGAACCTGTATCTGTTGAATTGTTGCACCTTCTCATTAAAAACTTTAATGTTTCTCTTTCTGACATCTCTTGAATTTAACTGTCACACACTCTGCTGCAACAAATTGCACACTCAACAGCAGACACACAGCGATAATAATCTACCGAAAAGAAAACGTTCCCATAACAAAATCTGTTAGACAAATGAAAAGTGTATATTCTAATAGTTGACAGCAAACATAACAGTTCTCCAACCTAGTAAAAGCTCTAACCAGTGGGATGCGTCATGTAACAGGGAGACTGGTTAAGGTTTTAATTTTAGTTATAATATGTTGTCACTTTTGCATTTTTTTTTTTTTTTATAAATTGTATTCAATTAAACCACATTATATCCTTGTGTCATTTCTTTTCCTTATTTGAAATGTGTAAATTGTACTTTTGGATAGACGAATATAATGAGTCGGCACTAGGATGCCCAGATCATAGAGGCCTTGACATCAGTTGAACTTGTTAGAAATCTCTGCACAAGTGTTCCCCAAGTACTTAATGCTCAAAGATTATGTGATGAAGCAAACCTCAAAGCAAATAGAGCAAAGCCAGTGCTATAACACACTTTCATTTCACATTTCTGATTGGTAGACTAACGTTTACTGCAGGCAGCTTCATTTGTGCTGTTGAACCAGTCGCTGCTAGTTGGCAGTCACAATTATCTTTATCATTTAAGCATGAAGAGTCATCAAATATTAATGGGAAATTGGCCAGTGCTGCGTAAACAAAGCATGAGTGCGCTCATATTAAAAATATGTTAATAGATTGTAAGACAGGGACAAATAGAGTGGGAAATCACTATGTGCTGTAAGACTGGTGGTCATAGTTGCTCTGTTTTTATGTGTGTGGGATTGTCCTTAATGTGATAACAGACAAGTCTTGCCAGATCATTAAAACACATCTGCATCAAATTAAATCTGTTGTCCAAATTAAATCTGTTGCTCAGTTCCACTGAGACAGCCCGTTTCCGTAACTGGCAAGGATACCCAACCCTGGTTCCTGCCACACTCGCATACATTTTTATAAACTTTGCCTTTTTTGTCTTTGTACTTTCCATAAGTACAAAGACAAAACATTTTTTCAACATCTAAAATGAGTCAGTTAAATTAAGCTTTATTTGTATAGCACCAATTCACAGCAACAATCAGCTCAGGGCACTTTACAACAAATCCCCCTTGAGCAAGAACTTGGTGACAGTGGGGAGGACAAACTCACTTTAATGGAAGAAATCTCCGACAGACCCTGGCTCTTGGTGGGCGGCCTTCTGCCTTCCTGGGGTGAGTGGAGAGAGAGATAGAAAAGAAAAAAGTATCAACAAAAAACACCAACACTGAGCAGGTTAATGTGGCTGGTGACTGCTCATCACTAACGTAAAACTCTAGAGCCATGGATACCTGCAGAAAAGTACAGTGAGTGTTAGAGAGGACAATACAGGAGAGAGGAGACAAGGTTAGTGACATGTAATGGGGGCATATAAAAATAAAATGCAGAGGGAAGGAGAAGAGGAGAGGAGCTCAGAGCATCTTGGGATGACCCCAGCCTACGCCTAAAACTAAGGAAGTGTACAGACTTATCCTATGAAGGGACATCCGATAATTTCATAGACACCACTACATGGGTGCAAACAAAGGCCATCCTGTTGACTTAAAAACCAACCACTGGTACACTTAAATATACTCATTTGTACAGTGTTTTAATTTGATATCTTTTCCTTTCAGTTGTGCTTTATGTTAAAATCTTCATAGTAATGAGTAGAAGCCTGCCCAGGAAAAATACAGCCATCCAAACTAAAGATGGAACTGCAGTAATTAGGGGAGATGCCATTAATCTACTCTGTAAAATTGAAAGTTTATTTCAGGAAATGCACTCATATTTCATGCAGCTCACAAATGAACACATTTAATCTGTACAAACTGAAGTGTAAAAACACGGATTGGTGGTTTTAGGGGGGCTTATCTGTAGGAATAGTTCTTTGCCAGGAGCTGTGACTTTCTGAGCAGTCTTGTCATCAATGTTGACAGTTAAGCTGTTTTTAATAATCACACTGGGTTTTGTACAGATTAAACAAATGTGGTTTAGCATGTTAATTAGTGTGCATTAGAGGTGCTGGTAGGCAGTTCTTTTTCACCTTTTGACAGAGCCAGGCTGCCAGTTTCTCCTGTTTCCAGCAATCATGCTACATGTAAGCTAGGAACGAGGCTCTACAGCTAAATAGCATCTCAAAATAAAGAAAATACAGAGCCCAGAGACTAGTATCAATCTTCTCGTCTAATTCTCTTCAAGAAAGCAACTTAGCATAGCTTGCAAACTGAAGTATTTTGAGTGTGAATGTGTTTTTGAGAGAGAGCAGAGGCGTGATGCTCAGTATATTACTTGTTAGCCTACACAGACGCACCATTGATTTCTCCAGATCTGATTACCACCCTGTAGTAACATTTGCTTTGGCCATCTGCAATATGTCAAAACCAGCATAAAACAGAATAACTGTTTTCTTAAGATGAATAAGCCTCAAACAATTCCCTCAGCAAAACTCAGAGCTGTGATCTGCCATGACTGATGTCAATGGGCTTTAATGTGATTTTAGGGTTACTCAAACACGAGACACAAAGAACAGATATAGTTTAGCCAAGAAGATGAAAGAGATACATCCCCCGATTTGAAAGAGACAGAGTAAAAGACATCAGAGAGCAGCATCAGTATCACCAATAACACCCCCAGGCCTCATTTCCTAATCACAGCTCTAATGAAGATGAATCTCAAGCTTGTGCGTGCGTAGAGGCATGCACTGTCATGTTTAACCCTCTGACGCGCAAGACTGGTCAAAAGTGACCAGAGTGAATGATTTTTTTTCCTTTTTAAATATCTGATGTACGCTATCACTCAATAAGTAATTAGTCAACCTGTTTTCTAAAAAACAGGTAACTATTTGGTTATTTTTGAATTAAAAAAAAAAAATTGTTCAAGATAAGTCAAAAGTGACCCATATGTATTCTTAAAGGAATTTAATAGGAAACTTTGTCTAAATATTAAGTTTTATTCAATTATACTGTGGATTATTCCTCTCAGGGTCACAGTTTCATCTGTCTAGAAGACTTAACACATACAGTATCTAAGTTTGTGTGTCTGCCTTTTGCCTCAGAATATCAATCATGTCCATACACATACACCTCATTTTGTACTTTTGCCTTTAGAAAGATGTGATATCAGTGGTGGAAGAAGTAATCACCATTTACCCAAGTAAGATTAGCAATACCACAGTGTAAAAATAATTACAAGTCCTACATTCCAAATCTTATAAGTAATGTGTTGCTGTTACTTCACATCTACACACCACACTTCACATCTTTGCATATTAGATAATTATTGATGGACCACTTTACTGTGTTCACTTAAATGTTGCAGCTGGTAAAGGTGGATCTAATCTACATTAGCAAGTCAATTTTATTGTCAAGTCTACTATATGAACAAGACATACAGAGGACTGAAATTATACTTCGCTCAGACCCACAGTGAAGACTGCAAAAAACAAAACAAAACTGGGATATATAAAAAGAAAAAAATTGTTAAAAAAATTATATGCACACAAAGATAAAGATTCCTTTAAAAAAAACATATACTGTATACAATTAAAACAAGGCAAATTCTAATAGCAACTTGTACAAGAAGAGTATACGCTGTGTGCAAGGTAGCAGCAATAACAATCCTTTATACAAGGCGTCTACCTGCGTTCAATGTTTACAATGTATAGCAGCATTTACTGCACTACAGCGTACGCTTCAGATAAGTCATTAGGTAGCTTATGAAGGGAGAAACATAAAAACAGATCACTGCTGAGCCATCAACCGATTAGATGACAATGAACAAAATGCGAGCTTCGCTCTGTGGTTAAGGTGTCACGGCTGCTGCTTGGTTGACTGCAGACACATACAGCCCGTCTCAACATTATGACTTACTGTCCACCTTGTGTAAACATAAAAACTACTAGTGCAATACCAATTAAACTACTGTATAATTATCCATTTTGAATCTCTTTTGTTATCTCCAAGTCTGTAACTTGTGCAGAACAGTGGGTTGTCTTGATTACTACAATTTGTTGCTTAAAATGTGTTTGTGTGTTTAAGAGGGACAAAAGAAAATAATGATAAAGAAGAGAGAGAGAAAGGAGCCAATTGGTTCAGTGATCACAGTAAAACATGTACATGCTGGATGGAGGAAATGACTGAATTATAATATAGGATACCTAATACTGAAATCTTCCTGTGCACCATTATAGCATATTTACACACCCCAGATGGCAGGTCATAAATAAATATCAATATGCCTGACAGAGAGACTGGGTTGATAACCTCATTCTCTTGCATAAGAACTGAGGGGAAAAGGGGAAACCAGTTAGCATTAGGAATGAGACACTATATGCAGGACATAAAGGGTAACCTGTACTGTGCACATACTCTGAAACATATTCCAGTCACTACCATGCATTTTTTAAGCCTTTCACAGCATGTCTGTACATAAAACCACATACTGTAATACAGTATTAATGTTTTGCCAATCCTCCATCCCCTAGAAAGGAATATAACATTTGATTAACCACCTCTCAGACCCACTGGTAATTTATGCTAAATGGACTTGCATAGCACTTGGAGTTAAAAAAAAAAAAAAAAGCAGCTGACTTGTATAAATATTAAACACGATTTAGTGTGTAATTGAACTTTAGAGGTGCTGGTAGAAGTACTCCAGAGCTGATGACAGTACCAAGCCTAGCTGTTTCTCCAGCTTCCAGCCCTGCAGCTAATCTAATTGATTCCTTACTCCGATTTCATAATGGTCATAAAGATACTGTACGAGTGTGGTATTAACATTTTGATCCAACTCACAGCAAGTGTGTGAGAATTTTCAGAAAAGTCAAATCAATCCATTGTTGCTGAAGCACAGGCAGCTACACAAGAACTTTATTAATTCAAAGTTGTGCAAAACAACCTTTATCAGTACAAGATAATGTCCCAAAATCTACAGTTTGATACTGGCTGTTATAAAACCAAAGTACCAAGGTTCCAAACTCAGACCTAATCAAAGCATCAACTAGCAGTACCTGTTACTAACACAATACCCAGTCTCATTAATGCTTACAGTATCAGAGGAAGGGTGGGTAAGTGAAGATATACTGTAGTATCTGAATATGCTAGTACACAAATCCAACACTGCAATATACTGTATATAAAACTCCTCTGACAAGCACCAGCAAAATGTCCTCAATTCTTTGAGGGTTTTGTTAATCTACCTCTCCTTTGTGCCCTTCAGACAAACACAAACACCCCCTCAGGAATTGTTTCCTCACATTCTGTGAAGATAAATGAGATCTTGTAAAGTGGGTCTTTGTTGGATTGATGAGGCCTCTATTGTCACAACCCTCCCACTATGATAAAAAACCCTGACAACAAGAAAAATGAACATACTACTCAATGATGTACTGTACCTCTTGTAAAGCGATTCAAGGCAAACAGCCCCCAGGAAAACATTTAATAAACACATACATGCTTCCTTCTTGACTTGGCAGCTGCTATGCCATCCCACTGTTGTTCTGTTCTACTTTATTATTCTTCCATTGCAGAAAACACAGAAGATGAATACAATTTGCATCAACAACAGGGCTGCCCCTGTTGTTCAAAACATACACACAAATGCACAAACTTGAAAGAATGTACATTTAGGAGCTGCTGCAATTTTGCTTATCTAAAATGCATTTCAGTACAACAGAAAAATGATTCAGAACTTGGATATGACTGCTGCAGTTACACTCGAATTAAGGAAATCACAGAACTGTTATGCATTTGTCAGACATCTGCTGAACAGAGCAAAATTACACATACACCTGAAACAGTGACTGCATTTTTCAAAGCAGTTCAGTACAGCTCTGAGGAAACAGACCTACTGGCAAAGAACGTGGGATTTACAGTTTTAAATAATTTTCATGACAGTGTATAATAGATACAAGAACAAAAACAAAGGATGTGTCCTACACTGGCATCCCCTCCGATACTCACATGGGCTGGACTTGTGCTTCCCAAACTTTTATCTGTTCAGCTGTCATGTTTTTTTTTTTTTTGTGAGTCTCCAGTCATTTGTCTTTCTTCCTGCCACTCACTCATATCTGCAATAACATCATTCCACTGGGAGTCAAAACGCATGGCTGCTGTGATAAGGAGCTGAGAGAGGGAGAAATTAAACCGTTTCCATCTCCTCCCACATCACATCATTCTGATTCACTTGTGGACATGAATGCCAGTGCTACTGATGGATGGTATGGCATGGCTGGTATCTCTGGGTATGCAGCCTTTTGTTTAAAGATGCTTATGCTACTACTCCGCTAAGTAACTCTAAGACGATGAAAGGGTTGGTCATTGTTGTGGTGTTCAGTGAAATCTGTTTCAAGAGATTAACGGTTTAACAGGTTACTTGTTTGTGAGGTTCATCTTTTGGTTGCACTTAAAAGGTAGAAATAGATCAACTAATTCATTGGCTTCAGGTGCATGAACCCTAATAAAAAGATGAACTTTTGAAACATTTTTTGTATAAAAGATTTCAAAGATGTTATGAAATGCTTCAAGTAAAACAAGGCTCGATTACATGTTACACAAATGGGACAATTTAACTTTCTGAATGAACTGTCACATTTAAATGTAAACAGAGGTAATTAATAAGAAACTATGACCCAAATAGAACTAATTTTAAATTGGAAATTAGTGGCAGATACATTAAATGTATTAAATGACACCAGATAACAGCTTTAACCAAACTGTTACCAAGATACATAACACTAGTAACACTCAACCTCTTGGTAAGTTTCAGACCACTTTTTTTTCTGATTGTTAGCTAACTTTAGCAACACTGTGTTGCTGGAGTCTGCTTACCATTCTGCTTTCTTTATGAGTCTCTTCACTCGACTGTGGAGGTATAGGAGTCAGGAGACACTTTCCATCCATGAATATATTCCTACTGTAGCAGAAAAAACGTAGCCTAGCATGAATCACAGATCAAATATGACTTGCTAAACATTTTTGGTCTGGCTTGTTGACAGTAGAACAACAGGACTTTAGCTAGACAACACTACAGGCTTCAGACATACCCAAAGCAACACTGAGTTCACTTGTACACATAATGAACACATACACAGGTGATTTTAATTATTTTGGTGATTAGACTTCTACTGGGGAGTATGTGGGCATGTACGAACTATGCCTGATTGACAGCTCACTCACTTACTCACCTGTAGCACTGTTAGGATGGCTGCTAGCTTCTCCTCTTTTGTAATTCTTCATTGAATGAATTGCTACAGAACCTTTTTGCGTGACTTGCTTCATATGCTTAGATAAGCATGGTAGTTTTTTTGAAAATCTGTCTAATGTTACAGTTTATTTATCATTTATGTTTTTTGCTGCCTTTTCCCATAAGCCAGAGAAGTTTATAACTAGACTTTCTACAACTAGAAAACTTTTGGTAAGTTTCATGGATATGGATAAAGTCAGTTACAACAATTTAAGTACCTGCACTGACACACTTGTGGTTTCTTCATGGGAGCTGTAGTTTTCTGTGCTCATGAAGTAATCACTGTTTAACGTTATCACAAACATTTCTTGTGGCAACTGCTGAAGTACATGATGATTTGACTTAGAACATGAAAAGTAAACTCCAAGAACTTCCTTCATTTTGTACCCATTTAAAGATTGCTGCTTTTGTGTATACAGTATGCAAAATAAACAAATAAATAAATAATGTCTTTGCAGTGTATGCCTGTGCTGCCATCAATCTCTTATTCAAACGTGGACAGGTTATAAAATCTTAAGATAAAACTTTCTCTTGATTCTTGTAGTTGTCCATTGTTCATTCTCTGTGGGTTTTCCATTTTTCATTCTGTCTTCGGACCAGAAAGCTTTCAGCTGCCTGTTTTCCTTTTGGATGACCGGAGGGCAGTCTACCACCTGTTCTCATTGATTCTGATTCTGGCCTTATTTATTTATTTGTGGTAGTGGTATTCTTTTATTTATTGGAGCCTGAAATTGAAGCACATTGCCAGATAAAAGATTTGATCCCCTGTTCCTGAAATGTAAGGACAAGGGCTGGCAAATCTTGTCACACATGTGGTGACACCTGCTCCATGATAATTGCTTTCAAAGCAGCTGATGTCTCTTCCTCTCCACCCTACCACACACACACACACTCACACACATGCATGTATAAATATATACATATATATATGTCTGAAATTGATGGAGGGTGTACAGGGATCAAATTAACTGAATATACGATATCTACTACTTTTATCCTAGAAGTACTGGGCACCTACTGGTCAGAAACTGGAAGTGGGAGTCTGGGGCTGGAACTTGTCACTGAAGATGGTGATTGGAGCATCAGCAATTATAATTGAATAATATAAAATACATCGATGTGAAATGTGCTAATCTGCCTAATAGGTACTTTTACTTTTGGTACTTTAAAGATATTTTGATGCTAATACTTTTGTACTTTTACTTAAGCGCATTTTGAATCAGGACCGTCACTTGTAACAGAGTATTTTTACACTGTGGTATTGCTACTTTTACTTGAGTAAAGAATCTGAGTACTTTATCCACCACTGTACAGATACAAGACAGACTTTGCTCTGTGTACTTCACAAATTTTCACTGGTGTCATCCAGTGAGGTCAGTGAAGAAGCTGGGCTGTTACACTGTGTAGCTCACTGTCCATCTACAGAGACATTCACTGCTGCTGAAACCTGCTGTTGGTTTGTTGCTGCAACTGAGCCTTTCACATTAAAACCAATAATTTATATAGCTATGTTTGAACAACTTGCAGTCTTTATGTCAAAGAGAAGAGGGTGGCATTACATGTATAAACATTTACATCACAGTATCTTCCTCATCCCATTTAGCTTTCTTCATTAAAACATATTTGATAAAGTGTAAGAAAAAAGCTAAAAATTAAAACTGTCTCATGAGAAAAAAAATCTAAATTTTACAAACATAAACTTTTAATTAGTTTTAATTGGTAGAATTTCGGTTTTCTGATGGACATAGAGATGATAGGTGGACGATGACAGTTGGCAAAGCTCAAAGAAGGTGGCTGGAGAAGGATTTAGGTGAAGCAGGTTGGAACTACAGTTAACTCCCGATCTCCAGGTGGAGGTGGAGCCTGCAGGGTGCTGGTAGAGGCTGAAAACACAGTCAGAGTTAAACATTCCTTTATAGTAAGATAAGGACCTGACCTCAGAGCTTTTGGAGTCCAACCTGGATGAAACTTTAGCTTACACCTGTGGCTGTAAAGGATTTAAAGGCCGTCTCTGCACACAGGAGGACCTCTGAATGACAAGTTTGCAGCTCAGCACAAACACTGGTTCATAAACATTTCAACATTAACTAATAATTAATTACTTAATTAAAGAATGCATTTTTCTGAGATGTGAACATCTCCAAAAACCACACAATACCAGATCCATGTTTTGGGTTTTGTCTTTTTTATTTTGTTCTCACGTCTATTAGACTTAAATGCTTGTCACATTGTATGTGATGACTGTAGTGTGCGCTGAGTAAGATTAGTGAGTCTCACCCATAAGTTCACACAATTCACCATTTATGTTGGTTTTTGTGGGATTATACATATATATACAGTGCCTTGCGAAAGTATTCGGCCCCCTTGAACTTTGCGACCTTTTGCCACATTTCAGGCTTCAAACATAAAGATATAAAACTGTAATTTTTTGTGAAGAATCAACAACAAGTGGGACACAATCATGAAGTGGAACGAAATTTATTGGATATTTCAAACTTTTTTAACAAATAAAAAACTGAAAAATTGGGCGTGCAAAATTATTCAACCCCCTTAAGTTAATACGTTGTAGCGCCACCTTTTGCTGCGATTACAGCTGTAAATCGCTTGGGGTATGTCTCTATCAGTTTTGCACATCGAGAGACTGAAATTTTTGCCCATGCCTCCTTGCAAAACAGCTCGAGCTCAGTGAGGTTGGATGGAGAGCATTTGTGAACAGCAGTTTTCAGTTCTTTCCACAGATTCTCGATTGGGCCGTCCCTCTAAACTTTCAGCTCATACAAGGAGAAGACTGATCAGAGATGCAGCCAAGAGGCCCATGATCACTCTGGATGAACTGCAGAGATCTACAGCTGAGGTGGGAGACTCTGTCCATAGGACAACAATCAGTCGTATACTGCACAAATCTGGCCTTTATGGAAGAGTGGCAAGAAGAAAGCCATTTCTTAAAGATATCCATAAAAAGTGTCGTTTAAAGTTTGCCACAAGCCACCTGGGAGACACACCAAACATGTGGAAGAAGGTGCTCTGGTCAGATGAAACCAAAATCGAACTTTTTGGCAACAATGCAAAACGTTATGTTTGGCGTAAAAGCAACACAGCTCATCACCCTGAACACACCATCCCCACTGTCAAACATGGTGGTGGCAGCATCATGGTTTGGGCCTGCTTTTCTTCAGCAGGGACAGGGAAGATGGTTCAAATTGATGGGAAGATGGATGGAGCCAAATACAGGACCATTCTGGAAGGAAACCTGATGGAGTCTGCAAAAGACCTGAGACTGGGACGGAGATTTGTCTTCCAACAAGACAATGATCCAAAACATAAGGCAAAATCTACAATGGAATGGTTCACAAATAAACATATCCAGGTGTTAGAATGGCCAAGTCAAAGTCCAGACCTGAATCCAGTCGAGAATCTGTGGAAAGAACTGAAAACTGCTGTTCACAAACGCTCTCTATCCAACCTCACTGAGCTCGAGCTGTTTTGCAAGGAGGAATGGGCAAAAATTTCCGTCTCTCGATGTGCAAAACTGATAGAGACATACCCCAAGTGACTTACAGCTGTAATCGCAGCAAAAGGTGGCGCTACAAAGTATTAACTTAAGGGGGCTGAATAATTTTGCATGCCCAATTTTTCAGTTTTTTATTTGTTAAAAAAGTTTGACATATCCAATAAATTTCGTTCCACTTCATGATTGTGTCCCACTTGTTGTTGATTCTTCGCAAAAAATTACAGTTTTATATCTTTATGTTTGAAGCCTGAAATGTGGCAAAAGGTCGCAAAGTTCAAGGGGGCCGAATACTTTCGCAAGGCACTGTATATATATCACCATATGTGCTGGCGTTGTGAGTATTTTATGCACATGGCACAGCTACGGTAGCATCACTTATTAGTCTATAATGTCCTAACATTGCAACAGGATGAGTGATTTCCTATTGATACTGACCTCAGGTGCTTTCTACATGTGAGACAGGTCTGCTATGTTACACACAGATTCCAGGTGTTGTAAACATGTGGCACACAGCAGCAGTCTTCAGGGTGAGCCCAGCTCCATGGGGCCGGCATGGTCAGTGTAGCTGATGTGTCACTGTAGAGAAAGGCTGATCATTTCACACACACAAGAATTTCAGTGTTTCATCAAACAGACATTGAAGTAGAAATTCTAATAAAATGTTATAACATACCAGTATTTTACACCTGCTTTGGCTTAGGCATCACACCAGTTCCAGTGCTCAGCCTGCTAAGCTTTCATACATAAGTGAAAACTCAGTCAGCAATTGGTTATTACTCTGAGTACAAATCACTGAATCAGTGCAATGCCATTTCTTCTTATCTGATCACCCTGTGCAGCGTTGCACATTTAGCAAACATTTTAAATGGGGGAAAGAGGTCAAAACAGGAAATGCCATTTTGTGCCTTCACATATTACTGTATATTATTTTAAATTGCAGTAAGAGGGTGTGTTCACTGCAGGACCTGTTGGCACTGTGTCAGTGAACTCAGGAGGTTCTTAAAGTGCTGATGGTAAAACATAAACAAGCACAACAGACTTGCAAAGTCTTCAAATCTCACATGTTCCATGGTGGAAGTCAGTTGTGTCACTTTTGTCAGTGTCAGGATGGAAGATATGATCATCTGGAAGAAATTACAGAGTGAAACTGGTGAAAATACAACTTGTGACACAAACACAAATAGCTCCACGGTGAATAAAGACATAAATAAAGGTGTTAATGATGTACCTTCATTTACTATTTACTGCAAACATGCAGTTTGCAGTAAATAGTAAAACACACACAAGCACAAGCACACTGTCTCTGCTTGGTCACTCCACCACCTTGGCCAGGCTACACCCTGACTTTCAACTTTTTGTTCAAAGCTTCTACCTCATACATGGTCACCTGTCTTTTATACATTAGTGCTCACCTTCATATCATTCCTTGATCCCACTCTACGTACCTCCTCTTTCTCAGATATTCTAACATACATTTCAAAGTCTTTCTCATCCTGTCCTCTTCTTACATTCTAAAATTAATGACTGACACATTTGAGACTTTCTTTATCTTATTTGCTTAATCCAGTTCACTCCATCCACAGTGCCCAGAGAAGAATATTATTGGCTGCAGCTTTATGGAGTGAACCTTTTTCACAGCAGACATTTTGCCTTTTTAGAACAGAAATGCACAGGCAGCTAATTTGTGTTATATTAAAAAAATTACTGGAATCAAGCATACATAATACCAGGACACTGAAGCTGCTGAAACTCTACTGTAAATGAAAGGTAGACTTTGATAGTGTTTTAGCATGTTGGCAGTAAGCAGATAATCACAAAAAATACAATAATAAATTCCATGTTTTTCATCAAATTGCTCTCCCTTGCATGAGTACAAGTTCCCTACTAACTCTGCTTCCAGATGCTCCACCGCAGCACAACACAACTACACATCTGGCAAGAAATTTGAAAAAATCAGTCAGTCTCTAGTGATGTCTCCTGCTGATTCTGTCATGAGCAGGCTTTTTTGAGGGTTTGTGTTTTTTAATACACCCCTGAGTCTTTCTTTTATTCCTCATTAGTCCCGCTATAACCAACTGTCAGCTTTATGTCGAATTATTAATATCAGTTTTCACAGGGTGGCTTCTCTTCAGTGATGCATTTGTTGTCAGTGGGAGATTTGTTCAAAGATTTGATTATGCTGACATTATGCTGTGAGCAGATAATTTTGAGGTGTTTATATCCCACAGCTGCCAATGAAGTTTCATTTCCTTAAGGTATCATAACTTTCATGTACGTTACTACTACTTAGATGATGATATTAAATCTTTAAATCCAGGTTTGAACACAGCTAGATACATAAAATATATTTAATTGGAGTTTAACTTTGTTATGAATTTATCTTTTCACATATAATGATGGCTATAAACATTAAGTCTTATTTCAGGTGTTTTTTTAAAGACTCCTACTATTTATTAACTGCCAGTGTTTTGTTGCCAACGTCATTCACCTCTAAAGACATGATTACATACTTTAAGTTAAGAGTTCAGACAGCACTTTTATTACTCACAGTTTTTAGAGGTATACTACTACCACAACTACTAATAACAACAACAATAATACTCATAATAATAACTAATAAAACATCATACAAAAAGAAACACAATGTGCTTTACATGGAAGCAAAGGCAGAAGGTCTTTTTAAGGCCAGTCATGTTCCTCTACACAGTGAAGTAGTCAACTGTCTATGAAACAGCTTCTAATAGTTGTCTGATGCACACACAATCATTATGCTGCTCCTCATCCCATTCACAAGCAGCATCCCACATAGACTTGATGAGCATATATAGTATCTGAGTTTTACTAACAACTTCTTTAAAAGTGCACTACTCCTGAGCCAAAATACACAGTGCCTTGCTGGACCTTAGTTGAACTTGTGCACCACGGCTCACATATCCAATAGAGACGTGTATCTTATCTGAACTGACGGGGCTGTGAGACATCTACAGTGTGAACTTCACATAAAAACTGTGAAGATCCTTTAGTCCCATCATCACCTTTACTACTTGAAATCACAGACTGTTTTCTTAGCATACAGGTAAACATAATGTCCAGAAAGGGACAGTGTTCAAATTATGGGGGTGCCCCGCCAGACACTTTCCATGCAATGACAAATTAACTGTATATTACACACAGTTCATGGCCACCCTAGTTGGTTTGTTGGTTTGATCACAGCATAATTCAAAAAGTAATCAAATCGAGCAATCAAGTAATCAATTAACTTCAATCCATCAATTCAAACAATCAGTTTTTTGGGAGGTAAGGTACAGCTCGTGGAACAATCCATTAGATCTTATCTGGATCCAGGAATGTTTAAAAGATTCTTCACCCTTGCAACTGTTGGAAAGGCTATGCTGTGTGCGTGAGCCCTCCTGTGGCGAAAGTGCACGTCTGATCTGCTTGGAGTGAAAACAAATGGAAGTAATAAGTGGAGCAGAAGGCAGGTTGAAAAATAGACTATAAAGTGGACTTACATGCAGCCAAATGTTGAGTGTCTATGTAAGTACACTGTTATTTAAGTCTGTGTGGGACCTTTATTGAGCCATTTGTGGCATTTAGTAAATGGCCATGTCAGTTTAAAATGTTAAGCTAATCTGTTTACGGTGTGGCTTGTTCATATTGCTAAAGCTAGCTAAGATGCTACAGTCTGCTAAACTGTTTGCCTTGGACAATATGTAGTCATGTGAATTTTGCTTTTACTGTAAGTGTAATGGCATTTGGGGAAACTGATATGTCCTTGGCTGAGGTTTGCACTCTCTGAGCGCTGTCTGTTTTTTGCCATGTATTCTTTTGCAACATCTGAAACCACGACTCGGTCTTAAGTGTTTCTAGTCATGCTGTTAATTGAATCTGTCCTTTGTTGGTGTCTTTGTTCATTTTTTGCTCTGCATCTTCCTTTTATCTTTGTGTTTGTCAGATTACGGTCTGCTGAGATGAGAAATGACTGTGCACTTGTGTCTCAATCTTAACAGAAGAGGAATGGTGCCTGCACTTTTGTGGTACACACTTCACATCAAAGTGGCAAACACACTCCCTTGTGGGAAAATACAAGAGAGAACCATTTGGCTAGAGTGGAAAAACAAAAACACATGCAAGAGCTCAGTCTGGAGCATTTAATTGATAGTAATGCAAACAGAGCATCGGTGCTACTACATACAGGTCCATGTTGTATGTTCTTCTCCTGGATGACATTGAGAGGGTGCATGCTGATCTGTAAACTCCAGAGTAATTAATGAACCAACTGTGCATCATGGGGATGTGAGAGGGAGGACAGAGAAAAAGAGGGATGAGAAGAAGGAGGAGCGCCACTGGGAAAGCTGTGTTTAATTAAACTCATACAGAGGACTTGCTGTCCTGTGAGATATGCCAGTCCTTTATAAACACTCACACCAATTATCATTCTGCAGACAGAAGAACATAAACGGCGAGAGAGAACCAGAGAACAGTGAAGGAAGCAGAACAAAAAGTCACTGGCAGACATATGGTGTCCTAGAGGTGAAAATGCCAGAGCAAATACTGTACTTTGTATTTGTAATATCCCACATCTAAAATGACTTTTCCTGCAATTTATGTTCTAATCACATTGCAAATTCATGTTGCCGTGGTTGTAACTATTTCCTATCAGGCATATTTTAGACTAAGCATTACAAACATCATTTTAATATGGTGATAAACAAAAAAAAAAACAACAGTGTAGTGAGAATGGAACAGAAAAAGAGCAGGACCCTGTAGAGGAAGAATATAGTGTAAAATGCACACAGTTCCAGGCGGTTAGCTATGAGTTGAGGTCTGTATTGCTCTGATACAACCTGGGCAGAGCTCAACCTCCATCTGGCTGTCAAGCACACACAGATGGAGGGGGTGTCTCTGAGGCTCAGGGGACCATCACTCCTGGAGGCTGGATGTCCTGAAATGTTGTGACTCTGAACATGGCAAAGACATCTCTGTTTTCTCTGTTCTGCATTTCTCTTCAGGTTACCATTATTTCCAGCAATGTATCTCACTCTCTCAAAAGCAATCTCCCTGTCATCTGCAGATCAGGTTACAGTATTTTTCTGTGCCTGGGTCTGCAGATGTTTTTTCTCTGGATCATTTTCAAAGCAAGAGTTTTTATTTACATCATCAGGAACATCTTAACTCTTAAACTGCTTCCTTTATCTCACCACTACATTAATGCTTTAGTCTGTGGGAAATAGCCTGCTTCTGTGTGAATGCAGTCCTTCTATCATCCACTGTTTCTCCCCCAGTTTTGACTTTGACTGGTACCACAATCCAAGTCCACCTATGCAACTCTATTTCAAAGCAACACTATCTCATTCCTTCCATACCTCTGCAGCTACTATGTTTCCCCATTTTAACTAGTTTGACAGACGAGAAGAAAGAAAGATAAAGAAAAGTAAAGTAAAGGAAGAGACATATAGAGGAAGTAAAGGGAAAGAAAAGCAACTGTAAGTAAGGAGACTAAAAAAGGATGTAAGGAAAGGCAGAAGGTAATGAAAGATTAAAGACCTGATACCTGCATACACTCACTGAAGCAACAATGAAGAGAAGCATGTAAAAGCATAAAGCAGGAAGACAGAGATGAAGATGATGAAAGGCTGGGGGAGTGGACAATAACACAGAAGTAAAAGGTTACTGTAGGGTAGGATGAGAGTGCCAGAGATGCAAGGGAGCAAAAATGATGACAAAGAAGGAAGATGGTACTATTGTTAAGGGGGAAAAATAAGGGAAGTGATTGGTGGAAGGTCTAGAGAGTATGGAAAACAGAAAAATGGAAAAAATGGAAAACAACTATACCCTGACTTCCAGCTCAGTAATAACAGACTTGTTGTGAGCTGCTGTGACAGATTGCCATCACAGACCATCATCAGGGGAGACAAGTGGTCACTCTGCATGACTGATAGCTCAAACCCACTGTTACAAACATACATGCACACAGAGGCACATGGTTATACACACCCACAGACAGATGTGTTCATGGAGATCACACAGATGCATGAACGAGAACTGCCTCTTGCCCTTTGAAAAGAAAAAGACAAGGAGAGAGTGAGCGAGCGCAGCGGAGAGTGGAGAGCAGAAGGAATCGAATGAGAACAGGAGGTGACAGAGGGTGGTTACCTTGGAAACCAGGCCTCTCCTGACAACTGCCTAATCAGTGGGTGGACAGTCGGATACCCAGGGTGATTCCCCAGAAGCCGCATGCTCCTTTCCCCTGTGGATTACGGGAACTATTTTAAATTAATGATCAAAATGTGGCTTTTGACACAATCCCATCAAAAGACATCCAAACCTGCTCCTGTATGCACACACTGTTTAAAAGAGGCTCAGTGCCAGCTGGCAATTTACATAGGTTGTAAGAGCTGGACCTGAAATTTTTATGTGCTCGGACAGAATATTGCTAAAAACATAGCATCAAAAGGTTTAATTTAACATTAATGTAATGAACAAATACAGACAAATACAGTTCAACTTATTCGGAGAGTGTACCAGAGAAACTTCATTCTGTAGAATCTAAGTATTCCCAGGTCTATACCTATACTATACTCAATTTGTTTTCCTACAGTTACAATTATCAGACAATATATTTACACTACAGAATCTTGTTTCTTTTTTTCATAGGGATGCCTGAAACTTCACCAACAACATTAAAACTTTTATAAGAAAAGCAAGAGTGGTAATGAATAATTGCACTTTAATGAGTTGTGGGTCTGTCTTTCATATGAAGCACTTACAGAAAATTCTTTATTAAGTTGGGGGCTACCTGTTTGATTTATGAGAAAAACATGTATGACTTGCTGAAAGGGTACAGTATGATGTATGGTGCTTTTCTTGTTATTAAGACATTTAATTTTATATGCTTTTTATTTTTATCTGGATAAAGTTTTTTAGCTTTACATAAATTACTGTAAAAGGGAATTATGCTTAGTATTTATTTGAGGTTGGTTTAATGAGATTTTTAAAAATAATCCAAAAATAACAGATCAAAATGTTTAAAAAAATTAAAACCATTAAAGCTTTAATTCAGGACATGTGAACCCATGAAGGAGGCCTCCCCACTGTGCACGTACACAGCCCCAGTTAATGAGTGCCATGTTTTTACTGTGGTGTTAAACTCACCATCCAGTAGAATCCATCCACACACTCATATCCTGAGCATGAGTCAGTGAGCCAGTAGAAGTCTGTGAATGTGACTGGTGGAAACTGCTCTGTGGAGTAAAGCACAATGATTATCTGAAGAAAACCATTTCATATTTACTATAAATAGGAAAAGACTCCAGACAAGCCATTTTGTTAGTGACAGAGAAAGAGCAAACCTGTTGATCCAAGGAGCTTTAAGCATCTGGTTAGAAATTTATTTTCTTTGCATTGTTTTAATCAAGATGTCTCCAAGTACTCCACACGAAGCACAAACTGGCTGTGCCTTTTTTGTAGGACAAAATAATATCCTCTCCTTTCAGTCTCTTTCCATCGTCCCCTTTCTCCATTTCCTCTCCTCTGCAGCCATTGTGTCTGGCGTGCACACACACACAAACTGTTGCTAGGCCAAGGAGACACCTGATAACAAATTTAGTGCCACAGAACACACACACGCACAGACACAATATACACACAGATTGTATGACACCGCCGAGCTTACATACAGTGTAGCCATCACCAATTAGGTGGTTTATTTAAGATGTCAGACCCACACATCATTGTCTGCTGCTGTCTGCCCTGCTGCTACTTGTGAATGTGTTGTAGGCCCGGTATCTGACCACTGTCTAGACATTATGATGTGCATTAAATGTGCTGAAAGACAAATATTTGTCAGTAGGTGTCAGAACGGGCCCTACTTGGTTGTGAGTCCGCTTCCTGTCATCTAAATGTCACAAGACTGCTGACACAAATTGTGGTTTAGACTCAGCTTAGCTTCCTATATATACTCTGAGCGTGTATGCAGAATTTTTAGAAGCTCCTACTTTGAAGCACACATTTTAACTCTCATACCTTCACAGCTTATCCCTCTTTGGAGGACTTAGACCCAGATATAACTGGAAATATTACCCATTTATTGGAAAATACACCCTGAAAAGGGAAGGGTATAGCATATGACAGAGTAGCCCTCTTCGGAGGAAATATTTTTCATCTTAGCCTCTTTTCAAAGAGGAAGGGTATAGCAGTAGGGCCCCGTTTCACGGGAAGGTATAGGTGCTAGCCTCTCTAAAGAGGAAATATCAGTTTGACTGTATTATTATATTTTGAAGTTTGTATTTTATCTTGTAATAATTCAATAAAATTCAGCTGTCCCGTTCTTGGGAAGTGAACCAAAAAGGAGCTTCCTTTAGTCAATCAATCCTTCACAGGTATCCCCCAGACTCCGACAGGTGACAGCGACTGATCCTTGGGAGACTACCAAGAGAGATCAGGTATCACTAAGGTGAGTGATCTCCCCCTGGTTGTGTATTTTCTGTGGTAAAGAATAACACAGGAGCACAGAAAGTGTGAGAGATTGAGGTGGGTTATAAAGGGAGTGAGGAGCGCCTGAAGTAAAGCCTCCTCTATAAAGAATAACAAGGGTCACAGGGATCAGAGGCTCACTGTTCCCAAAAAATATAAAAGAGCGGAAACACCCGTCATTTGTTAATCCAGCTAAAATAGAAATAGCCTCAGGGTTCAAGTGTCGTAGTTTCAGCAAATGTCATGCTTGTTAGTCTCACTTTTATAAAGTGTGTTTCAGGATGACATGGTTCCTGCTTACCAAACTTTAATTCCAGCTCCGATCAGACTGAGGAGTAGCGGCTGCCCTTTCTGCTCCTATCTGCTAGAAATTAAATGTCTGTCTGCCTGCAGTGTTACAGCTTTGGCAGGTTGAGTCATGACACCTGTTCCAATTTTTATGGTCTTAGTCATGGATGTATGCCTTAATACAGCCCTCATCACCTTATTTTTTAACAAGAGACTTTGTCACATATGAATTACAGCATTACTTTTTGAGCTAGTGAGGGACTTCATTCTCAGCCCCTCATCAGTATTTCAGGAGCTTTATTTATTTTATTAATCTTTAATCAAGTCATTCTTACTGTTATGGTCTTTGTACAGTATTTAGAACCAACCATCACTTCATCTAGATGTTTGTCACAGTTCTTTTCGTGTATGGTAACTTATTGTAAGACTAAAATTCTACATCAAAGAGGCATATATTGGACTGTGCATGATATGCTGAGGGTTCCCACCTTGGGGAAAGGAACATGCACTGAATACTTCCTGGATGCCTTCTAGTCCTTACAGAAGGCACTGGTTTTGAGGGTCCACATACTGTACATGTATTTATATACAGTATGAGACTTTAAAGGAATGGTCTTACATTTTGAAAAGTATACTTATTTGCTTTCCTGCCAAGTGTTAGATGAGATTGATACCTCTCTTATATCTGCACACCAAATAGAAAGCAAGAGCTAGCAGCCATTAGCTTATCTTAAAGACTGGAAGCAGGAGGAAAAAACTGCTGTAGAAAACCAAATAACATGTTAATTAGCGTCAGGGCTGTGAGGTTACCAGACAACCAGACACCAGAAAGTGACTGCACCCTGTCAAGGCATAAGCTACTTTCACATTATGGGTTTTAATGCTCAGTTCTGATTATGTTTGTAAGCGACATGTATGTGGCTAAGGTGTGAACACCACACCACTGAAGTCTTAAACTGTCACGCATGTGCAGATTTAACTGAATTGTGAGCCGTGTGTGTACAAAAATAACACAAGTGGTGTGATAGTCAAATCACGCAATTCCCACAAAAACTGCGTGGTTGCAGTATGTTCTTTCCAGCTTGGGTTGAACAGATGCACCTCCATGAAAGACCAACAAATGTGAAACATATCACTCATTGGCCACCGACGATGTTATTACAGCCCTTCATGTTCATATTTATCGGTCTGTGAGGTGCCACCACTGAATGATGATACTGATGACACTGAAAACATCTGACTGATTTCTAAAATGTTAACCACTATATAAAGGAAGTTTAGCCAAGATTGTACACATAACTCCCCATAAAACCATACCTGTTATTTTTACTTGGCTGAATTAAACAAATGTATAATTTCTTAATTAGTGCTCTTTAGAAGTAGTGCCGCTGTAGGTGGATTTTCATTACCTTTTGTACTCAGTTAGACTAGGTGTTTCCCTGTTCCCAGTCTCCTACGCACAGAATTTACTATACATCTTGGCTTGTCTGCTAAATTAGGGCAGATGGTGCCTGGTGAACTCTTTGAAAGGTGTCCTCTAAGAAAACATAACATCATCATCTCTTATCACAGAGACCATGTGGGATATTACCTGGGTCATTATAGCGATTGCTCTACTGGTACACATGTTGTACTGTAGTTGTCATCTGACTCTGAGCTTGAGTTCTAGGCATTTGCACTTGGCATGAAATGCAGGGAGCCATATGAAACAGGGCTTTGCATTACAAGCATCTAGATTTCTATTGCTTCCTAGTGAATGCTCCAGCAGTATGTGAGGTGAGTGACTGAACAGTATCGACCTAACAAGAAACAAAAGTCTATTTTTCCTCCTGGCAAACATAAAAAACTTCACTAGAGAGACAAATGTATGTCTAAAGAATTCTGTGTAGAGGAATCTGCCACAAACACAGTACCTTTCAGGTCGTTCCTCTCTGTTATCCATTAACATATTGCTACTATTTGCAAGTTTAGTCAGAACTACTTGGATTATGGATGTACATAGACCATACCCAAAGGTCTGCGAACACACATTACACCTGGTATGTTACAATCACACATCTTGGTGAGAAATCCAAAACAGAAGGAACATGAGCAGCATGGTCTGCCTTAATGGACCGTCAGATTAGGAATTACCAATGAGCCCCATTAAAACGTACAGCAGCACTGTTACTCTACCTGCTCCCCCAGCTGTTTGCAAAACCTGTCAGAGAGATGGAGAGAGTGTCAAGACTATCAAGACAGAGGGCAATATGGGTTGGAGAGAGTGAGGAGAGGGATGAAATGTTGGCAAACTAAGAGCTAGACAAATACCAGGAGGCAGGGGGAGGCAAGCAAACTGACAGCTGAAGAGTAGAGGGTGGGAAGAGGAGAAGGATAGCTGATAGCTAGCACATTATTAGACTTTATTTATGGAGTTGTGTAGGCTATTCAACAGCTTATGTCCTTAATACGTCAGCTTCCACCATCAATCAAAGTGGATGTGCTCGGTTCCCTGTAAAAACAAAGACAAATTGACTTGGAAAAGAAATTATAAATATGGGCTGATATTAGGAATCTGGAGAGTGAGTCATTCAAATTCTGCAGCTCAAATTAAACATTTGTAACAGCAGCTTTTGGAAGTCATGTACCTAAATCAACCCAAGGTAATCAATGACAGCAGCTGTTTTGTTAATGGATAACAATTTAAAAAAGACAAGTGGAATTTGTGTTGAAATAAAAGTTCATATTCTAACAAAGTCGCACACTAGGACCAATTACCCAATAATTAACAAAACCATTAAAGAAAAACCAAGTTCAGTTATAACCATAGAGAAACAGAAGCTAAAAAGAAACAGCATCAAGACTGTAGGTTTCACTTTGCTTACTAGCACTTATTACACTCTATGATATTGTTACCACACACCAAGGATACACTTACTGACATGACAAATTCAATTCATAGTGTTTGCTAACCCCAGCTGCCCTATATGCCCACGCACACACACACATACACACAACCACTAGATTCAATTTTAAGACTTTGGCTGGGCCAAGGGAAGCATAGATCAAAACACTGCTGAGCAAAGACAAACTGCTGAAATGAGAAAACTGTCCTTTTGCATAGGTTTAACTTTGAAGAGCAAAAAATCATCCCAGACTCGAATCATTTTGAGATGTGAGACAAAATGGACAGCACAAAGTGGCTGTATTTTACAAATGTCAAACATCCAAAGGATTTGAGCACCTCTATCATAACTTCTAGGTGTATCAAATAACATCATTGTGGGCATGATGGATGTGTAAAGAGATCAGTGAGCAACAGAACAAGAGGAAATGCATTTCATGATGAAAGTAAACAAAAAAGCCAGTGACCAGTATGCATCATATCATCAGCTCCACAGTCACAACTCCACCTTTCATGACTCTGCCCAGTGTCTGCCATCTGGATGAAAGGGACGCTGGCTAGGAGTGGGGGATGACCTCAGCTGTGACAAAATGTTGCAGCTGACACTTACTTGTGGCTAAAATCACTTGCAGAAGTGAGAACCAGAGTTTCACTTAAGCCCTTATTCCCACAGGGGCATGATGCCTTTCTAATGTGAGAAAACACTGGATTCTCTGCATTTTCTGTTTGAGCCAACAATCGATTTCTTCATCTTTCCTACTCCTAAAGCAGAGCAGAACATAAGATATTTGAGTCCATTGGAATGACCTGTTTTTCTGCATAAACTGTGATGGATGGATTTAATAACTGGTCTCTTTTGGCAACAACAACCTTGAACAGGTGCAAGTGGTAGGTGCAGATCAGACCTTCACAATGTACAGAATACATTTTGGCCCTTTATTCTTACAGAACTGCTTTAGCTCTTTAATAATGTCTGGTGTGAATGGGTCTTGAGGTAATTAGGGCTGGGCACAGACAAAGCCATTCCAAAAAGTGAACTGTTTCTGCTTGAAGTCATTCTGTAGTAGATTCTGTAGTACATCACCCGGCTACTGAGCTTCAGCTGGTGGACAGCCACCCTGACATTATCCTGTAACACACCTACATGAATTGGGGAATTCATCATTTACCCCTTAAAGATGACAAGCTATCCAGGCTCAGAGGGAGCAAAGCAGCCCCAAATCATGATGCTGCCTCCACCACGCCTCTCTGTTGGGATATATTCATGTTGGTAGGCCGTGCCAATTATAATTTAGACAAAAATCTGACCATATTTTAAGACAAATTTATACATAATTGCAGATAATACCCAAGGATTCACGTTGTCTTGCTACTGTATTTGAATTTGTCACATTTCTCTAAAGTATTACCAGGAAAGTTACAAAATGACACATTTCTTTGTTTTATTTTCCTATGAGGCTTCACAACATGCAGGCCAGTGGTCTGTGTAATCACCTTTGTTCCTCTTTTAAAGCATAAATCAATGTTTTACTGCACCCTAGCGGACAAGGATCATAACTACAACCTTCTTTATGATGCTGCTACTGTATAAATGAGTCTTCTTGCTTCAGATAAACTGGGTTTTCATATTTTATTACTTTGCCATCAACTGATCAGTATGAAAATCATTATGATTTGGGACTGTGGCAGCCCTCGGTCGTGTCTGTCATCATCCAGTCAGGCACAGCAGTGCCTACGTGCAGTTTTTCTCAGTTTGGACAGATACTAAAAATGCCCACAGAGTGTGTATATAAAATTTTGTAACCATTTTATTCCATCCTAAATAAATTAAACATCTTTTCATTTTCAATCATACTGTATCTCTTGATAATAACATATCAAGCAGCTTTAGACAAATATACCCATTCTCAGAACTCTTTGATTAATTTTTGCTTTCTGAGGATACACTAACAAGCCAATTTTGTTTTTATATTGATATCCATGTTTTGTTTTAAATGAACATCTATACATATCCAGAGCCTCAAGTAATTTATGTACTGTATGTGTATGTGTTTGTTGTTTTATTTGATGATTTCACATTATTTAATCTATCAAGTCACACACAGTATAGATACCGGCTTTCATCAGAATCAATTTGACAGTTCTAGGTGAAAGGTTATCCAATCAGAAACGTTATCCAATCCCAGCTATTTAAAAAAAAAAAAACATAACCATTATTATTGGGGTTTCTGTTTGTAATGTTATATAGTGAATAAAACAAATGGTACATAGAAAGTATAGAGTTGACCAGATATTTAGTTTCAAAAGAGGACACGACAGATGTCCTTGAGTTAGGTTTGAGTAATTGTAGAGGTGCGAAACAGCTATTTAAAAAAGACACAGCCGCTATTATGTAGTGTGAGATGAATAAAACAAAAATGGACATACAGCTAAAACAGAGTAGTGATTTTGCACATTTTT
>NW_018127882.1:8434084-8448080 GCF_001952655.1 Monopterus albus | reverse complement strand
CTCATCATTAGCATCTTGGTAGCTTTCAATGAGATGTTCCATCACTATGCACCTCAGGACGCCCCAATCATTCGCCGTGATTGGAGTCCTCAGCGTCTCTGGAGTGAAAGTTTCACCCTCTCTCAGCTGATACAGGGCCAGCTCGCCGGTTGTATACTGAAACACATACCCGACATACCCTGACAATAATTTCAACTCACCACGAAGCGAAGCATTCGGTGGCTTTTGAATTCTGCACAGTTGCATGATGACTTTTTTTGGAGCTCGAGACAAGGCTGATTCCTCCTTGGGGGCGGGACAACGCTTCTGATTGGATAACTTTTCACCTAGAACTGTCAAATTAATTCTGATGAAAGCCGGTATCTATACTGTGTGTCAAGTCCTACAAAATAGCACTGGATCGATAGCTGTTATTGGTAAAATATAAACATCACTGAGAGCTGTGACATATTTTTTTATCATATTTGGTTGGAAAACATGTTTTTGTGTAAAGCTGGCTTTAATTGTAAGGCCTTTTACAGATAAATATCATGGTTAGTTCAAGAAAGCCTGCAGTATAGAAGCACTTAAAACTTGGAGAAGCAGAAGCAACTTTGTTTATTTTCTGTGAAATTTATGGCCAATATATTACAAACTGTCCTGACATCTCATCATTTAGGACTACTCTGCTTACTGTCCCCAGAGCTGAACCTGAATGAGAAGGGCATTCAGCTTTTATGCACAACATATGGAACAAATTCCTAAAAGAAAATTACCTTCAGGCTACATATCACTTAAAATCAAAGGAAAACACCACAGCAACCTGTACGTCATACCTTCAAAATCCAGGATGTCACATAATACCAATTAATATGACATGTAGGTAACGGCACCAAACAAAACAACAGCTCCAATAAAAGCCTCAAACTAAATGACAAGAATGTGCCTTCAGAGACTAAAAGCAACAGTAACTGCAGGAGCTGTGTGCTGTGTTTTTGACATGTTTACTATCTGGCAACCAAAGAAACCACAGAGAAGGATCTTTAACCTTATCATGCTTCTCATACTTTTATATTTAAAAAATGCAGTGCTTTCCTCATTTCTCCGTTTACACACCAGAGATTTTATCATTTAGTATTTTGGTAAATTTACACACTTTCCAGGAGGGTCTCGGTATTTTGGATGGAAATGAATTTGTCGATCAGTCAAGCGATGCTGCACCTTCATTTAACTAATCCACCAGTCCAATCTGTCATTTTTCTGGCAGAAGTTAGATGTCTGTGGGGCTGAAATCTCTCAGTGGTCACAGAGCTCTGGTTTACTTAAGTACTGCAGCACAGGACTTGGCATGAGTTTTAAAAGGCTAGTCTGCAACTTTAAATTGGCTGTGGAGAAACCTGGTGGTCAGCATGGTATCAGATAATGACAATAATGAGGAAGAGAAAAATGTCTCCATTGTTCTTAATCTCCTTCTGACTATCTGCCTCTCAAACAGCACAGAGCTCAGACAGCCAGGAGGAAATAGAACCACCACTGGGCAAATGAGAGATATTCATCCACATCCACAAATAATTAAAGCAGCCTAATTTGAAATTACATTTTTTTAACATAATGACCTTTTACCAGTGTAGGTGGTACATTAAGTCTCTCAGTTACTGCACTGTCTGATAATTTATATTCATCATGAGCAGCAGCCTGTCTGCTCTTTCAACAATTGATCTTAATGTCTTTATTTAAATGTCACTAAGTCAATGAAAAATCTAAGAGTTAAGCTAATATTGTGACCGCCTCACTTCCTTACTACCACTCAGGACTTTGAAGGGTTTAGTTATACAGATTGAGAGTAAGCCAGGATGGACTCACAGGATGACAGGCAGAATCTGGGGGAACCAAACTGACTGAGAGTAACATAACAAAAAATAAGCAAAAGCTCCACAACTGGCCTGAAGGCTGCAATGTTTCTCCTTCTTACAACTTTTCTTCTGCTACAAGACAAGAAAGGAAATCTGCTCATCACCCATGGCGTTTGCTTTTTTCCTCAGGCCCAGTAGAAATACAGATTCTCCAGACAATGAGACTAGTACAGTGCCTTGCGAAAGTATTCGGCCCCCTTGAACTTTGCGACCTTTTGCCACATTTCAGGCTTCAAACATAAAGATATAAAACTGTAATTTTTTGTGAAGAATCAACAACAAGTGGGACACAATCATGAAGTGGAACGAAATTTATTGGATATTTCAAACGTTTTTAACAAATAAAAAACTGAAAAATTGGCCGTGCAAAATTATTCAGCCCCTTTCAGTTTTTTATTTGTTAAAAAAGTTTGAAATATCCAATAAATTTCATTCCACTTCATGATTGTGTCCCACTTGTTGTTGATTCTTCACAAAAAAATTACAGTTTTATATCTTTATGTTTGAAGCCTGAAATGTGGCAAAAGGTCGCAAAGTTCAAGGGGGCTGAATACTTTCGCAAGGCACTGTATCTAGATTAACAAATATTTCAAATCACAGTGTTCTATGGCTTAAAAAACAGGCTTTGAGCCAAGCCTGCAAGTATTTTGTGGCACCTCAAAAAGACCAAGTTCAACTACAGAACGGCATCACGTAAGGGCAAATTATTCATAAAGAGAATCTCAAAGTCAGTGGAGAAGCAACCTTTTGTGCATCTTGAGAAACATGCTAGAAGCTAAGAGTCAGTTAGATATTTTTGAAAGCTTACAGTGTTTGTACTTCACTAACATTTCTGAGTAAATTGTACTTGTTGGAACAGATTTAATGCAACATACTTTTTACTCTTACTCAAGTAATCTTTGTGAAGAAAATCACTCTCTCCTTAGTTTCTGATCACAGTGATATAGCCCTAAACATTAAATGAAGTTTTGTGATCACAGTAAAGATGAAGACTAGAAATGTTGTCCTACAACATGTAAACAATCTAATTTAAAAATGATGTGAAATTACATCACATTCACTGTAAATAGATGTTTTTTACTCCTGAATTTATTCACTTAAGTATTTTTCAGTAAATACTTAAGTGCTCTTACTCAAGTAATTATTTTCATTTACCTCTTGGTTTTTTAAATAAAGTAACAATACTTTAGAATATACTTACTACTTAATATTTTAGACTTTTCTTCCAGGCACTAGCAGTCTCTAGGCCAAGAACTAGATGAAATCGAGGACAGCACCCCCTTCCTTGTGCATTAAAGACTGTATGAACACAAGATTTTCTTCTACATATTGGTTTGTTTGCAGAGGAATATGAAACAAATGTGATGCCGTGTTCTAATTAGGGAGCTTCCGGCGTGATCAAAGGTGGATTCTGATACCTCTGGGCAGAGCCAGGTTAGCTATTTATGCTAAGCTAAAATAATCTGCTCCATCACATTTGCATACAGCAAGTGTTACCCCTTAATGCTTGATGTTTTTATATTGTAAATAAAAGTAGAGCTTATTTCAACACATGCCCAATGCAAAACATGATTAAGATTGGAAAACAGACAAACAGCTTTTGTCCAAATTTTGTGCACACAGCAAATGTTGTAGTATCTGTGCAGAAGGCTCCACATTTTGTTGAATTTATTCATCTTTTTTCCTTGTTGTATAAGTGCCAAAGCTTTTTGGCAGTGTGTTCCTGTTTAATGTCCCTTGAGAGGACACGGTAACCTTTGTGCTTTATCAAATTATTATTTTCCCATTAACTTCAGTCAGTCACAACAATGCTGTAAAACCGTATAAGAAGCATTTTAATCAAGCATGTTGGCAGGATGGCTTGTGTCTGCTCATTCTTGTAGAAGCAGAATTGATTGAATAAGATGGAATTTAGCTGCACTGGAAATTATGTGAGTTACCAGGAAAAAGGTCACTCAACAAAAATAGCCTTTATTGATGGGTAAAATCAATGATTTTAAGGCAATGGCAACACTGAAACCGACTGGCAGACTGAGTGAATGGAAGCATATTTCTGAACTTGGCTGCAGGTTTACAATATGTCTACAAATGCATATAAATCAGTACAGGAAATGAGAAATTAAAATAATGGGTTTTAGAAATGACTGTCACTGCCTTTGGCTGGATCACCGGACTTCACATCTTCAGATTTGGAGCCCTGCTGAAATAAACAAGCACAATGTCAACACAAAGTTTCATATTTGTTAGGGATTAAAAAAGAAGAAGAAGAAAACATGGCCATGATGTATTGGTATACATGCAGCATGACCAAATGATACATAACATAGACCTGGTCTTGTAGTTTTCAACATTGCTTAGAAAAAAGTCTATTGATGAGTGATGATAAAATGCAATACTACCCACCCTGACATAGCTTCATATTTTGTGTACATACACGAGAGTGGTATCAGTCTTCTTTTAGTCTCAACAACAAAGCAAATAAGGGCATTATCCAAGATGTAAGCATCTAGTATATAAATGATAGTACTGATTCTTGAATGCCAACCAGATGTTAGTCTCACCTTGGACTTGAAGAAGAGGTTAATGACGCCCTTTGAGCGTCTGTCTGCCGTTCGGTCAGAGGTCCCACAAACAGACATGCTCTTACTGTCCCTTCTGGCTCTGGCACTGTCCACCTCCTCTGCACCTCCCACAACTGCCAAGGAGAGACCTAGTGACAGAACCAACTGAGGATTTAGTGGTCATCCCTCACTGATCAATTTAGAACAAAATCTCAGTCCTTTCCTTCCTTCTTTGTGACTAATTGTACTGCAGCTGCTCTGCTGATGAATCATGTACTCTGGCAACAAAGGTGGCACTATGTGTCTGTTCAGAGAGGCTATGCAGGCTGTAGTCAGCTTTGCTAAACAGAGGGACTGTATTAACACCACAGCCTATGCTGGTTCAGCTGGCATGGTCCAACGTGGCAGGACGCCAGTGATGCATCAGTGAATTGTAGGGTGATGTAAATGAAACGATGAAATGTCAGGTAGATGAAACTGCTGCCCAGTTCTGAAAAATTACATCTGACATGATTGATTCACTTATTTGCTACCTTACATTAAAATCTGTGTTAGGCCAGAGGGTTAGAGCTGCATACCCCAGCTCGCCAATTTGTTTTCAACATATGCTCGACAACAAATTTTCCTCCATGTCCTTGTCTTTACAGTCAGCTTCCCAGAACTGAAAGAAACAATTTCTCTCAGGAGTTTGTACTTTGTGGGCTTGGAGGTTATAGGTGCACACAGCACACTATGCGGCACCACATGGATTTGTGTGTGCTTGTCACCTGTGATGGCAGGCAGGGATCTAGAGTTGGCATTGGTCAACAATACATTTCCTTCATTTGGCTCAGACAGGTTGGTGTCACTGCGGAACTCCTGCTTCTTCGACAGCTAGAGGGAGACAGAGATCGCTCAAAACTCAGCAGCAACACTTCCCACAGATTTTCATCATTGTTATTACCTGCTTCCTTTCCAGTTCTTCCCCCTCTCTTCTCCTAACCCATGATTATCATCCAACTAAAGCTCCTTCTTACCCGTTTACAGTCCAGCGTATTTGTCCTCTCTCTTTCCTCTGTGATGAAGATCATGCTGCTTCTCTTCTTCTTCTTCTTACTTTTCCTCAGCTTGACCTCTGCTTCGCCCACCATCACCACACCCTCCTCCACTGTACCTACGCTCACGCTGCCACTAGAGCGTTGTAGGGTGGGTGTCCATGAAACGGGTGACTCAGGGGCGAGGTCCCTGGGTGGAGGAAAAAAGAGTGAGTAGTAGTAATGAATTCTGGGGTTCTCTTGACACTCTCAGGTCACTAGATAAATGTATCTGTCAACACATATAAGTATGCTACCTGTCTGCATGGGGCTTGGTGGGAGTCCCACATTCAGATCCCTGCAGCGAGGAGACTGAAATGATAGACTGCCGAATGGAGCGCAACATGGAGCGAGGACGAGTGGATTTCCTCACATCCAAATCCGGCTGTGTGAGAAACAGTAGGACAGAGAGATGAATGATATGTAGATTAAAAAAGGAGTACTGTGCAGCGATAGTGACAGTGAAACGAAGCAGAAGTGCATCATTAAAAAAATACTAGAACAAAAGACAGAGAATGTACTCCTAAAAATTACATATCATCACTACCACTCATCATTAGTTTAATCTCTCCTGAAGGGCAGAGTCAATTTACAAGTTAATGACCATATCTAGCTCCACTTAGAACATTACAAATCCTGTTCTAGTTGTAAAAAAAATTAAAGGTACAAATCCTATATCAGTTTTTTGAGTATTTTGATCTTTCTAATTCAACTGGGTCATCTTATTTGGGAGCTCTACTGCAGTAACTCTGTGTCCACTCTTACAGAACAGAACATATTTTGGATTACAGAGAAGAGATACCGTGTTCCCCTATTTTTTCTCTCTTCTCCCTCCCCCATCCTTTTAACCCAGTTCATACCAGCTCTCTCACTCCATACTCCTTCTCCACTTTCTTTTTCAGCTGTTTGAAACACTCCTCCATGCGATCGTGGAACGGACGCAAGTCATCGGTCACTCTCTTCCCATGGAGCTTGATTCCCCCGCCTAGTAACGGGATCTATAAATACAAACGCTATAACATCAGCAGAATGTCCCTGTAAAAGCAATTCAGCTACTTGAGGTAGTGCAGAATGTGTGTTAGCATGTTCAGTACCTGCCACGCAATGAGATCTTTGAGGAGCAGCAGTTTATCTCTGTCCTCTGGGTGCTGCTGAGTGTACTCTTCAGTAAAGAAGGCCTGATAGCAAGGAAATATTAAACTTGTATATGTACAATTAAACTCTACTGTTCATATACTATTACAAAAACAAAGAAATGAAAAAGTTAAAGGTATAAGAATGTGAGAAACTTTATTAGTAACTCCTGACTGGTCAAATAACACGTTGCATAGTAGATGTAATATCATTAATCAATCAATCAATGGTTTAAACCGTGATCATTAATCTCCACGGATCCAAGAAAGTTCTCTTGGTATATGTTATAAATTGGGCTGGATTTGATTCCCGTTTCTAGTTTACCTTTTCATACTTGGCAAAGCCACCCATGACTGCAGGGTCCACAATGCCATTGAGCAGCATGGACAGGGGGTTGATGGGAAGGCTCCAGTCAGCCTGGTACTGGTTAATCATGGTCAGAATCTTCTCATTGGTGGACTCCATGGTCTCTATGGCATTCTCCAATGGAGACAAGGTAGTCTGGGGAAGGAGATAGAGATATAGACAAAGCAGAAGGATGGAGACATTAGTTTAAAACATGTGGAAAGAGGGTAGCAACCAATGAAGATTAAGAAAGATTTAAGATGGGGAACACAAGGAGGCAACAACCCACCCCACAGACTTACATGCTTCAAGTCTGTAGCCTCAAACCAGCGCAGGATCCCTGGTAGCTTGTACACAGTGGTGAAGGTTGTGCGTTCAATCCACATAGACTAAAACAAAAAGATGGAAGGGAGCAAAAAAGCAGTCAGATGAATCTCTGACACTTGTGAATACTCATATTACCATATCTTGTATAACTAGACACACCTGCTGTACGCTGTTATTTACAGCAATACCTGAATCTGATGTTGCATTTCAAGTTGCTCATTTGAAATCTTATCTTATGATTAAAATTCACCCTGCTGCTGAATAAAATCCAATTAGTTTATAGAACAGAAACCTGTTTTTTCAGACTGACAATGCAAGCACGCAGTAGCTCCTGAAATACTTTCATAGTCCCTATGGTCATGAAACTTTTTAAATCTTAAAAAAGCAACTCACAGCAAACTCATTGTTTGGGTCCACGGGTTCTTTCCTTATAGGTCTGGAATAGTGAAAACGCTGCACATAGTTGGACTTGTAGAAGCTGCATTGTGTAAGAAGAGAGAGACAGATGTTAAAGTCAAACAAAAACAATAAAAGAAATAATTTACAAAAGGGAAATGTAACGTCGGAATTGCCAATTCATTTTCAATGTCAGCTTATCATTCGACAGATATTCAAATTAACTTTATGAAAATATAAACCTAACAACACTGACTTAATAATCTGGTCAGGGACAGGCTTGTTCTTCAGGCGAGGTGGGATCTCGAGGACTGGCTGCACAGTGAAACACTGGATATCTGCCTCAGGTCAGTCAGGAAAACAACAGCAGACCATGATGGACAGTATCTGGACAGCAAAGTTTAATTTACAGAAGTACAACAAAAAGGTATCACAAGAATAAAGCAATATTAAGTTTAGAGTCAGACTGAAACTGTCCAGATCTGATGTCTGGGCAGGTTTTTATTGTGTTAGTGGGAAAAAGGTCCCCTGTTCCTCAGTAACTCAAATACTTGTAAGTTCCAAAGGTTCTACAGTGTATGTAAATAACTACAGTATGTACTGTATATATTCTTGTGGATTCCTATACCAGTGTGCCTCTGTTGACCATAGACCATGTAGCATTCATATCGTCTGCTTTGTCCATCTACATATGACCGCACATCTGTGTCTTTCTGTGCTATGCTTCCTGAAGGATACACTGAAGTGGAGAGTTCTTGATATCATCCCCTGGCATAGTGGTAATGTTGAGGCGCACAGCACTGGGAAACTGGCTCATCAGCTGGTTCTGGAAGTCCTCCCTGCGCTCATACTCCTTACCGCGGTGGATAAAGACCTTGTTCTGAAAGCCATGGGAAATTAATTTGTGTTACTAACAATAATGAAAGGATTAAGCCCCAGTTTGCCCAGTAATCCTCAACAGATTATTCTTTGTTATTTTTAACTGCCTTCAACTGGATAGTGAAAACTGCACTAAAGTACAGTACTTGAGCAGATGTACTTAGTCATTTTCTCCTGTGTTTTTGACCCATTATTTCAAAGAAGGGAGGGGGTGTTGTGTGTTTCTACTCCATGGAAATTGTTAATGATCTCATTAAATGTTGACATAAACACAAACCCTGAGGAATGGAGGGTAGCCCTGTCCATAGTAGCCCACTGCAAAGTAGTCTGGCTTAGGCCTCAAGATCTTCATAATGTTCTCATAGAACTTGGCTTGTTTCTCCTGCAGAGAGATACAAAAAAAACAGAGGGTGCGTTCAGATGTGCACAGTGTGCAATCATAGCAGTTTTATCAGCTCGTGACACTGACAGAGCCTCCCTCAGCAGAATGCTGGGCCTTTGAGGGTGATAGATGAAGAAAAACAAGTGCACACAATTTAAAGGCAATATCTGTCATTTATATAACCACATAAATTCAGCATTGGCTGAGAGAGAGCCACTGCTACAGTCATATAAAGAGTGAGAGAGATTTTTCCATTGTTGCAAAAACTGTAATTCTCTGTAGGGAGGGGGAAAGAAGAGTTGAGTAAAGGGGGGCTAGAGGCAAAGGTGGTGCTAAACCACTAGTTAGATGTTTGAGTACAGAGGGAATCACTTCTTCTGTGGTGCCAGATCAAGAGGTGAAAAGACAGAAAGAGGACTGAGAGGACAGTGAGAAGGATTAGGAGGGATTTGAAGTTGCTGATGACTAACAATGAGGAATCACACTTTTGGGGTCATATGCCCAAACAAGTGTTCTTCAAAAAAGATTGATTGACTGTAAAAGGTGACTCTGAAGTGTTAAGGAAGTATATTTTTAACAGGAATGGCTGTGCTAAATTGTTATAAAGTTTGAAAGTGCAGATGTCAAATTTAATGCAAAACTGCTTATTGGGTACAGTATGTTTAGAGGTTAAGAACAATGGCTATGGCTAACAACAACTATGGCTGCATGACTGCAACAGTCTCATCCTTAAATAAAAGCCTGGAGTAAAAGCTTGTGCACTGAATTTAATGTAGCTGAGCAGTTTGCCTAGGTTTAGTTTTACTGTATAAATGCAAAAATATCAATCTAAACGATTTCACCAATGGACATATTTTATTTGCATTATTTAAGTGTTAAATTTACTGTTTCTAGGGGTCACTGCTTAACAGGTGCAATCCACATGAGTTATTTTACCCAGACCCAGGAACAGCTGTAAGAATTATAAAGGGAATTAAGGGGAGAAATGTGAGGTCATGACTATTGTGCTGAAAATATGAAGGTTTGGGATTATCATGTATTACCAGCCTCTTGCTGAGTAGCTCGTAGTCAAAGATCTCGTTTTCGTACTGTTCTGCTAGTTCCTTACACAGAGTGATGGCCTCCTCCCACATCTAAACACACAGATACACACACAAGGAAAAAACAGAAGTGGCCTTTATTACACCATCTACTGAAAACATCAAGCAGCAGCTGTCCTGGTGGGAATTCATCTTATGAAAATCTTGGGGTCCAGGTCTCTGGAGAGGGGTGGAAAATGTCTCTATAAGAGTTTCAGACAACAGAAAGCACGCATGGAGAATACAAAATGAATGTGACACCAACACATCACACAGAGACTATGGCTGCATGATTGCAACAGTCTCATCCTTAAGCGAGTGTTGGAGGAAAAGAGACATTTTCCAGAGTAAAAGCCTGTGCACTGAATAGTAATTTTATCAGTTTGCTTCCCCACAAGTAAAAAAATGTTTCTGCCAAAAGCACTGTGACCTCTTTAGATTAAAAAAAATCTGGATGTTTTATTAATTACCAATAACAAAACTTAATTATCTTAATTCTTAAAGGCAGTTCATTCTCTAAAGGGGAAAAGTATTTCTGTACTTGATTTTGGAGCATTGAGCAACACTTTTTAAGTCATTACATTACTCGGTAAAGGCCTAGATACAGAAAGAGAAGCTTGAGATAGTCTAAAATGCTGCTAACCTTGCCCTTGTCAAAGTAGTCAATGATGGTGTCGTACAGCGTTTCTTTGAGCTGCCTCTGGGTTTGGGAGCCGTGGAACTCAAACTGAGGGCTACACATCTCATCTGACCACTGGAATAAAAACAGAAGGGTGTGGAGAGAAGGACAAAGACAAACACTGCAAAGTATGTGTGAAGGCATATGTCATTTTATCTTGTGTAAACAGAAGAAAGTCACAGCCAGGACCAACTCTGTTTTGATGTCTCATTTATCATTATGTTGAAACATGAGAGGAGAAGTTTTAGAAGCTTGGAACTTTTGGTTGTAATAAATCAATATTAGTCCTAAGCAGAGTGTGCACAAAAACAGCAGCACAATGCTCATTATATAAATGAGAAAATAATTCATCTTCTACTGCAAAAAAAAGAAAAAAAGAAACCGAACAACAGACTTAATGATCTCCAAACAGACCTATCTGCTTAGGATGGTGAGAAATATCATTAGAGAATGCTGATTGTTACAGGCCGCAGTGTGAAACGTGCATGACCTCACATAGAAAAAAAACATTTTCAACATTTTGATATGATGATACTGGACAGAGAGAGGAGGAAAGAGAGCGAGAGATGCCCCTTTTACTCTGTCCCTCTCTGTCAGCCTGTAAGTGTCTCATAAAAGAGATGAAGAGACAAAAGAGGTCAAACATATTCAGCCACATGCATGCGCAGACATTTAAACGCAAATGTGCTCACACATATACGCTCACTGCATAAATCACCATAGTAATTCAGCAGCAATGCCATGCCATAAACTAACCTCGGAGCTTCATCATTCAGAGGCCGGCAACGAAGCAACCATTTATCAGCTAATAAAAACTGTCCCACTCATGGCAGGCAAACTAGTGATGCTGGGTCCAGCAACAAAATATCTCTTCAAGAGTGTACGTACGTGTGTGTGTGTTCTACCTTGAGCAGGCGGGAGTGGAGTAGGAGTGTGTATGCAGCCTCTGTGTAGTTTTCACCCTCAAGGTGAAGGTCTCTCAGCTTGTAAAGGTACCTGAACACACACACATGCACAAACACATTCAGTCATAGGTCCAATTAACTTAATGTGTGATGTATACATTGCTCCACTAGATGCCACTGTTGGGCAACATGAAGACCTGTAAATGAAACATACAGTGTGTCAAGGTCTCACTCACAGGGTCTCTCTCTCTCTCACACACACACACACACACACACACACACACGCACACACACACACACAGTGTTTTCATTCCTTGTGGGGACTTTACATTGACTTACATTCATTCCCTGTAGACTTATGCTACCTTAACCATAACCATTACTTGCCTAACACCCACAGTGTGGGTGCGTTAACAGGTTTTGGTCCTCATAATGTAAGTAATACAAAGGCACACACACCTGTATACATGTACACAATATAGAAATGTCATTTAAAAGCACACATGCTTACAAATATGTAAAGCACAGTTCAACATGTTTTTGTAATGGTCTGACAGATGTTTGTAGCCCATTAATGTTTTATAAACCTGACAAGGAGGGCGATGGGAATACTGGTCTGCTAGTGAACCAATTTGCTCTTTTACTGCCTCGGTTTAAAGTTCTAATCTTTTCTGTGAATGTCTCCATCGGTCTGGAAAAGCAAAACATTTTCCTCCTGGCCAGAGGCTGCACTTTACTGCTAAGGCATTGATGATAATGCAAAAAGCCTTGGTTTCCAGATGTTTTTAAATGAATTGGGCAGTATGGATGGATTCCCTGTATCACTGTCTGGTTTGGCAGCACTACTGCTATGGACCGCAAGCGCCTGCAGAGAGTGGTAAAGACTGTGGAGAAAATCAACAGGACTCCACCGCCCTCTCTGTAGAGCATTTACCACCACAGGGTGCGTAGGAAAGCTGCCTCCATCCTCAAAGATCCCACCCACCCCCAGCACGGACTGTTCACCTCCCTACCCTCTGGCCGGAGGTTCAGAAGTGTGAAGTGTAGGACCACTAGACTGAAAAACTCTTTCTTTCCCTCTGCCATCAGACTCCCTCTTATTATATTCTTATATATTTTATTTGATGTCTTATAAATTTTATTTGCTGATTAAAGTGCCTTCGATTTTGTGTTACTTATTTATCTACTTTATATTTCATTTGTATTTTGTGGCATTCATGTGGACGGCAAAGTAAGAATTTCATTGTACAGGGAAACACGTTTCCTAACTGTGCATATGACAAAATAAACACTTTGAACTTTGAACTTCCCGGGTCTTCTTTTGGCCACCTAAATGTCAAAGTGTCTAACTTCCTCTGTTTCACCTCATCTCATATCCTCTTCCCACATCACTATCCTCTCACCATTAACCAACACATTTCCGGCAGGAGATGCTTTTTCTATCAGTTAAGACAAGCCAGTGTGATTCAACAAAAAAGAAACAAATCTGCACCTCTCACCTACCAGTAATTCCAGAAGGGTTTTGAATATGTAGTGTCTTAACACTGAAAAAGTGACAAACATACTCAGCAAAGCATGACTTTTTCTGGGTCAAATAGCCCTAAAGAGCCTGGAGGGATATTATAGGTTGTTGTCCTGTTGAAAAACAGTTGATGGTCCTACTACTGTATGCACAAACCAGATGGAATGGTGTATGAGCTGAGCTCACATTTACACATACAGATAACTAATTATATCTACACTCTAAGTCATTGTCTGAAATGCACCATCGGACATGACGGGATCTGTGTTTCCCCTCTCTCTCCTGCCACCACCCTGTCTTCTTTCACCTCTCATCCATCACAGTTCTCTTTCTCTCTGCTTTCCCTCCAGTCAAACCAAAAGCTGATCCCGTGGAATTTGACATTAATTCAGTGGGACTCGAATAATCCCTTGTCAGATTATGGAGCCACAAATACACTCACACATGTGCATGTACACACATTTAGACACACATTTACATGCACATACATCACAAGCACCATATAAATGTATATCAAATTCAGCACATACATACCTGATATACATCCCTTCACGATTGATGTCCTTGTAAAAGTTCTACAAATAAAAAAAAGACAGGTTCGAGTCAGAGTGTGTTTGTGAGGTACGTGTGTGTGTGAGTGAGAGAGACAGAGATTTGCAAAATCATTCTGAAGCACCACACTAAGTCTGTAATTTTGTAATTTTACAGTATGTGACTGTGGTCTTTGTGCAGCTGTACAGTATTTGTGCGTGTTATATACTGTACTTCTAATTTCTTGTGTGCATTAATGAGCGGGAGTGTGTGCATGCACATCTGTTATTT
>NW_018127882.1:8429321-8434036 GCF_001952655.1 Monopterus albus | reverse complement strand
GAGTGGAACAAACTGATGTAACTGCACCTTCCATCATCAGCCATCAGCCAGCAGACACAATAGTACACACAAACACAGTCATATTTACTGTGAGGCCAAAGCATAGTTTATGCATATTTACTATCTATCTGCAGGCTTTATTTTTGAAATGGTCCGATACATCATTGTTTGCATTAACACATTTTATCTTCAGTGACTGAACTGCCTGCAGGAGGCTGCTCATCTACATGACATCCATAGGAGAGATCTGTTATACCTGTTATACTGGGAAGACACATTTTGAGGTTTGAAATTTTTACTTTAATCCAAGCAGTGTCAGAATTCAAATAATAATGGTTGATACAAAATAAGAACTAAACCTAAGAATACCATGGGGGGAAATCTGATAAGGAGATCACATACAGTAAGAGAAAGGATGTGGAACAGACAGGAGCTGATGCAACCCTCTGCAAACAGAGACCAGACAACAGATGAATATTTTCCAATCAATCAGCACACAAATTAAAAGAAAGACAAAACATAAAACCAGTGTTTCATAATGAGCTCTTTAATCACTGTGGCTCTTTTGGCATGGGTGAAACTATTGACTGAGGTCCGTATGGAACAGTCTCGCTCATTAGTTTCTTCTGACATTAGTCTTTCAATTAATAATGAGTTTATTGATGTATGTATATATTGTGTTGATGTGTGTGATCAGTACATCTTTGCTGTGTGATTCAATAGTACAAGTACAAAATACAGGTCAGTGTTGATGAAGACAAACCTACTGTGAAGCATGTCAGACTCACGACATATGGGAGATTAAAGATTCAGAGAAACAAACAAACACACACACACACACACACACACACACACACACCCAAAAGATGAAATTTCTATGGCAAAAAGGTTTGCAGCAATGTGGTGAAATTCTATGATACAGCTTCCTACTTAGTCCTGTGTCCATGCTGGTTACTGCCTTTAAAAAAAGTCCACATATGTGGGAATTTAAAGGACAAGGTGAAGCCAGTTAACCAGTGTGTCTCAAAGATGATGGGACTTACCAGTAGATTGACAGTGCAGCTCATGCGGTTGTTGCGGCTGTCATCACTCATCACAGTGCGGTAGTCAAGGAGACGAATGAGCAGTCCCTTCACCAAGGCGACAAAGTGCTGCACCTGTGGCCTAAGCGTGGGTTTCTCAGCAGCACAGTCCAGAAGGCTGGCAGACAAGCATTCAAGTTAAGCATCAAAGATCTCTGAGACTGTTTTCCCGTGCTATTCATGTGCTAAAAGTTTACTGTATTGCTCAGACACATTTATGTACCATGTTATATCACAGACTTGCAGCACTGTCATTTTAGTGTAATACTGTATTTGTGGTATACTTTAATGCTCAGGCCTACATGGTTTCCAGTAGTTGCATGTATCGCTCATCGCCTCCTCCACCCTCCACCTCATGGTCCAACTTCAAAATGATCTCATTCTCAAACTGCAGAAAAAAAGAGAGATGGAGAGAAGGCAAAACAGGAGGGAAAAGGAAGAAGAGAAAGAAGAAGAACAGATGAAGGAATTAATTATGCAGGCATCATTAAGGTGTCTCCTTTACTAGGCGGAGAGCACAGTTTGTCTGTGCCACTGTTTCTGTGCAAAGGTGGAGTCTGTGTTTGCAGAAGTGTATTTTATTTTTTGTATCTATACATATCAGTGGATGGTTGCTTACGTATAACAGTATACTCACATATTGTATGTGTCATTACCTTGTGGAAGTTTCCACAGTTTGCATGTTCACAGGTGATCATGTCAAAGAAGATGGGAATGGTGGCTCTTCTCAACTCCTCCTCAGGTATCAAAGTCATCTCCAGGATGGGACCCACCATGCCAGGGATGAAACAGATCTTGTGACTCCCTGAAAGACACACACACACACACACACGTAAAAGTGTAAAAATGAACAAAAATCATTTTCCCCCTCTCCACATGGTCACCAGCTATTCTGACATTTGTCCTCACATACAATCCACAGGTCTCTGGTCCATCAAATTTCAAAATGTTTTTCCTTCTGCAATAAGGACTTTGAACTCAGTGTCTTATTTCCAGAATATATTTCTGTACACGGAGCTTTCTACCAAAGTATACTGTGGATTTTATTAATAAACTGCTATATTGATGTGACCTGCTGCCAACACTACGGAGTCTTGTCATAGTGCAATATGGAAAACAACAGACTCCTGTTTGCATCATGAAGGGAAGTGAAATTGAAGAAATAGTTGCACCTCCCAACATGCACAGACACTGCTACTATACATCTTGATATGAGGATAAACACACATCATTGCATACTCAGAAGCAGTTTAGATTGTATTACCGAGTTTGTACCAGACGTCACGTATAGCAAAGCCAATGAGTCTTCTCATATCTCCATATCTGAAGTAGAGAATAAGACAAAGAGAAAACACAAAAACTGAGAGAGAAAGACAAAAAAGTCTAGAAACAATGTACTGACCAATGATATTATTTTCCTGTCACATACCGAACAACCCAGTTGGAAAGATAATGGTGCAGAAATTTCCCCACAACATGAAATAAATTGAATGTCTACAGGCAACACCTGCTTTTAATGGGCAGTGGGAGTGTGAACAGTAAATGCAGACACATTGGTGCTTCAGTCAGGTGTGTATGTGAGGGGGTGAGGGGTAAATGTGGCAAATAAGGCAATTATATGCCCCTCCTCTCACTTGACCAGAATCTTGTTCCTCTTGGTTGGTGAGAAATGCTGAAGCTGTAGAGATTCCTGGGTAATAAATGCCACCGCCAAGTGGAAGTAGTTATTCCACAGCTAGAAAGGAGGAAGAGAAAGAAAAAGGAGAAAGCCAATAAAGAATCATGTTAAAAGGAACACAGGTGAAGTATACAGATTCTGTCAATATGAGACAAAGCCTGGACTGTTATTACACACATTTACCTGCACTTCAAAGTCATTGTTATTGAGGAACTTTTGGTTCATTGTGTCGGCATAGGTACTGATGGCTCTCAGGAACACTCTAATGGACAGAAAAACACATATTATACTGTATACACACACACACACACACACACACACACACACACACACACACACACAAAATATGCCTAAAAGCCTTCAGCTTTATACTGCTATTTCAGACAAGAATGTAATATTGCTTCATATTCAAACCTTCTGTCACTATAACAGATAATGGCAGCAACTTAACACACTGTGTGCAGGTATGTCTGTCAGGGAGATGCGACTGTTCTGATGTTAAGTAGCAAACCTGCTCAAAATTCCTTTTCTACTCCAATGCTATCTATCACTGTTACCCCTCAGCCAACTGCCATTCCATCTTTTAAGAAGGGCTTTCCCTCTCTATCTGCACATTGCTTCCATAACCTGAGTCTGGAGATTCCTTATCAACCTCTTTTCCTTGCGCTCCCCGTTTGCCTTTTCTCTTCTTCTGATACAGCTTTAGCCTCCCCTCTAGTGCACATCTTAAAAAAAGTACGCCAATGTCTTCGATCACACACATTTGTCACATCGGCCGTTTCATTATCGCAGCCATGATCCCAAGGTTATCTGTAACCTATCCCTGTGTAGGTTTGTGTGGCAGCACGCGTCACTGCAGATCTAAACAGTGCTTTAGATTACACTGCCAAGTCTGATGGGCCCAACAGCAGGTTAATGAGGCCTATATAGGTTACAGAGGGAGAATCGAGACTAGCACACTCGGTTGATGGTTCAAATCCCGGGCATGTCTGTGTGCTTACCTGTTCTGTACCATGATCATGGCCATCCAGTCAGAGGGATACACATGCTTCCCAATCAGGTCCTTGAAAAGTAGAAAGGATTCCATCAAGAAGTCCTGCAGTGAAATGGACAAGAGAAGTTTAAGTGGAGTCTGTGTTTGCGGAAGTGGTTTGTTTTATATATCTTTAAGTTTATTTAAGTCTGCAGGTGATTGTGTGCACTTACCACTAGATCAGTAGTTCCAGTGAATGTTTCTATGTATGAGGCGTAGTGACGATCATCCATCTGACTGAGGATGGCTGTCATGCAGGCAACTACCCTGGACTATAAAGTGTCAGAAAAGGGGAGTGAAAGAGAAAGAGATGCACTGTTACTTTTTGGACACTGTGTAGCTGCTCTTAAACGAAGTGCTATACATCTAAAGCCGAAGACAGTGAAATCTCTAAAAGCTCAAGAGAATTGTGAAGAAAACCTCAGATCAGTTTTGTTGCTTGCTAATTTGTGCCTTAACTCTACCAAAGTCCAATCAACATCATCGCATACTGGCTAAATGATCCAAAACAAAAGGGCAGGAAAAGTGTCAATACATTTTTAAAGATGCCTCAGTAAGCTGTTGTCACAATGTTAGGCACAAATTACCGTAATTACTATAAACATAACACAACATAACCACTGCCAAGTAGATTGGCAGCCTCTACAGTGTCTGAATTATATTCTACAATAACTTTAACTTCATGGCCTGCTGCCAATAAATATATTTTAAATATTTGTAGTTTCTCTTTAACACAAATAACAGAATAAAACAAGAATAGTGTCCTGTTAAATGACTGCAACACGTACAGTTACAGCAGGTTTTTAATGTTGAAATTTTCAATGAGGTATTAACTCCTGATAACAAGCACTTAATTTTGAAAATAGCTCAAGGGAAGTACACAAATACATGCAAAGAGACGAGTAATAGGAACAATTAGAGG
>NW_018127882.1:8427854-8429152 GCF_001952655.1 Monopterus albus | reverse complement strand
AACCATAGAAAATTTAGTGCGGTTCATCAACCAGAGGTTGAAAGAAGGAAGACACTGAAAAGGCAGCGGGCAACAAGAGAAGTAAACAGATTAAAGGGCAAACACTGACCTGCATGAACCAGAAGTGAATAAAAATAATCATTAATGACAAAGTAAAAATGGTTTGCACTGTAGATTACAGACATACAAAATGAGGAGTGTTTAAATGTTGAGTGGTTAGTCAGGTGGGCAGTCCCATCTAGTTTTATTTCTCTGTGTTCTCCTCTAGCTGATCTGATGTTATTTTCTATTCCTGCCCTTTGTATATTTAGTCCAGCCAATGAAGTAACATGTTGAGAACCTAACTGGAAAATGGGCATAATAATAAAAGACAAAAAAGGAAATACAAAATGATCTCCAAAACAGAATGCTGATGTTTTCTGATCCTTCCCTCAGATGTGCTGGAAGCCACAGACATTTTCAGAAACTTGGCGGATACACAGGTATTTGCCAAGGTTTGGGTGAAATTATCCCCAGAGTTGGTGGCAGAAAAGGGAAACATGATGGAGGGTGATGGATGGCTAACTGAAGATGAAAGATGAATGACATCTCATGTGGTGACAGCTTTCATCTGATCCAAACAGGCAGTGTGTGTCTGTGAGTGTGTGTGTGTGTGTGTGTGTGTTCGTGTTTGCCTGCATTCTAATATGAAAACATACTTCTTCTGTCACATACCACATGAATAGTGTTAGAGCAAATATAAAGGTATACACACAGAAGTGTGCACAAATTAATAAAGGAAATGAGTGTCTTCAGCTCAAACCTAATTACATAAATGCCTAACAGGAAATGAGTACTTCATGTGTTTGAGCATGAAACAGCCCTGGAACTTACAGTAGCTAAATTTACTCTGACTCTTTCTCTCTTTATCCTTCCCCCACTTCCTCTTCTTTTTTGCCCCCTTACTGTGAATAATAAACCCACATTCACACACGTACTCACCAAAACTACTCTACAGTTCAGTACTGTCTGGTTTCATGTCCACGGTGTTCATGCGTCTTGAAGTGTAGGGCAAAATTTATATTGCCCTACTTAACTGCAGCAATTGTACTAACTGTGTAACTGGAGTTCTCTGAGGACTATAACAGACATACAGTGGGTACGGAAAGTATTCAGACCCCCTTAAATTTTTCACTCTTTGTTATATTGCAGCCATATGCTAAAATCATTTAAGTTCATTTTTTTCCTCAATGTACACACAGCACCCCATATTGACAGAAAAACAGAATTTTTGACATTTTTGCAGATTTATTAAAAAA
>NW_018127882.1:8388998-8427591 GCF_001952655.1 Monopterus albus | reverse complement strand
TGGCTGGGCCATTTAAGAACAGTCACGGAGTTGTTGTGAAGCCACTCCTTCGTTATTTTAGCTGTGTGCTTAGGGTCATTGTCTTGTTTGAAGGTGAACCTTCGGCCCAGTCTGAGGTCCTGAGCCCTCTGGAGAAGGTTTTCGTCCAGGATATCCCTGTACTTGGCCGCATTCATCCTTCCCTCGATTGCAACCAGTCGTCCTGTCCCTGCAGCTGAAAAACACCCCCATAGCATGATGCTGCCACCACCATGCTTCACTGTTGGGACTGTATTGGACAGGTGATGAGCAGTGCCTGGTTTTCTCCACACATACCGCTTAGAATTAAGGCCAAAAAGTTCTATCTTGGTCTCATCAGACCAGAGAATCTTATTTCTCACCATCTTGGAGTCCTTCAGGTGTTTTTTAGCAAACTCCATGCAGGCTTTCATGTGTCTTGCACTGAGGAGAGGCTTCCGTCGGGGCACTCTGCCCTAAAGCCCCGACTGGTGGAGGGCTGCAGTGATGGTTGACTTTTTACAACTTTCTCCCATCTCCCGACTGCATCTCTGGAGCTCAGCCACAGTCATCTTTGGGTTCTTCTGTACCTCTCTCACCAAGGCTCTTCTCCCCTGATAGCTCAGTTTGGCCGGACGGCCAGCTCTAGGAAGGGTTGTGGTCGTCCCAAACGTCTTCCATTTAAGGATTATGGAGGCCACTGTGCTCTTAGGAACCTTAAGTGCAGCAGAAATTTTTTTGTAACCTTTGCCAGATCTGTGCCTTGCCACAATTCTGTCTGTGAGCTCTTCAGGCAGTTCCTTTGACTTCATGATTCTCATTTGCTCTGACATGCACTGTGAGCTGTAGGGTCTTAGACAGGTGTGTGGCTTTCCTAATCACGTCCAATCAGTATAATCAAACACCGCTGGACTCAAATGAAGGTGTAGAACCATCTCAGGGATGATCAGAAGAAATGGACAGCACCTAAGTTAAATATATGAGTGTCACAGCGAAGGGTCTGAATACTTATGACCATGTGATATTTCAGTTTTTCTTTTTTAATAAATCTGCAAAAATGTCAAAAATTCTGTGTTTTTCTGTCAATATGGGGTGCTGTGTGTACATTAATGAGGAAAAAAATGAACTTAAATGATTTTAGCATATGGCTGCAATATAACAAAGAGTGAAAAATTTAAGGGGGTCTGAATACTTTCCGTACCCACTGTATATGAATACCAACTGCATCTCTGCAAATCATGCTATGACATCTGTCTAGTGTATTCAATAACACTGCTACAGTGTGTATGTGACCAGCAGAGAGAAAGAGCTCAGGGCCTTGCACAATGGTAAGGACATTACTGACAAAACACAACGCAGATGTTCACGAAGTCTAAGATTTCTCTCCCTTCCTCCACCTCCTCCAATTTCCATCCATTTATCTGTCCATTCTCTCACCCTGGCTGCTCTTGTTAATAATGTATTAACAGGTGTAACTTCAGAGTTGCATCAAAATGACAGCAACCTGAAAATGCACCTGCATAACATGAAATAAATTTAAGCTAAATTATGCTAGAAAATCTTAGAAGCTGCCATGTTTTATTACAATCCACATTGCAAACTAACGTCAAACTAAACAATATACCCTCTAATTGTAGTGTTATTAGACAAGACAAAGGCTTAAACCATTAACTTTGCTGGCCCTAATTTAAATACTTAAAGCATTTGTAAGGGAATAATTAAATTCAATTTTATTTGTATAGCACCAAAGAAGTGTTTCTGAGATGTTACAACTGTCACTATGTTACATGTGGAACAGTGTAGTAAGTAATCCACTGGGCACATGTGATTCTAGCATCTACTTGTATGTCCCCACCTATCCCGCTGCCAGTCTCCAAGACAGGACTAGCACATAAAAAGACAGACCAAATACATTAATAAACTAATTTTAATTTAAAGCTCAGGGGGATATGATAATAAGCATCTATTTAAATATTTCATTTTAAGGTCAACTGCAGTCCTCCACAGCACTTCATTTAGATCTGTATTCTGCTTGTGATCTCCTCACCATGGTTTCCTTCTTTCTCCTCTTCCCTCCTTGTCATTCCTTCTGTGGTGTCCCCCAGGTGAGAAGTCATTACGCTGCTCTCAACTGTGATTTTTCATCACTTTTTAAAATAGAACCTCTAAAAACCACAGTCTCACTGGAAGCCTGCAGCACTCCTTACTGTACCATCGCTGACACATGCTCATCTCTGACCCCCTCTATCACACACACACACACACACACACATACACGCATGCATGTGTTTTCCCAACACTCGGGGGCAGAGGTGGGCAGTTGAGGGGGATGAAAGAGTGAGATGGATTGTGCAGAGATGTAACTGTAATTGGGTGATGTGGTTGTGTGTTTGAGGCAGAAAAAGAAAAGCAGTACCCGTGTGCATGGTGTTTGCTTTACAGTGTGTATATGAACATGCACATTTGTTGATATTCAGGAAACATATCAATGTGGCCTCACACTCCAATTTCCTAGTTAAGTACAAAGATACAATCAATTGATGCAAGTAAGGATGAGAAAGGAAGATGCAATAAATGAAACATTAACGTTCCCTTATATGCTGTGGTCTGTCCTCCTGCCATATCTTAGTGTGGAGGGGAGGTTATGTATGGTAGCGTGGGTTTAGTAGAGACTCCTGGAAGCTGCTCATCCTTGTTCTTCCTTGACGAAGACTTGCTTCTCTTCTCATCCTCCACTGCAAAACTGAATTACTGAGACCTCAGAGCTTTAGCGCAACTACAGTATCTTATACTTTGTCAACCTTATATGATTTTGTTCAGATGTATATTAATTTTAAAGGCCCCATGTGTTGCCCTGCACTCAGGCTGCTTATGTAATGGGCACAAACATATTCACAGTCTCTCTTCCTTTTTCACGCACACACACTTTTTCTCATCTCATCAGAGGTCAACTGAAACGCACGCAAGGCGAGTCAAGCCACTTTGCAGTGGCATATATATCACCAGTTATTTTCAGATGGGGGAATGGTCAGGAAGGACATTTACAGTACATGGACACTACATCAAGGGTCTATTCAGGGAACACACACATAAAATCAGAGGTAATTCCTTTTTCATACACACAAACATGTCACTTAGTCATAACTCAAAATGTAGTTATAATCACATGTACACAGAAGGGACATAACTGTATTACTCTATCTGTGAGAACCTCTGTTTCAATAGCTTATATATACAGCATGTAACACATTTTTAAACGCTAACCTCAACCTGCAGCGAAACAAAAATAAGCCTAATTCCAAGGCTTAGCTACAGTGAATAACCCCTCTCCCATTTCTGATCTGACTCAAAATCTGAAACCTGCCTGTAAAAGAAGTGCCTAAAAGGAAAGATTTCACATCTTTCCTGGTGCATGACAAATGAGGAAATTAATTTGCAAACACACCAGTCCTGCTGAGCACAAAGACAAAGTACTCATAATTAAGCATAATTAGAACCTGATGTCATATAGAGTTTAATCTCGCTTTCTTCTCAATTAATCACATTTTCGTCTCATTTGCCTCAAGAAAGAAAGCAGTGTCATTCTCAGCTGGTTTATGGGAGCAGAGAAAGAAAGAGAATGACATAGAGGAAGGGTGGGTGGTGGGGCCACCAAATACAGAGCGATGAGGGGACAGTGAGAGAAAAAGATTAAAGAAGAGGAAAGTGAATGTGAGGAGGCAAAAGTGGGGCAAAGAAGAGGCTGGACAAAACGGCTCAAAGAGGAGAGCAAGGGGAAGCGACAGGGAGGGAAAGTGACAGAAAATGACAGTGACAGAGAGGCAATAGCAGACTGTGTTCACACAGGAAAGCAGATCTATAACCAAAGTCACTGACATAAGCAAGAGTGTGTGTTTTTGTGTCCTGGCTCAACTCCCAGTAGCAGACACTTGAGTGTTGCCAAAGTTTCACTGGGCCTACCACCATGCCAGGGTCAACGCAGGCACACACATATTGACACATATAAAAAGACACAAAAACCAGGCCATGGCATGACATGATCCACCTATAAAGAACTAGAAATGGCAAAAGAGACAGAGAGGGAAACAGAGAGATGGTGAGGGCATTAATAATAAGAGTGACGTGATTGAAAAATAGGTGAGTGCAAAAGAAAAAAGTGAGAATTGCAACAGGGACAGAAATAGAGATAGATTGGGAAGAGGAGAAAGAGAGGGGTAGAGGTACATAGGGAGAGAGAGAGGGAGGGAGAGAGCGAGAGTGAGCGAGAAGGGAGGAGGATCACAAGCCTCTGTGAGAATGTGAGGATCACTAGCAACAGAATGAGATGGAGAGAGACAGAGCGCGGTAAAGAGTCAGAGGAGAGCATTACTGAGGACTAAAGGACTATCACAGATGAGGGAGAGAGATGCCAAAACAAGGGAGCAGAGACGCATGCAAACCAAAGAGCAGGACAAGAAAAGGTAAGTGACTGAGAAAGCGATGAAAGGCGTGTGTTATTAAAAACAGTGAGTGCGTGTTTGTGAGTGAGAGCAGAAAAGCCTGAATGCTTTCTTCTTGGTATAGATGCTAAATGATGACCCTGTGAGGAATGTTTCCAGTCTGACCACCCATAGCTGTTTTTCAAAGCAGCTCATTTAAGATTTAAGACACTGGCTAGGATTTTGAATGGAGATAATGGCAACTGCACAGAAGCAGACACTAGAGAGACAAGTGGACAAAATCCATAGGTTCAACTCTGGACCACACAAAAACAAAACAAACAAACAAAAAAAACAATGTCTAGCTTTGGCTGGGCATCGTTCTTCCTGTAGCTTTGACAAAAGTGTGCACCTCTCTGTTCAGTGTTAAGCAATTGTATATGTGTGTATTTTGTTTAAAGAAGTATGATCACAGCATCAAAACCAAATGCGGATGTACTGTGTGGTGTGTGTGTGTGAGAGAGACAGGTGATTAATCCTGTCCATCTGTCACAGTAGGACTTGATGCAGATGCATATATATGCATTTGTGAACAAGACATGCATGTGTGTAGCACTTATTTTGTGTTTCGCTATGCAACATTAATTACTTTTGCTTTTAACAGGGATTGAGTGCTTCTGATTCTTCACATGCACGTGTGTGTCTGTTGTCTGATTGCTATTAAAAGCCTCTGAACAGCTAGTCTAGCGTTAATGTGGGATTATATTGCAATAACCCTTCTCTTATACACTAATGCTTTTCCTGTGCATATGTGTGTGTGTGTGTGTGTGTGTGTGTGTGTGTGTGTGTGTGTGTGTGTGTGTATTTGTTTGCGTATGAGAACAAGCAAATGTGTGCACAGGGATCTACAACTGAGAGAGCATGGATATATGTGGCCCGTGTGCTTATATGTAACATTTATATAACCTCATCACTCAACACCATTTAAAATGCTGTATTCATGTCTGTGCTCATGTTTCATTGGCACGGACAAACATAAGTCAAAAACTGAGCAAGGAAATAATTCTATCAGTTATTTCCTCCGTTTATCACGTTTCCAGCTCCATTTGCAGTGTCACTAGGCTGCTTTTCCATTTAAAGACTTTATAGCTAACTGAATGATGAAAAGCGAGGTTTGCTTGGAAGATGTGAAAAAAATAAAAGTGCTTCTATCACTCTGTCTAGTGACAGAGGCACATTTACTGACTAAATGCTCAAAAAATGTCACAATTCTTTCATGTATAAGCAGCTTGTTGAGGTTAGGTGATGCACCAGGGTGCTGTGAAGTGCATTTCTCTGTTTCCTTCCTTCCTTGCTGCAATATTCTGATTCAGTGCTAATCAAATCATTAAAGATTTCTTCAGTGTTCTCATGAATGCACCTTACTAATTTAGATTTTGTTATATTTTGTTTTCTTTTCATTATTTCATTGTATTGTTTTTTTGTTTTGACACAGTTGGGAGAAAAACTTCTTTTAATAACTCTATAACAATTCAAATCTATAATATAGCTCTTTTAAAAGTGCTTTACATGTCTAACAATAAAAGCATGTAACAATGCACATACTGGAAATAAATGAAGCACAGCAGGAGATCATTTGTAGGGGCATAATGTAAATTACAGACTAGGGAACCCTGATCAATAGTTTATGACATTATACTGCATTGACTTTAATTACATCCCTTTTGGAAAAGATGATGGAGCAAATGAGAAATAAAGGTTAAAAGAGATTGACGAGAAGACAGGAAGCAGTCTAAACAAATGTGTGTGTGCTTGTGCATGTGTGTGTGTATGTTACTGACACAGCTTTGCTAACCAGACAGACTGAACAAGTGATGAGAAAGAGATGAAATGTGGTGAAACAGAAAAGGACTAGAAAGCCAAAAGGGCAAGAAGATAGATGAGGGAAAGGGAGACGGGGCAACGGAGGGCAACAAGATGGAGTGATGAGAGGAGGAGAGACAGATTGGGGTTAATGATGGAGAGATTGGATATGACGTGTGGACAGGATGACTGAAGAGAAAGATGAGATCATAGGAGAAGTTAGAGAGAGGAGGGAACAATCAGAGGATGGGAACAGGTGAAAACAAGGAATAAAAAGATGAGGTGACAGGAAGAAAATGCTAGAACACAAAGGCAGAGTAAGCACTTTGAGCAAAAATGCAACCCTGACCATACTCACCACACTCTTTTAGCTACTCTGATAAGATGTGTGTGTAGTCGTGCATCGGCATCACATCTTTTATCTTACTATTTTCTCCTGTTGGCTTAAAGGATATAAATTTCCACTTCATCATGTTTATCTCTAATCATCAAATATTTAGTGGGAAATATAAATATTCAGTTTTGATTTGGGTTTTCTGCTCTGCTGCTCAACTAACACACATCCCTCTAGCCCACAACAAAACAAATTAATTAAACTAGCAGACGGATTTTTCAATAATACACTCTTTGTCTAAATTCAATTTTCACACTGGAAAATCCAAACAGAAATTTTTCTCTGCGGGCCTTCTGAACTGAATGGGCGATCACTATGATATGTCTTATTTAACACCCATTAAAAAGTAAAAGGGGCAGAGAGAGATTCACACTTTATTTTGGGTGCATTTCCATTTTGTAAGTTCTGTCATCATGCCTTTTAATTTAGGCTGCAGGACTTGGATCTTAGACAAGTTTAAACAGGTTGTCAAATTAATTCACATGCGGAAGTGCAAATGAACATGAAAGTCCATTTGTGTTCTGAAATGTTCTCTCAATTATTACTGAATGGAATTCTTGCATGTTCATGCATGCAAACTACAACTGAAAAGATTCAAACCCCACCAATTTAATTTGAAATGTATTTAATTCCCACCAATACCTGAAGGTTCCTCAGTGTAAAGGCTGAAAAGTCCAGGCTACTCAACCTCAGAGGTCTAAGGAGTAATTAGGTCATCACTGGCTAAATTCATTTTCTCCTTTGTTCCAATTTATGCATCACTGATTCCAAATGCACACAGACACACACACACACAACAAAGTACATACTACACTCAGAGGAGTTTGTCCAGGCGCGAGGAATGACAGTGTTGGCTCACAACCTATAGCTTTGTGGGTCTCTATGTTAAGTACCTCACTGTGATGAACACATGAAGCGAAACCTCAGATGTATCTCATGTTCAGAGTAAAATTAAATTCTCACAGGCATAAAAACATGGTTAAAACAGATTGGAGTTTAAGTTTACCATGAACATGCAGTGCTAAATGTGCATTAGAGAATAGTCCTTCTCTGTGACTCTATCTCTCAGGAAACCATTGGCATGAGTGTGTATGTGTTGGAAACCTACATTAAGTTGTCATGGTGCAAGTTTAGATGCCTTGAAGAGGCACTTACTATCAGTGAGGCACACACAGTCTGCCCCTAACAACACTTTAGTGAGAACTTAACCTGAAATACATTGGGTCGACTGAGATGCCTGTCTTTTGTGATATGATCATTTACTGTAGTGGCTTTTGGCTTTTCAGCTCAAGTACTGATTAAACTGCACTTCCCCTGAAAAATACAGTTGCGCCCAATTAAAAAGCACAACAACACAGCTGAGAAAGTTTCCTAGTTGTTTTGGTGATCAATACTGGATTCTTCCTTGTGTCTAAGGTGCAGAGATAAATGTTGCATCATGGCACTTAAGAAAAACCTAACCAGTGACCAATAAAGGAAGTGAAAACCAGATATGCGTTACATAGAGACAGTACATATAACAACAATGCAGCATGCAAATACTGGACATCTACTGAAATATAGCATTGGTTTACATGCAGAAATTAACCAAACACTAAGACAATTATTTGTTACTACTCTTAATACTGATATAAAACAACTCTCTTTACTGTACATATACATCATTATCTGGCATTAAAGGTAAAACACTGCCTTTTATTTTCTAAGGAGTCGAAAAAGGACTCAGTAATTCTGCTGAGTTTCTTTTTTTAGCACCACTTTCACTGAGGTAAAGCAAAGAAGTCATACCTTTAATGAGCTCATCAGGACAACTGACCTGTGTGGCAGCTCATCTGCCCAGAGAGGAAGCCTTAATAATCTAACAGCTCACATTCTCAGCAGATCATTGTGGTTACCTGTGCTGACATTAGTCCAGCTTCTTCCTACAATTAATCTGCCTAGTTTTGTATGCTTATTTAGACCAGTCTGGGGAGCACCATCAAGAACAGTCTTTTTGTGCCAAGTACAAATGTTTTGTTAAATGGCTATAAATTCTTTGACTTAAGTGTCCCTGACAGAACTGAGTGTTGGACTGAAATTTGCTGTTTCAAAGGTTTGTATAATCAAAAAAATGGCTTACCAATATGTAAATATCTAATGCTTTTGTTGTTTTGAGTCAGAAAAAAACACACACACAAAAGACTACACTACCCAAAATGCAGTATGTTCCCTGCCTCAAAGGGCCAATAAAGGGTTGCATTTGTTCTGCTCTGAAGGTGAGTGGATGAGATGTTGAGTGAAAGAAGTGTTTACGGAGCAGAAGAGCGAGTCTCAGGCTCCCTAAAACACACACAGAAGGCTCATCAATAGGCAGCTGAAAAACAAGGCTCACCTTGAAACAACTGGGGACTTGATTCGCTGGAGCATTTAGTGCTCCGTTACCACTGCCAAGGCACGGCTGTGCAACCATTCGTGCACACATAGTATTCCCACATGCAGACACACAAGGCCTCACTGAGACCGCCTGTCTTAGCCTGCATTCAGACTAAGTTTCAAAGGTGTGAATAAAACGCAGTTCTCGGTTCATTTCAATGGGGCACTGCCTTCATCGCAGCCCGCACCAGCACCATAGGGGGCTCTGCCAAAATGATGCAGCCCAGAGTGATGAAAAAGTTCGATCTGGGTGAACTTTCACCTCACCGGACAATAAAATCATCCAGCAAAGGTGTTGCTGTGACCAATCATGTACAGGGGATGGTCGGAACATGGACGTCCAAGGGAAGGAGATTCTTTTGTTTACTTTGTTAGCATGAGCATTCACTGCTGTTCACTCTTAAATTTGGGTCACATTGCTGTTACTTTCATATCTGGGCCACAGTTAACACACCATAACGACACACCATGCATTTTTGTTAGGGTACTGGATGTTAAACTGTGTTTTTATCTATCTAGTGTAGGCTATGTTAGCAGCATGGCTAATCAAATCACAACAGAAACTCATGGGCTGGAAATGCAAATGAAGTTGCTCATGTAAACTCATCACAATGTGGCTGTATTGTACATGCCTACATCGCTCCCCTGCAACCCCTCATCCCCTTGACCGGTGCAGCCCCTTGCATAAAAACATGGCAGAAAGTTGCATTTTGTTGGGCTTAATGTGAATGTAGCATTACAGATACGTACAATAGGTCTCAGACAGCCTGAATCCACTGACTGGTAAATTAAACTTACTGTGTGTATAAAACAGCTGCAAGAAACCCCCTGTAGTGTTTAAATACTGTGTGTGGGTGTGGGTGGCTTAAGCACACTTGCAGTGTGTACTGACTGTGGGCGAGAAGTGTGTGCAGCTTCCTAGATTCTTTTTTTTCCCCCCAATCTCTTCAGGTATCCCTCTCTTCCATTCTGTTCTCTTTTTGCTATAACAAGCTATCAGACAGTTCTGGAGATTTCAGTTTAAGAAAATGGGCCTTCTCTTCTTCTGACACACACAGTCATCACTTTCATTGTGCCTGTGATCCTTCACCTTCATCTGTTGTCTTCAACCTTATCGCCTCACCACCTTTCTGCACCTCCCTGTGCTGCAGTCTCCCCTTGTTCACATCCTTGGTCTCCTCCCCTTCATCCCCGTGCCAACAGCTTCACCTCCCCTTCTCCTCCTCGTTCATTCTGCACAGCCAGAGGTGTGATGTGGGCAAGACATTTAAGTTTAAATACAGAAACAGAGGCAGGGGAGAGAGAAACACAGCACAAATCTAAGACAGCATGACAAAGATTAAAACGAGGGTGGTGTGTAGAAAAGTGTGACAAACAAAGGTAAAAGATGAGAGTGATATCCAATAAGTGTGAAGGAGAGAGAGAGAGAGAGAGAGAGCAGAGACAAGCATGTGAATCATAGAAAGAGATTTGTGAGGATATGATGTCACTTTCTGCCTGACAACCTGCAGGTCAGAAGTGAAGTGTAGATGTGGCCACATACACACACAATTACAGTCACATACATTACTTGTACCACAAACAGATGGTGATAGCAGAGAGAGAGAGAGAGAGAGAAAGTTTCTTGCAACAGTTGCTCTGGTGTCTGGTGTGGCTGCTGATGGAAAAACAAATGATTGGAAATGAGCCGCAGTAAAAATTACCTTCAATTGCCTTAGTATGAATCCCAAGGCAAAGTACACATACAGTACACACACTGAGACCCACACTTGTATGCCAATCTGCAGTCCTTACTCTCTACGGTGCGCGCACACAAACACTGGCTTGCTTTTTCATTATTGCTTTCCCTCTCTCTCTGTTTCTCTCAGGACAAAATATTATCATTTGCTAATTCTTTTGCAAACAACACATTTCAGTCCCTTTCTCATTCACTCAGTAGTTATGACCTGCTTTGCAAATAGATTTTGCACACATGGGCACACACAAGTGTGTCCTCTCTCTCTCTCTCTCAGTTGGGGTGGGTAGTTATGACTATATCTAGACTGTACTTTGCAAAGTGTCCTGAGATGACTTCTATTGTGATTTGGTGCTATACAAATAAAACTGAATTGAAGATACCATAGTCACACACCAAAAAAAAAACAAAAAAAAAACGCACAAACATATACACATTCACATCCTTGTTTTTGTCACTTAGCAGGTCTTTACATTGACTTTCATCTATTTCCAGGAGACTTAACTTTAACCATAATCACAACGTGTCTAAACCTATGCCTACCCATTACCTTACCCTAACCCGAAACCAAGTCGTCTTCCTAAAATTCAACTTTTTACTTTGTGGGGATCGGCATCTGGTCCCACAGGGCTAGTGGGCTCCAAGTATAGAAAAACAAGGCCATACACACACACAAACCTAAAAGGGTATGTGAACCTGGGTTCACGACCTCTATGGTCCAATCCCGGACAATGGTTGCTACAGTTACCATGGTAACCAATCATTAAGAGACTGAGCTGTCATTTTTGTTTAACCATAGCTCATAGGCAATGTAGCAGTCCTTGAGCCAAACACACTGTCAGCATATGCATATAAATAGCAACAGTATGTTGCTGAAGCAAAAATCCTTTCATCTATTGTTGCTTACAAAAAAGACCTTACATTTCAATGTTCTGTTCTCTGTCCATGAAGCTTTCAGGCCACACTGTTTGCCAGGAACATTATTAACTGCACAGTACTGTGTGACACTGACTGTTATCTCAGCTAACATGTAGAAAGTTTCATAAAATACTGTAGATATGCAGACTGAATACATTTTCCATTTAAACAGTTCCTAATCCTGAACGACAGCTCAAGGCCAGGCCCACCAGTAGAATTATTGTATCCATTCAGTTTTAATATTTAATGATCTTAAATGAAAACTACAAATTGAAAGAGCCTGACAGCATCATTTGCTTGTCGGGAAAGAGAACTCAAAGGGCTAACATTTTTTTTCTGCTCATGCTGTCAAAACAGCATATGACATTAGGCTTCAAAATAAGCCCATACAGGTCACCCAGGCCACTGGCACGAGTGAATCTGACACTGATCCTGAATGTATATGAACCATTTTTAACAAATACAGGGTCATTTCCAAGAGACTGATTTCTTTCATTACTAGAAAGATTGAGCTTGAATGAGAAGTATTTGCTTGTGTCATTAAAACTTCAAACTAACTAACAAGTGGACAAGGCAGTGTTTCATTCATTTTGAAAAGTACTGCACTGTTCCATGCTTGGCCCTATATGGCAAGCATCTGTGCTGCGTTGATGCACCAGCTGGCAAAAATTAAGCTCTTTGTCTTTTTCTTCATGTGAGTCTGTGTATGTGTGTGTGTGTGTGTGTGTGCCAGCTGGTTTAACATCACATAGTGCCTCCAAAGAAAGAACAACACTGTTATGTGGATATGGGGAAAACAAAGCAAAATGCTGATGAAAACATAACGGAGAGGTGCCTTGGATTAGCCTAATTTCCTGCACAACCTATCTTTTGTAACCAGACCTTTTGCCATCTGCCTAAACTGATATTTAAAGTGCCCATATTTTGGAATCAACAACTTACTCGTTTCCTGAGTGGCAATGGGAGATCACATTTGGATCGTGGTGTGATCAAATGTAGATAAGTAGAAAGAAATTTGCTGACCTGAAGCAACGGCGTTTTATGCACAGTCCCACAACAAATAATTCAGTAGCTACATGTGTGATAAGAGGATTTTAAACCAACAAATGTGGCTAAAACTACTTTTTCATGTTCCTAAATGCTATAAAATTTGTATAAATATGTTTAACCCTGCCAATATTTGCATCCTCAAGGAAAAAAACTAACATAATATTATCTTGCTCCCATTTTATCAGCTAATAATTACATCAAATTTCAACACAAACGTACACCGAAACAGTTCTCAGTGATCTGAAGTGATCAGGATCAAATGGCTTATTTTGTTTCCATCTTAAACAATCCAGATATTTTGCCAAAGCATATCAATACAAAAGACTTTAAAATAATATACTGTATCTATGCATTAAAATTATGTTTGCTGTGTGTATGCAACTTGCAACGTTATAGGCATTTGCTGTTACCCTTAAAAAAATCTCTATTCTCTCTTCCTTCAAGAATAACAACTTGAACAGGTTTCGCCTCTGCAGCTCTCACCTACTTGCAACTCTAATAAGAGTTTGATAGACTTCTATCGATCTGTTCAGTGAGTGCATTCACTCGAGGTCGAAGCTTTTATATTGCACTTTACGTGCCTAATGTCTGCATCCTCTTGCCAATCTAATCACTTATTCCCTGTGTTCCTCCTTTCTTCTATCATTCTTTGCCTCTCCTCTTCCTCTCTCTTCAGAGCAAATCAGCAGCTCCCAGAGAATTCATCCTACTCATCATCTGAGCAAAGCCTCAACACTGAAGTCCAATCAGAAACAACCAAACTAGTAAGGAGGTCATTCATGAAAGGACACAGAGTATTTTGCCTTATTGGATATTGAATTCCTGCCTCCAAGTTCCACATACAAAGTCTGTCACACACTGCCTCATAAACACTAATTCATTACTGTAACAAAAGCTGTAAACAGTCCTGCTTTCTATTGAATCCTGCCAACATTACTTGATGTCACCACTTGCCTTCATCCCGTTCAGCTCCCCTGGGGGCTGAGCCATCCTGCAGAGGAGTATGGGCAGGAGGGTGGCTGACCCATCCAATCCAGTGCCTGCACTGGGGGTACCCTTGGCAGGGGGCCGATGGGGCCCGCTGTGCAGTGTTGGGGTGCAGACATCTCCCGGACTGCGGACTGTCCCTTCCATCAAACGACACGGCAGCCAGCCACCCAACACGCATCGGCCCCTCACCGTGGCAGCAGACAAAGCAACAACAGCAGAGACAGGGGGAGTTATCAGAAGTGACAGCAACAGTCTGCCGGTGTCCAAGGGGACATTTCAGAACGAGATCAACAGCCAGACACAGGATGACATGGGATCACAGGGGTCAGTCAGCGAAGTTTACTGCCAGATCAAAACTATACGGACATATCCCAGTGACGCAAGAGGTAAAAGGACAGCTCGGTATACAAATGGCAGCATAGTAGCCTCTGATATGGTGGGAGGGGTTTGCACTGAGGCCACCGAAGGTAAGGAGCCAGCCCAAGAGAGGAGGAGGGTGCAGTCTCTACACGGGGATGGCCATCGCTCAGCATTAAAGACAAGTAGTATTTGTACAACCTTGCACGCCACCCCGCCTCGCCCCTGTCGTGTAATGAAGACATCCCCACCCCCCCTCTGTGGGACTTGTGGGAGGAGACGATCGCAGTTTACACAATGCATGGGTGCATGTCACAGGAGGGCTTTCAATCAAATAACAGCCAGCCAGACTTTACCTAATCCATCACGGAAACCATCAGTAGTCTCCAACAAGTCAAAAAAAGACTCTGCTTTGGACTCTCAGCATAGCACCAAAAATAGAGACACAGCAAACACCTCCACACTGACATCAGTAAAAACTTCTCAAATTCCACAGCTGTCACACACTATCCCAAAAACCCACAGCTCACATTCCAACCACATATCACATCCTCAAAACAAAACTAAGGATTCAAAGCAGCAGACAAGGCCACATTCCGCAGAATTTGTCCATTACAAGGACTCAGCCACACAAACAACAGACACGTTCATGCACATCGACACAGGCAGTACAACAGCTCCCACACATGCACAACGAGCACACCCACCATCTGCTGAGGCAACAGAACCACATTCAACTGATAAACACAAGCATGAAATGGCTAATGTCCAGCATGCTGATGAACACAAACACCAGCACACATCTGTTCACATCAGTTCCAAAACTGACTCACAACCTCCCAACACCCCAGCTCTCTCAGCTAAAAACTCTCCTAAACCCACTCATTCCAAACTGGCCACACCAGTAGCGCAAACCAAAAAACCCCAGGAGACCACAAATATTCCCCAGCAAACATCCTCAGAGCGGATCGAAATCAAGGACTACACAGAACAGAAGAGCAAATCATTTGAAGACCACACTCTGCCTTGTAAAACTCATGTGAAAGCACAATGTAACGGGGCTCCAGGAGGACAGTTCGGTGGACGCAAGGGGAACGCACCACGCGGGCTGGAGAGGCAGCTGCAGAGTGTGGAGGAGAACCTGCTTTCTAATCAGGAGAAGATCAAGGTGCTTCTCAATGTCATTCAAGACCTGGAGAAGAGCAAGGCACTCAGCGAAGGGTGAGAGAAGGGGGGAGGGGAAATGGGGGAGAAAAGAAAGAGACTAACAGAAAAAAATAGAGCATTAAAAGAAGGTGAAATGAGACAAAAAAGGACATTCTATACCAAGATAGAGTGAAAAGAGAAAGTGACAAAGATGAGAGATGGAGAAAAGACAGATGCATTCACCGTGAGGGCAAGTGCTTAATAAGAGTGTGAGGGAGTAAGTGAGTTAGAGTGATAATGAGAAGGAAGAGAGTGAGAAGAGAGTGTCAAGGGAGTGCACAAGATTGAGAGGAGAGTATAGTAGTTTTTATAGCAATATATACTGACAGGCTTTCAAGTCCGTGTAATAGATTTTAAATGTCAGACCTCTGGAGAATTGCTGAAGTGTGTGTAATCCAGTTCTACTGGGATATGTGATACCTGGCAGTCTGTAGTCAGTGTTAGTACATCCTTGTGTCTCCTTTCTCCTTTTATCTTTTTAACCTATAGGGCATGTACTCTGCGACCGTATCCCCCTCAGAGACACCAGTGCCCCCCCCCCCAAAAACACCCTCAGCCACTTCTTCTAATTCTTTTATTTTTGATTCTTCCTCTCCTGCTCCACATCCTTTGTTTCCTTCCTTGTCGTACATCCCAGTTGGTTTTTCAGTGCATTTCAATCAATAGCCTTCCCTTTCTCTGAGGGTTGTAACCCACTTCTAGCTATTCATCCATTTCTCCACTAGACACTCCCCCCATCCATTCTTAATTAACACCTTTTCTATCCTCACCTTTCTTTCTCTATGTTCCTCCTCAGATGAATCATGTCTGCAGCTCACAACTGTGAATAACCCCTTCTTCTTTCGTCCATTGCCGACACCATTTTTTGATTTTCTTCCCCTTCTTTCCCCACCCCAACAACCTGTCCAATACTCTCCCCCTGCTGTCATGTTAGCTGTCATTCTCTTTTGTTTCCTCCTCCTTTCATCACTCCTTTCTTTTTCACCTCCTCATTACCTTGCTTTATGTAATTTCACCTTTACTGTCATTTATTCTTCCACCCACTTCCTTTTCTCCCCCAGTATCCAAAAATCCACTCCTAAACCTTTTTTCTATCTTCTCTTCAAAAACAATATATTTCTAACAGTGATGTACAGTACTACTCAGGTACAGCTGGAGTCTTGATTTTCAGGACTCGTGACTCAACTTGGACTTGAGCACTAATGAGTCAGACTTGGACTTGAGCATTGACTGCATTCGGACTCGGAAGCTGGTGACGAGGACTGACTCTTTTTTTTGTAATAGCCCATAATAATTTGGCATAAAATACCGATATAAAATCTGTCCTCCCACACCACGCTGTGACCGGCACACGCCCATCAAAGCCTACACTCCGCCATCCTATAAATGATTTTATGTATCAAATTACCGAGCAGTATGGCGATGCAATAACCTGTTAGAAAGTTTGGAGTCTCAAGAATTGATACCCACAAAGTGGCAAATGATGAGTTAATCACAGCAGTTATGATCATTTCATTAGCAACATAAGCATCAAATAAGAAAATGCTAGCAAGTAAATGCATTTTAAAATGGGGAGAGCTATGTCAGTTGAAGACTCAGGCTCGGGTAGTGGGGACTCGACTCGGATTTGACAGGGACTATTCTTCAGTGACTCGGACTTAAACACTGGAGATTCGAGACTTGACTTGGACTCAAGGTTTAGTGACTCAAATGCAGCACTGGCTTCTACATATTCACTTAAACTTTCTCTACATGTTTATGCTCTGTTTCCACCTCCTTGTTTCTGTTCAAGGTTAACAGATGCTCCTGATTCATCCCTACCAGATTACATGCAATTAATATTTAAGATGCACAATAAGGTTCCTAAACTGATCTGCCCTGTGTGTGACTGTAGATTATGTACAGTATAGATATCCTTCCAAGTGTGTGTACATGCTTGTCGCGATGATGGTCATGTCCCAACAGAAAGATAAAAAGAAAAACAGGGAGAAAAGGAGAGGAATGTTAAAGATTAAGCAAGTAAGAGGGATGTGCTTTATCTGATGCTGTGCCAGAAATGGAAGGACTCTAAATGGACCACTGAGCTAAAACATTGTCCCTGTGCTCAGCTTCTTGTTTTCTTTTCTCTACTGAAGCAAATACTGTACTTGTCTTCTCTTTCTGTTGTCTTTGATAAAGATGGGTAGAGGAGAAAAAATTATGCCCATAAAAATTATGGCACATGGTTTCTCACAGTATAATCAACATGTCTATTTTGTCAACATAAATTAGCTATTGTCATCGACAGGGGCAGGCAAAATGTCTTGGCAAAGTAAAGAGATATAATTACATGGCAGCATGAGCCTGTTTTGTAATGCACACCAGTTTTTAACAACTATGATTTTAGATGACTTGCCCTGAATGATATTTGTGCCACATAATGTTTTCACCTGCCTGGAATGTGTAATTCTGCACAGGCAGGGTTTCACCCACCAGGACTATCCGGGTGGTGCTCTGAAAAAGGCCTGTTTGGGTACATTATATGCACTAAATATCAGAAGCTATTTTGTTCCTGTTGACAGCCCCCAGAGAGCACACCTGATGTTGCTGCATTGAGTATGTGTAGGTGGAGAGAGCAACAACAGTTGTGACACCAGCAGTCAAGACAGCAAGAAAAGCTTAGTCTGCTGTTAATGCAGAAAAAAAAAAAGCCATTGTACCATTTCATCCTCTATTGTATCAGTGCATAATGTCGAGTCTAGAAAAAAATCTGGTTTGGAGTGGATATTCACCTCACTAACAGGTATCTAAATAATGTAGAAATATCAGAGTAGATTTTTCTTTAAATAAACAGCATGTGCAATTAGCATCTACAGTACATCCACAGCTGTGTTCAATTAAACTCCTTTTGCGAGGATGTCTGTGTGTGTGTGTGTGTGTGTGTGTGTGGGTGGGTGTGTGAATCTTGTACATCTGTCGTTTCTACAGTCGCAGCTCATACAGAACTGGTCAGGACATTAACAACTGCCCCACCTGCCAAAAGACAGCCTGCATCATCTACAGGTAACCTGATCAAGATAATGAGCTCACTACATTACATAACCCACCCATGACAACTCATTCTTTCCTGGAGCATAATAAACAACCCTGACATCTCTAGAAAATGGTTTGCCTTTTGTAACCTTGGAAATGCTCCAATTCCTATTGTTTTTCTCTGCTTGTTCAGGTTTTATCACTTATTCAGCACATTGTTCTATTTTGCTTTATTTTTCATTACCCTTTCTTCCTGGTATCCTGCTGTCTCTGCCCTTTTCTGCCGCTCTGGTATTTGTTCTACTCATACGATATACCAATATTGAAATGAGTATGTGTTGTATTCTACAGATTAAAACAGGATTATCACTCCAGAAAAGTTATTTACACATAGACAATTGTTTTGCGCTAAATAATTCAGCACCTAACTATGTCTTTTCAGTTGCAGTTGCCCCTTGTGTGTGTCCTAAATAAGAAATTGGTTTCTTAGATCCTCTGCAACTTAGAAAGCTGCACCCCCACAATCTGATACCATATACCACAGTTTAATCTCAGAAATCTGATACCATATACCACAGTTTAATCCTCCCATCACCTCCATCCCTTCCTTCTTATTCGCATCCTTTCATTATGTAAATGATTCAATCTTTTCATCCTATGCCTGTGCAATATCTCTTTCTGTCATTTCTAGCTTCGATCAAACGCGTCTCCTCTGTACATCTGTGCCTCATTCTATCTGTCAGTTGCCCAGAGCTACGGTATAATCACCTGGGCCCCATTCCCACCCAACCTCCAAGACTGCTCACATGGGTTTTCACATAGACACTAGCTTCATGGAGAACACGCAAACAGAAAGGATTGTTTTACTTGCTGTAACTAGAATATTTCAGCATCAAAGCTTTCTTTAATTCAAAATGTTTGTGCGCATAATTCAAACAAAGCTAGGCTTGAAGCCAAAGCTGCTTGTTTACGATCATATATAAATCCCCCTTGCAGGTCACATGGGATAAAGACATAATTTACAGAGCTTTTATCTCTTCAAGTCACCCAAAGTACTAAAAACATTTGGTTCACTTCTTCATTAACCCTATATTTTTACTTTCTAACCCTCTGTTGTTCATCTCTGCATTTCCTCACACCTGGCTCCAACACTACCTATCACGTCATCCCATTCTGTCCTCCCCTTGATCTTAATTAACATAGGAGGACCCTTAGCCAAGGAACAAAGAAAGCTACTGTACATGGTCAACTACTCAATACTGCCCATACCCATATATACAATCTATACAGATATACAAACAAGTAACACAAAGATGAAGACAGGAAAACACAGACTGAACCCATTTGTTTACACACATTCTGTTTAGTGCATAGCATCACATCTACAGCAGGCAAATTTATCGAGTCTATCTATTGCTGCTTACATTGTTATAATCCCTCTTGACTCTCTTCTCAGAGATTTTCTTTCCTGCTCCACTTTCCCTTTGTTTCATCTTGCACACAAACATAATCATGTACAGTGTATGCATGTGCTAATTAATCCAACTAAAAAGACAGCTTTTATAGGACAAATATTTGCATGCATTTCATATGCATGCACACACTCATACACACTGGCAAACAAAAATCGTTCATGCTGATGTGGGAGGATGTTAATGACTTGGTCAAATATGCAGAATCTGATCCATGATCATTTTTCTTCTCATATGCTGCATCAGTATACGTTTGTTACAAAATTACACACATTACATAGGGAAAAGTCTGACATTCAATACGTCCATTAGCTTGAGTGGACAGTCCCTTTCAGAGGGGATTCTGGGTAAAGAGGATGGGAGATACAGTAGGGGAAGAGAGCCACACAAGCAGATGGTGAAAAACGTGTGGGACTGAAACATCCATCCTAACGATTTAAAAACTAGTTTTGATGTGGGCTGGTTGGCTGAAGATGTTGTGTCATCGTCAGTCCTAATTAATCTGTAAGATGAGAGATGGGGGGAGAAGAGCAGGCCCTATATTTTCCTCACAAAGTTTAAACAGCTCAAACACAGATAAACACACAGATATACACATACTGCAACATCTAAAGGTATTTTTTCATTCTCCTACTTGTCCATTCAACTGAGCATGCAGCATAAGTGAAAAGAAAGAATATATGTATAAATTCTTCCACATATGTAAAACATGCACCTTTACCATAAATTCCACAGGTCTAACCACATGACCCATTATCATGAAGATAAGAAGCAACAAGAGCACGCTGTCACACACGTTATAGATGACAACATGCAGACAGGATAAAGTGCAGCAGCTTTTCCTGTTGTGCCATAATCCCATGAACAATGGTGACAGAGAGGTAGATATGGGTAGAGAGGTAGTTACAGAAGATTGAGAGAGGGAGAAGATGAAACCTAGCGAAGTGTGCGGGCAAAGAGAGCCCCCAAAAAAGCCCTCCATTCTAAAACAAGATAAACTGCAAATTGACTGCATGTGAGGCAGGTGCAACACTTTATCATTTTAGATATTTTGAGTGTGTGTGTTTGTGTGAACAATATCTGTGTGCATGTGTAGTCACAGTACATCTTTTTTTATTATTTATTCGTGGCAACCGTCTCCATTCCTCTTTTCCCACCCGAGCTTTTTATGCCTCCTCTATTCCCTCACTCCCTCCATCCCTGTGCTCTTTCTCAAGGAGACACGACCTCTCTGCCCTCCTCTCTACATCTCTGGTGGCACTTATTTTACCTCCCTCTGTCTTTTTTGTTTCGTTCCTTAATTCTGCAGTGACCTCTGTGCCCTGTTTTATTACAGCTTGCCTTTCTTTCATTTTTTTCCATCTCTGAAACTCCCAGACGAGTCAGTTTCTTTATAGAAGCATAGAATTTACAGAAGCAAAGGGTCGGCTTTAAGCACATCAGAAAAGCAGAGCTCCCCTTTTCTCCTTTCTTTAGCTCCTCCATTTTGCAAATGGCCTTCTCTCCTCTCTTTTCCTGCTCTCTTTTTCATTCTGCTGCCACTTCTCACATCTCACAAGCCGTGATCTACTGATGCATGACGTGAAGATGGATGTGAAATGACCACTGAGTTGAGTCATGTGTGAGAATATGTGTGATGAAGGTGCATATATCTGAGTTAAGAATATAGCACAGTTTTACATCACCATAAAACCGCATTATGCGTAGATACAAGCTCTCTTTAAGGTGTTGTCAGCATTTTGCAAGTATTCTCAGTGGACCTCCACTTGTCCTCGCATCCGTCTGCTTCTTTTTTTCTCTCTCTACCGCCACAGCTGATGAAAAATGAGCTATATAAATAAATGCAATTTGATTTGTCACTACCCTAAGCTCTAAATTGTGCTCCTGCTGACTCCCTCATCCCTGTCTCCTTCACCTTCAACTGCTTTCTCTTACTTCCTCCTCTCCAGTGTGGAGCATGATTTCCGACAGCAGGAGGGACGCTTCCAGGGAGTTATGAAGGCACTGGAGGGGGACTATGATGTGCCTGTACCCAGTCTGACCAAGCCCACCACAGCCCCTTCCTCTTCCAGCTGCCCTAGCACCAAAACCCGTGTCAAGAAACTCCGCAAGAAGTGTTTCTGGTGGCTGTAAGCGCTGTAAAAAAAAAAAATCATATTTTTTCAAGCAGCTTCTCCGTATTGTAAATGGCACTTTTTCAACAGCAACCCATCCTCAGCTCTGACAAAATACACCAGGAACCAGCTAGATAAAGAGAAAAGAGGACCAAAGGAGCTGCTGGACCTTCCTCGCAGTGTCTGGGGCAGAGACTGTGGAAGAGATTGTCTCGATTTTCTCTCAGTGGAAGCCAGCATTTAGAAAGATACTTTATGATTAACTCCTAACTAAAAGTGAGGACAGAGCTTTCCAATAACAATTCTGTAACATAAAGATGAAGCACTGACATTTTGGATGACAAACGGTTATACTGTTTGGCACTTGGCGGAGTAGCTGTCCGAACAGATGAGCAGATACAGTACATGAATGGATTTATGCCAAGATGGAAATAAATTTTCAGTCTTGGCTACATTACAGCAATAAGTACTGGAATAAGAACTACTGTGAAATCCAAGGAGTTTAAACAACTAATTGGAATGCTGTCTCTTTGGATGGCTTGGCAGCCAACGTCTGAATGTAGCAAAAACTGAAGCACTAAGAGGATTTCAGTGAAAAACAAGCCGATGAGCTCTCTGAAAACAAAGTGACAGGGTGGATATCAGGGTTTTTGGGGAGCACAGTTGAGATTGTATTAAGAATGCGTTGAGAGACAGTGTGATAGGCAACTGATCAAAGACCAACCGGCTGAGTCAGATCATTAAAAATTTTGTCAACTTTGACTGACAGAGTGACTGAGTCTCTCCTTTATTACCATCCAAAATGGGAATGTTTTGCTGTAAAGGACTTTCATACATGAACATATAAACACATGCACAATGAGGGAAACACTTTCAGGTACTAATTCATACAATAAAGTCGCAAAAACACAAGCAGGTACTCCCACATACATGCATACTGTATGCATTCAGTACATGTGTGAACCAGTAAAAACTAAGGGTAGACCAGTTATTAAAAACTCACCTGTATTAATGTTGTATAAATATATTGATATCTGCAAAATCAGAGCCAATAAGGCGCCAATAAATTCGGTATGAATTACAGTGAAACTAGCTGTTGAGCATAACCTGTGCAGAGGAATGCTTTGCTGAAAATGTAAGCGGCCGAAGCCACAAGATTTCGTGTAATTTAGCGCACACCAGCTGCAGCCGGCTGTACTTTCACGGTGTGTACATAGATTAAGTTACATAGAAAATTAAACAAAAAACCTAAACGCATTTTATATTTGTTATTCCCCAATAAGACGTGGCACATTACCATGTTCACTTTAAATATAAGCAATGTAAAGCCAATGTGAAAACATACACGGCAGCCCAGTGTATCAGAATGTACGAATGAAATCTGTTACCAGGTCAAGGTACATTATCCCATTTTAAATTGAAATCTTAATAAACAATGTCTATAAATTTATAACACAATCAGCGGAGGAAATCACATTTCATAGCAAACTATATTCTAACCAGACATATCTATTATTACAAATAAAAACTCACTCAATAAAATACACACTACGCTGCAAACACACACCTTTGAGCCACACACACACACACACACACACAGAGAGATACACAAACCATTTGCACAGTGCTTAGATCTCAGCAGATCAGAGCACAACCACTAATCTCACAAGGGCCTACTTCAGCTGCTTCTAGCTGACAAGTTGACACCGATTAGAAATCTGGATGATACCACACTTACTAATTAACCAGTCTATACCCAAAAAACCCTGCCCCTGCATTTTTATAAGCTCTGTCAAAACAATGTGTGAGCTCCCACAATGCCCCTCTCTTCCTGAACCTCCTCTTGTATGTACAGTACTATAAAAGTGTGTATTTTAAATAAAATGCACTGCTATTGACATACTTACTTTGTGTTTCAGCATAAAACTGTATATTAGACAGGAGTGGATGGAGAGTTGGATTTTTTTTTTACCAATCCATGTTAAACAACAGACAGAAAAGAGACATGAGAGAAGGTACAGCAATGCTTGATTTATCTGTCTGCAGAAGGTCAGCATATAACAGCTGCTTGTACTTACAATGAGTGTGTGTTCTCGACCCATTGTGATGACTGTCTGGTTGATGATTCTCAGAAGAGACACCACAATGTCCTGGATATGCTGAAATGTTTCCCCCTGAGAAAAACAAAGGGAAGACTGAGGATCAACATTCAAAATAAAGAAAAGATTGTTAGATCTCTTGAGGTGTAAACACACACAAACGCAGTACAGCTTCCATCCTACTCAACTCAGGCATAACATGGAATCAGCTTCCGAGCATCTCACAACCTTTTCTCTGAAAAACTTAAGTCATCAGGTTTTGTTTGTGTAGCCATTTTGCTCCTCACTGTGAAAGCAACCACGTCCACAGCTTCACCTGGGTTCTGAATGGATGGATGATCAAATGAAAAGGAAGGAGAAGAGGGTTTTCTGAATTGGAAATTTACAGCAAAACATGCTCACTTTCCAGAAAATGAGCCTCAAAAGAGCATTGGGATAATCAGCTACAGAGCTCTTCTTTCTCTGTAGACCTCCTTTCCTATTCTTATCATTCCCTTTGAAGCTACTTTTCTTCTGTCTTGGCTCTCTTTCTCCATCTGCCCAGAGTAAAACAAAGGGGATTTAACAGTCTGTCTTTGTGCTCAGACTTGCCCTGAATCAATCAGTATGAACTGTTTCCTAATTAAAATATCATAATTATTTGTCATCTGCATGGCCAAGTTGTGTTACACATTAAGACTGGAACACTGACTAACATTGGATATGCCGTCTGTGTTCCGATAGAGCTGTCACACAGGAAGTGATGCTTAATTCTGCCATTTTTGTTATTTTACCTTTTGAAAGCAAAACAAAAATACAATTGGTGAATAATATTTATGACCTCTGCAATGTTCAGGCCAAATAAACAGAAGGCTTTCACACAATATTCACCAAACCTATCTACAAACTGTCTTTAGCAACAACTTCTTAAGGTAAAAAATGGGCATCTACTATCACAATATATCAAATTATATAGCATAATAGTATTATAATATAATGTGTGGTGCTTTAAGAAACACCTATTTTAAAATCTAAATATGACAACCCAACCAGAATCATTTACTGTCTGGTTAAGCTAGAACACTCCAATAAGCCCAGAAAATATTATCTCTTAACAGTTTTAAAAACCTATAAGATGGTCAAATCCCAAATTAATACCAAATCTTTTATCACAATATTATCCAGTTCTTTTTTAACCTTTTTTCTAATTTGTATCTGTATTAATTTAGCAGTGGACATGCAGAAAATGATCAGGGAAAAGGACTGAAATAAGGTAACATTTTAAATTTTAGTGCTTGCTATGTTTGATGACCTGTGAAGATCGCAAGTGAGGAAGGATCTGAATAATAATATACACATAAAACAAAAGACATATGTAAAATATGCACATTTACAGAGCCACACACTGTGAAGCTGTGTGTGTGTCTCTGCTGGCCTGATGGTAGATGACTTGAACGGCTTGATGAAAATCAGGTAGGAATGAACCACATTAGGGGGAAGACTCACAGCCAAAATAAACAACTGTAAGTTTGTATCATCTTGCCTAACATTTTCATCTCAAACTACCTCAGACTCATACACACATGTAGTTACGTGTCTGCTGAGTCTAAATAGGCCTAACTCTTTCTGGCTCACTGTAGACATGTTGGTCTCCTGGAAAGACTTTCTCCGACAGCCATCTCAGAGCATGAAGACAAGAGATGGGACACAACACTCCATCTCTCTCCTGCAGAAACGAACATGTGGAAGTCGATACTCTTTTAATTTATTCCAAACTCCAGCCAGGCTGGTTTATTATCTCTACTGGCATCATGGTAGAAAAGTAAACAGAAGTCACTGTTTTGGGGGTAGGGGAAAGAAAAAAACTGAGAAAGCTCAAGCGAGCCATATCTCTCTGTCTTCCTCTCTGTCTTCCTCCCTTTATCACACACAATTGTTCACGCACACAGGTTAATAAATTCAATATGTCACGTCATCTTCTTTCCATCTCCATTTCTCTTTCTGAAAATGTTTCCCTCTGGCATGACAACTTAATCAGGTACCACCCTGAGAGGAAAAGAGAGATGCAGGGTGGTGCTTCTTCCGTATCTGCTTCTGTTGTTTTCCTTACTTCCTCCATCAGTTTTCAACGTTCCCCCTCCTTAAAATATCAAACCGTCATCTCTTTAACTGCATTCTATGAAATAAACATGTCACACATGAACAGAAGCCAAGGTCCTTATAGTATTAAACTATATTACAGTATGTGCAGTCCCCACCATGCAAATCACTGAATTTTAGGATGACAACATGCTTTAAGGTTAGGGTGAGGTTAGGGTTAGGTTAAGGTTAAGGTAAGGGTTAGGTGTTAGGCAAGTAGTGGTTATGGCTAAGGTTAGGATAAGTCTCTAGGAAATGAATGTAAGTTGATGTAAAGTCCCCTCAAGGAATGAAAACATACTTTTTTGTTTGTGTGTGTGTGTGTGTGTGTGTGTGTGTGTGTGTGTGTGTGTGTGTGTGTGTGTGTTAATAGGTGTTTAGTTTGGGACCTAAGTGGATTTTGTTTCTAACTAACTACCATGCAGCAACACCAGTGAAACCAAAATCAATTAGATTGTAATTGGTGAAGGCCTGCTGCACTGCACAACAGAAGACTGAAGACGAAACAGCTCCAGGCTATACCACACTGTTCTGGAGACAAGTATTGTACTACTTGGGGGGGGGGGCACAGAGCTCAGGGGTAGCTCAACTTCATCCTATGATAATAAAAATGGAATGGACTGGATCATTTTTACTCTTGTAAGATGGAGGCATTGTGTAGTTTCAGAGCAAATGATGGTTGACAGGTCAGTCCTGAGTCTCTGCTGATTGGTCTGCCTCAGCTGTAACAACCTAGTGTTTATTATTGTCTTGGTTATTTCACCTTTATTTTAATCAGACCTACTGATATTTTTATATGTGCAGATTGTGTCTAGATAACCTCAAAGTGTTGCTGCTGATTTTGCTTCTGGTATCAGGATGAGGGAGCTTTTGTTGAACAAAGGGCTGAGAATGCTACTCACATTCTGGTTAAGACTACACTGGGCAAGTATAAATTAAAGAATTTGGAAAGAAATAAGTGAAATGAGATGACAGTGTATAGAGAGAAAGAATGAGGAACTTGATATCTTGTCTCTGGTAAAGATTGTGACAGGATTATTTGTGCTAAATCCAAGTATGTTTAAAGACCTACTGTACAAATGTTAAATTTACACTTAATTAAGTGGCTGTACCCTAATCAGATCCTCATATGGCCTAAGCTGTCAAATCTCATTATTTTCTCTACACATGTTGCTGCACCTCTCAATGCATAATTCACAACTGCCTATTTTAAACCAGTGACTCAGAATGCAGTTAAATAAATAGTGTGAACAGGCTGTGTGTGTGTCTATTACAATAAAGGGTCATTGTGTGTCTCACCACATTGTCTCTGCTGAGGACCTCCAGAATGTTGTTGAGCAGCTCCAAACTGTTTCTCCTTTCATCATGAGGCCCGTCTGCCATACTGGCCAGTGCCCCGCTCAACTCCCGCAGCATCATGGGCAACAACACATCACGGCACTCTGAAGGCACAAAAGCAAACACAGCCAGATTTAATAACATGGTATTGTAAAGTTTGATATGCAGACACTATAATAAACACACACACACACATATATTTGGAAGGAGATTTCCCTGTTGGTAAGAAAAATAGGGTGGTGTGAGACAGCGTGATGTTTTATTTACACTGAAGCAAAGCCCTAAACCTTAAGTGTAAAAACACACATCAACAGCCACAACATCAAGATTTACTTAATGTAAATTCCTCCCTCAAAACCCCTTCAAAGTCAGACCTTTACATCAATTGGTACAGCACCTGTGGAGACAGCTTCACCCACACAGCTATGAGTAATGATACCACTGCATCCTGAAAAAGAAATTCAACCCTGACACCAGACTGCACGATGGAGTGATATCAGTTATGTGGGTATTTACAGTTCAATGCTTGTCTGCTGCTCTGTCAACTACACAGTCAACACATCAATCAACAAGGCCTAACGTTTTCTCTCTCCCCAGGCTTTGGCTAATATTAATCCTGAGGTAATTCATGCAACACATCATCAGTAATTACATGAGCAGAAAAAATATGTCAAATGACACATGTGTCAAGTTTGTTATATACATAGAGGTACGCAGTACAGTGTGTTTTGCTTTATAACTGGAGCCTAACAGCTATATAATCCCTTATGGATGTTAAATGAGGGTGATAATTCAATTTGGGAATGATTAGAGATTACTGAAGGACTAAAGTAGCAAAAGGTAAAAGCAGATTGGGGTCAATTAAATGACATATGTGTGACCTTAGCACCTTTCAAAAAGCGGTAAAATTTCCTCAGAGCTATTTGTAAAACAATAAGTGGCTTTTTTATTTACATTTCCTTAAGTCATTTTTGTGAATGTGTTATGAATCTTCTATAGTTATTTGTTATTCAGCAATAAGTTAAAGAGTGGACAGGTGCCAGCCAGAAAAAGACATGATGAAAAAATCTGCTTCATGCTCATATGGACAATTATTGGTTTTGTGGCATATCTTGGGCAGAAGCTTCTACACTGATAAACTAATATCACTGATGTATGCTCAGCCAGTGTTTAGACAGTAAACTCTATGAATAAAACTAAGACGTGGGAATAAAAATCAAATGTGACCCTGCTGTTCAATAGAGTGACTCCTAAAAAGTTTATTTTGGATTTCCTCAACTTATTGCTGAATAATAAATAACTATAGAAGATTCATAACACATTCACGAAAAAGGCTTAAGGAAATGTAAAGAAAAAAAAACATGTACTGTTAAACAAATATCTCTGAGGAAAACCTGGAGATATTTATTTCCTGTCTCACAATATTCTAAATTCACCACCAAGGGAGAATTTTAAAACTACTGCCCCGATATAATGCTAGATGAAACCTAAACTACAGTAGTTAAAACTATATGAAAGTTTGTTTACTCTGTTTTTATTTATATGAAATGTCCCACGAGGCTAAAACCGTTCATGTGCTCAGTAAAAGTATCCAAGCTCTTCACTTCACTGAGAAATTTCTGAAAACAAGCGTCTAAAACTACACATTCTCTTGCCATTTGAAGATTTAATGACAAAACTCTGACAGATAATTAAAATGAAAACCTACGTTAGGTTTCGCCACAGCGAATCATCAGTTCCCACCGAACTGACGATGCACAATGTTTTTACACCGGATGTCCTTCCAGATAAAAACCTACTAATATTAAAAAATACCAGACACAGTTATAGTCCAGGGCCACAGTGAATTGTTGAACATGTTAATCCTATATTTTAGATAATGTTTTAAAACAAATAATTTAAGCTGTAAATGATACAATTACTGTATTTCCACACCAACTGATATGATTTACACCACCAGTAAGAAGTGTGGACACACATTCTCATTCAATTCAGTGAGAAAGTTTAGATTTAACTAGAGTAGATCTAACTCCAAAGTTAGAAATCAAACTCACAGGTCAAATTATTTACCTCAAGTTCAGATATAGGTGTTTATCTGTCAGTACAAGTTATGTACTACAAACATGTGTAATACAAAAAAGTGCAATGAGCCTTCTTATGTTTTTACACTTCTCTAAATTAGGCTCCATCTTTCTACACCCCCCACTCCCACCTCCTCCACCCCGTCCTTCTCTTTTAGCCGCAGGTACTGTAGACAAAACCCATTAAAAGCTCATTTGAACGGATGCTCGTTAGGTCATTATTAACTGCACCGAGTCTATACGCCTACTGAGTGGACTCTCATCACAACTAGCTCCATCCATAAGAAAGAAAGAGAAAGGGGACAACGCATGAGTCATTGAATGTCCTCTGGAAGAGAAACAGGAGAAGCCTGGACAAGTAGACAAAATCTAACAGGAGGAGGAAATTTAGTGAGACATTAACAAAAACTGGAAGATAAACATTATAAGTACTTCAATGCAGTGTAATTTAAATGTATTTAACATAATGTAAAATCCTTTGTAAAGAAGTAAAGAATGAGGCTTCCTGCTCTGTGCCCATAGAGGATATGTTCTAACTGCTGCCAGCTTTGTATTTGAGTAGAAACCCTGTTAAACCCATTTAATCCATCAAAGCAGAAAGTCATCATCTTTCGTCAGCTAGAGAAAACAATGGGTTGCGTTTTATAGCAGCACTGTTGTGTACAGGAGCTTGAGAATTAATCCATCTGCTTTCCGGGGGCTGAATGTACCATTAAACTCATGAAGAACTCCTCTTGCAGCTGAAATGACCCTAAAGCTACCGGCTTCTTTATTTCTATTGATCTCAGAAATAAATCCAGGTGATATTTCTGGAGGCTACATGTTCAGGGGGGAGAGAAAGTGATATAGAGAGCAGGAGGGGTGGAGGTTTGAAACGGTATCCTTTTGTGTGTGATAGACTACATCGGGTGCTTTTTGTTTTTCTTGTGTCAGGGGCCAGGTATTATGAAAAAAATAACAACAACAGAAAGTTTTAAGGTTCATACCTGCCCTGACCCCACGTGAATGTGCAGGAAGATGGAAGAAGACATTTAGCTCTGCTCACTGCATTACTACACAGCAACATCAAAGGCATCTGTAAGTTGCAGTTACTTTATAGGTATATGTTTTTTTATTGTACATTACAGTTGGCCTGACCTGTCTCACTTTCTCCATTTATCCTCTTAGTCAACAAACATATAAAATGCTGTCATGGTTAAAAAAAATGAGGGAGAGAAAGACTAATCAACAGAGCATAGTAGAAGGGGGGGGGTAAAGACAACATTAATCCCAATTTCATTTGCTGTTTTATTGTGCCTTTGTTTTCGAGACAAATAAAACTTTCAACAACGGTCAGGTTAGCAGGCGTACTCAAATTTTATGTGCTGTATTGTTGACTTGTGAAATTTCATTGCCCAGTGTGACACCACTATCTGCTTGACACTGGAATGAGTGAGTATTGACACTGAACTGAACAGTGATGGAAAAACAGAGTCTCATGCTTCCTGAATAGTCTCTAAGTCTCTACTGTGTATGCAGTGACCTGTGCTCTTCTGTGAGTGTGTACATGCAGAGTATAACAACTTCAGTTTAATCAGCAGCTGCTTCTCATCTTAGAAATCAGCAAACCTATAGGAAACCATGAGCACCCTTAAATGACTGCTTACCTGCAGCATCCTTTTACTTTTATGGAGTTGTCAGTGTGTCCACTGACTGTTCTGATTTTACTTAGGTCCTCCTTCCCTGCCTCTGGAGTGCATGAACATAAGCATAAAAAGTGATGAAGTACAGGCCGCCTTGGTGATGCTCCTATGGCTTCAGCCACTAATGCGGAACTGCACCTTTAATTTTGCAGGTACTTCTCAGAGCCTTGCTTGGCCTGGAATAACATCAGGAATGTTAAAATCTGGTGCTTCAGCTTGAATGGTGGTACTCTCAGAGACTTCTTTGAACTGCACCATAGTCCTCAGGGTTTTCAGTCTACCACCAACTCGTGTGTAGCTACCAGGGTTTAGGTCATCTTTAAGGGGTCACTTGAATTCATTGCTATTTCAAGGAACCCTTGATCCGAAGCACTGTGGCTAACTGTACCTCCAAGTGAAGAAGTGCATGTGTTTGTACCAACATAGGGATATGCAAAAAATCCTTTCATGCCAATGAAAAACAATTTATGGCTCTTCAACAGCTGTTTTGCTTTTTTGTCACTTTCCATTTTTATGCTGTTTTTCTTGATACATACAGCAATCTCCACTGTCTTTATCTCAGTCTTTTGTCATTTTCCATCTTGTTTGTTTCTCTCCACTGACCCACTACAACCCCTGCTGCACTTTTCCTCTTGATTTCCATTTCCTATCTTTCTGTTAGCGTACATTGACTTACAGTACTACTCTGCTTGTCATCACTGTTTCTCCAAATGAGCATTTCAGATAAAAATGTATTTCACCAGAAACTTTACTTATTAAATCTGTCTTGTGTATAGTTTCTTTACAGTGAGTACGGAACAGTACTACATATGCTATGTGCTCTTCTGTAGGCCTGCTCTGCTTTGAGCCTCTCAGACTGCATACAAATCCAGCATCCCTCACTAGGACTGGCAGTCTAACCCCGGTCTGTTTGCTGGAGCTTGCTAGCGGCTCCTTTGTAACAAAGCAGCCTAAAGAGATGCTGCCTGAGGCTGAACTAAAGGTGAGTGGGGAGGTGGGGTATGAGGTAGGGGCAGGTTGATAATTAGGTGAAAAGGAGAGAAGAAAAGAATTTGAACTGATTTAGCAGTTTCCACTATATAACATGAACTCATACTCTTAATGCCCCAGTGGTTGCACTTTCCTATGCACACCTGTGTTTCTATGGTCTACCTGCCTATATGATTTAGTTACACATATTATAGACTGCAGTGCAACAATGCAGTAAATCAATTACACCATGCTACAGAAGAAAGCTTTGCCAACATGCACTGACAGACAAATATAAATCAAGGTCTTGAAGCTAACATTGAGATGCATTTCTCATCTAGTTTGCACCACATGCAGATATACACAATGGAGCTAAGAAACAGAAATACACACATGCTGATGCACAGACCCAACATATTTAGTAGGCACAAGTACTCATCTATACTCAGGTCAAAATGTCTATTTATTCTAGCGGTAGTCTTAGACTTTGATCATTAACACCAATGTGTTTTTGTGTGCTTGAGTGTCAGTTGTCCTTCTTGTTTATGTGTTGGTGCTTCACAGCTATTTCATGTGTATGAGTTCCAATCTTTATGCCCGTGTGAGAGTGCGGTTATGTGTTTGGGTTACCAAGTTTGCAAGAGCAGACAGTCGCCAGGGCTGGCAGGCCACCACACAGGCAGCAGCTTTGATGGCTCAGCAGCCAGCTCATCTTGCCTCAGTTCCATTTTTTTAATTTGACAGCCAAAAACAATAAACTATTGCATGTGATAATGAGATGCAGCATCAGTTTCTAAGAAGCATCTAAATCAGAGGTGCCTTCCTCTTTCTCTCCATCCCTCTCTTCTCATTTTTGGTTGCCCCTTGCCTTCAGGAACATAGAATGACAAAAAAGATGAAAATGATGAGGTCTGGAGGCACAACGACAAGTAAATCTTCAGAGTTGAGAGGGGGTTGGCACCAAGTCAGCCGTCTTCCTGCTTGGTGACAACTAAATGTCTTTTTCAGCACGTTGTCCATCTCTCCATGTCACTGTGGGATTCTCCTCTCATCCACTCTCCCAACATCTTTCATTTGTCTTCATCCACCCTTCCACCTTCTTTCCCCTGCTCCTTCTTAAACTGCTTTTGAATTTTAAAGCAATATAGTCTCTCTCTCTTTTCCCATTGCACCACATTCAGTCACCGAGCTTGGTCAATCCAGTGCACTCTTAGTGCCAGGTCCAAGCCTAGATAAAATGGTTGGATTGTGCCAGGAAAGGCATAAAAACCTGTACTAAATCACATATGCAGATCCGGATTTCCATATCTATGGAGACGGATGATTCCAAAGTGGCAATCCTGACAGGAGCAGCCAGAGGAAAAAAATAAAACTCTGTTCTTATTTACAGTAGCTTGTGCTCATCTGTTCACACCACTCTTTTTTAATTGCCTGATGTTGTTGTATAATATATTTAATATGTATGTAATATGACTCGTAAAAGTAATAAAACTGTCTCAAAATGGTTTAAGTAGAATATTTTTAAGAGAAATGAACCGAACTGTTTTGCCTGTGTGAATGAGTGCAGTCCCAAAGGAATGGGCTGATAAGTTACAAATGATAAGAGTGCACTAGTGAATGATGATTGGTGACCTACAGAGGTTTTTGCTATGTTGCTGATAAGACCTGGCACAGAACAAATACTGTCAGCAAAACCCAAGTAAACACAATCACAGTACAAGGTGCTGTCTGGAGAATAATTGCTTTTCTTCATTATTTCTGCCAAGTATATCCACCTACACACACACACACACACACACACACACACACACACACACAAAAGGCCTGAACTTACTGTAACAAAGGTTAAGTCCAAAGAGAACTGGATGTGTTTGTCATGTTTACCTTTAAAAAAAAGATTCGTTGTGAGCACTATCATTTCTACCGTGTTGCTTGCAGCTTTTATTTTACTTTTTTACCATGTGTGTTTAACAGCAAGTAATTTATCTTTCTTTCCACCTTTCTGTGACTCACCCACTAATTGCCTTCCGTCTCTGCTCCACCTTCCATATGACTATTAAATTGATTGACCAATTAGTCTGTTGGTAGCATTAGATGCTACAGCGTTTTAATCAATTTAACCAGGGCAAATCAATGGTAGATGAATGCCTTGGATGTGAATCATCTTCCTGCTTTGACTGATGGGCAGACTTATTCCCAGTGTCCTCTAATAGGAGAGTAACAGATCACAAAGCTGCTGACTCTGATTAAGCCTATATTTGATCTCAGCTTTCTGTTGTTCTGATTCAATAGCAGGGAAAGCACATGCATTCAATCTGTAAATCTTTATTCATATTTTATTGATATATTATCTCCAGTCTACTGTTGTCATAACATCTTCAGTGCCATCCACTCCAACTGTTATCGCTGCTGCTGTATAATGACCCAGCATCCCAACGGGGATCATTAAGATTTAAACAGATATGTTATTTCGCTGGAAAGTGAGAAAATAGCCTGCATAGCTGTACAGTGGAAAGCCAGCTATTGACAACGCCAAGCTGTTCTATTAGATTGCCCCCATCTCTAGTTAATGCTGAGGCACCAGTGCCAAACAAATTAATGAGTAAATGTGTTGATACACTGATCGTTGTGCCCCTCTGCTGTCCTTGTCTGCATTCACTCTGCAGACACAAGCGCAGATCAGAATATGAATGAGAGAGAGGGACAGTGTGAGACACAGACATTTTCCAAAATGAATAAACTCCATTCACTTTGCCCCATTAGATTCATCCATCCTTCTTTTCTTCCACTGTTTCATGTACAACCTCCCAAATTGCTATCTCTGCACAGATTGAATGACAGCAACCACATTTCGCTCTCTCTTTCTCATTAACCTGCTGGAACCATCAACCCACAGCTATAAAGTAAGCATAGCTATTTTGGGTCAGCCTGTACAACAAGAGTCAAAAATCATTTGGACCAGATGGCTCCTCTGCTGTCAAATACCAGAACACACATAGATATATAAAGTATACACACACCAGTTCTTGGCCCCAATTTACATTCATAATATTCTTCCAGGTATGGCAGGCAGCTGCTACTGGGTATTTGTTAACAGGATCTTACTTCAATTACAGTAAGATGTGGCATGAACCTTAATGTGATCTTACAAATAGCAATCAAATGTAACACTGATAATGCATTAAAACAAGACACAGCGGGGGGGGCAGAGAATAAAAGACGAGAAGAGAACGGTAGGGAAGCTATGCAGTAAACAAAGACCAGATGACTGGAGCAGAACCACTCTGGGACAGCCACGGCAGCCATATGACTATTATGTTCTTTGTCATTCTCATGCCTATCTCTTAATATGTACATATAACTAAGGATATACAGTAGCATATGGGTACACGAGAGCTTACTGCACCAGCAAACAACCTGTTACACACTAAAGGCATCAGCAGTAAAGCTGACAGCTTTGAAATTACAGCACAACCAGCTGCTTTGAAATTACAGAGAGAAATAAATAACAATAAATGCAGGTCCCTTGTGGTGTATGCAAACACTTGCCCTCAGAGTAACATACTGTACAATCTTAAAACTGTTAAACACTTTAGGGTTTAAAAGGGAATTGAGCTACAATAATGAAATAACACAGATTAATCTCACCTAAGACCACTTGGAACAAGGACATAGATTCATAGCCAAATCCTGCTTAGTTACATGGTAATATATTTGTCATCTAACGCTCTCTTCAAAGTCAGACATAGCAAACCACATTCAGTATACAACTTGGGCCTAAAGTGACCTGTCACTAATGCTGATTGGTAGAGAATGTGGGGACAACCGAGATCGCTCAGCACTGATTAAATCCTGACGATAATGACCGTGAAGCCATCACTCATCCATGTTCATCAAATACTGGCATGAGTCTTTTAAGTAATCTCAGCGGGGAACTATAGATGTAGATGTGAACAACATCAGCAATACTATAAAATGCACTGCAGGAAAACCCAAGCAATTTAAGTAATAAGTCTGCTGTGTTTATATGAACTGATGTGATAAGCTGTACAGGGTTTCCTTTACAAGACAGGTGACATGACTGCAGTCTTTTCTCCTTCTGTACAGATGGAGCAAAGGAAACGGCTCAGCAGATGCAAAGGGTTAGTGGACTAAATCAGGGACTTTGACCAGCTTTGGGAAATGAGTGTGCAAACAAATGACAGACTCATCCCTCTGCCCCTCTCCTCTTTTCTCTCCCTGATCTCTTGTTCTCCCCCCTGTCAGTGCTGATGCTCTCAATCTGTTACAGTGATTGCTTTGCACCATTATAATTTGCCTAAAATCAGCTATAATGCACCTCATAAATTTAATTTTGTCTCAAAAAGAGATTAGACTGTACGACAGGATGCACTTGTGCATCTGTGCATGCGTGCATTTTGTGTGTCTGTGTGTGCATACAGGATGTGCTTTCCAAGACCCTAAATCCCATAAGTGTGTGCTGAATACGTCAGAAGAGCACTCATGAGAAAAGAAAAACCCCAAATCCCTTGAAATACTGCCCATGGATGCAACCAATCATGAGAAAGCCAAGCACATGGTCATACAACATCAGCATGCTGGACACAAAACATGGACACACGCACATTCAAACAACGGTTGGAGGTAAATCAATACATATGACAGGATCTAGTTACAAAACAGCAACTGCTTTCCTAGTGAACAACTGCATCAAAAAATGATGTTGCATTATACTCTTCCATACTGTATGATAGATAAGGACTTATTATTCCTTGCTTTCATTGAGTTTCTGTACTGTGCAGAGTATTTTCAGAAGGGAGAAGACTCATTTAAACTAATTTTCATTTTAAATTTTTGCCTTCCCAAAGTTCTTGTGTTTTCTGCAGAAAGCAGATGCTGATAGTTTGCAATAAATAATGTCCTGTAGCACTTCAGATCAACTGTGTTGTTTATAAAGTGCTACAGAAATAAAACTGAATTGAACATTTTGAAATAGTAAGTGATAGTAAGGAGCAAAGGCATATGTATTGCTCAAAATGCACCTCCAAGTAAGTGCAAATTTTAATAAAAATAACAAAGCATAGTTAAACCACAGAGGGTTTGATCTGAAAACGGCACTTGTATAATCAAATTTGCACAGATGTGTGGGTTATTGTTTTAATCTGTTTTTATGTCAAAAATAAAGGCCAATAATTCAGGCCAATTCAATTAAAAACCAAAAATAATGATGTGATTATCTTAGGATTGTTCATTTTCACCCTTTCAAATATGAGCAAGCAAGTCATGTCCTGCCTTGCACTGACACACATAGTTCCCCATCTTAACCTCTCCTACACGCTCAGTGGCTTGACATTCTTCCCTGGAGAGAAAGCTTGGCAGGCCTTCTCACACAGACAGTCAGACAGACAGGTAGGGCTATTAAATATGTATTGCGGTACACTGATAGGACACTGTGGGCCATTAACCATTATAAATATATAATTTAGCTCTGCTGCCTATTTCAGCCTCCTGGACAAACGGCAACCTAGCGTACAAGCCCTCTGATAAGCATCCCGATGCTAAAATGCATCTCAATTAGACTGAGTGTCAGCCCTCATTTAGTGAGGCAGGGACCGAGATGGAATGGACCAATGTATAAATGAAAGAATGTCTGAATTAGCGCAATGCTGGAGGACAGAGGAAGTAGAGAGCCGAGGAGGGGTGATGTGTCGCTGACCAACATCATGCAGGTTTGCTGATTGAGTGTGGGGGCCTGATACTTTAATTACTTTTGCACTATTTAATAGCGACATGAGGCCAGTCTCTTTCTTTCTCTCACACACTCGTATATTTTGACTCTCCCCAAGCAATTGTTTTCTCTCAACAGCGCCATCCACCTTTTCTTTCCTCTCCATTTATCTGTATCAAATCCCTTGCTCCCTCTTTGTCAACCATCATTTGTCTCTTCCCCATTACTCTGTCATCCTTCTTCCTCGCCCAGTTACTGATCATTCTGCCCTTGCCTCTCCATTACTAATCCCATCTTTCCTCTTGTCTTCTTTTTTCCAAAAACCTCTTCCCCTCTTTTTTGTCTCCCTCTTTCACAAACTATTTCCTCTAGCTCTTTGTTGTCACCCTTTTCTGTCGTTTATCTCGTCTCTTTAGCCTTGCCGCTACCTTTACCTGACTCCATCTCTGTCATTGCTGCATTTAGAGTGTTTCATTTCATAATAAGACATGCAACATTTCAAAAATGGCATGGATTCATAATGTTTTATACACTAAAATGGAAACTAAAAGTAGTGTCCAAATATTTGCTGATATTTCAGAGTTTATTGTTTGCCAAAATTTATATATGGCATTTTGGTACAGTGTCTTATGTTCTTTTG